>NC_037535.1:6516644-6565154 GCF_001531365.2 Cynara cardunculus var. scolymus
TCAATTTAAAATTCTTTTACTTACATATTATATTATTTTAATTTTTTCTACTATCTTGTTTGTATTAATATATTATATTATTAATAATCAATTCATTTACGGTTTTTTTATAGATTCAGATTTAGATTTAAACTCAGAATTAACCACTTGTAGGTTTTCTTTGAATAATTATTCATTGCTTTGCACCTCCATATGTTCATGATTTGCATCTCCATTTGTTGTCAAGCTTTTTGTTCATCATTCAACATCTCCATCGCTTCAGATTTAGGTTATTGTGATTTTTGTTTCATCTGGATTATAGGTTGTTGAATCTGAGTTTAAATTTCGGGTTGAATTTGTATTAAATCTTGTGGGGTTTTTGTTGTTCGGGGAATGAAATTTGGGTTCTTGAATTGAGAAAGGAGGGACAGAAAAAAGACGTGTAAAGAGACGAATTTGCCTCTCACATGAGGGGCACATGGCTGGATTAACGCAACTCAAGTTAACATTGTTAATTTAAAGGACCGATCTGTTATAGAAAACACAAAATTAGAACTACAAAGGACCAAAATCCAAAATGAGGCATAACACAAGGACCATTCTTGTAGTTTACTCTATATTGAATATGCAAATAAACTAATATAAAAAGCATATCTTTGTACAAAAAGTTAAAGATAAAAAAGGGGATGCATTGATCACATTTCAAAATTGTTTAACTCTATCTTTACTTTATTTATTTGTTTTATACATTTTGTTTTATTGATGTAAGATACGTATAAACTTTATATATATATATATATATATATATAAATCAAATAAATTATAAATCTTTACAGGATTCTCATATATTTAAAATTGAGTGAATTACATCTTAGTCCCTGTGATCTGCTTCAAATCACAAAGGTGGTCCTAATTTTTCATTTTCATAACACAAATAATCCCCCTTGAGTTAATATTGTTAAATTGTTGCCCATGAATTAAGGCATGTGAGGACACTTAAGGGTAAATTCGTCATTTTACCATATTTCCCCCCTCAATCTGCTTTCTCAACCAAAAGAACATTCACCACCCATCCCCTCCAAGAAACTAGATCCCTTATAATGAATCGAATGTCGTTGCAGATCTCGTTTCCATTGTTGCTTATGTGGATCAAAGAAAGGGTTGCAAGGAGAGGGAACAAAAGAAGAAAGGGACTGAGTTATCTAGAAATCTTCTTCGTTGCCAATCTCGTCTCGAGAAAATATGGTGCTTTCTTTCAATTCAATCTCACCTTTACATGACAGAAAGGAGAGAGGGTTCGGGTTTGTCATAGAAGGGGATGATTGTGGAATCGTTGGATAAGGAACAGTTCTTGGGGAGAATATGAGGCTATAACGAAGCTCCAGTTGACAATGTTAATTCTAGAGACCACAATGCTATTAAAAACAAAAGTTAGGGATTATTTATGTCAAAAATAAGTTGAGTAAACTACGATTTGTAGTCCTTGTGGTTTCTGAAAGATTGTGATTTTTTTTTATTAACCTGGATATCCAACCTGCTATGCGAACCGACTAATCCCAAGGCGATCACCTGCTTTGCAGATAGCCCGAAGTCACCGCATTTGAACCTCCGTGGCCACAAGAAGATTTTTATTCATCCTTGGGTTTGAACCTGTGACATCCTGGTACTTTTGACCTTTAGAGCCAAGCTCAAACCAATCAGGCACCACCCCTGTGGTTAAAGATCGTGATTTTCATCCATATGGTTTTGAAATTATGATTTTCGTTCTTGTAGTTTCGAAATTGTAATTTTCGTCCTTATGGTTTGTAATTTTTTTTCCGTCTCTATTATTTATAATTTATTGTTGTTCTAGTCCTTGAGAGTAAATCTATTAAAAATCCACCATTTAACTTAGGGGTATTTTAGTCATTTTGTTTTCTCATTTTAGTTTCTTTTTTGGTATTTCAGTCTTTTTTATTTAATAAAACTATATATTTTTTGATAATAGAACCGATGCATTAGAAATTATCTTATTTTGTTATTTTTATGATAAAATAATTAAATATTTTTCATATAGTCTATTTTTTAAAAATATTTTTAGTCATTATAGTTTTAGACTTTTAGCGTCTTATTAGTTCGATTTCTGTCACTAGCGTCATTCAAGTTCAAGTCATTGAGTACCCCTCACGTGATAACATTTTAATTCTTACATGACCAAATAATTAACTATTTTTAGGTTATTTTTATCAAAAAAATATATTTGATTTTATTAACAGAAAGTATAATTGTTTGGCCTCAAAAGTCATTCAGTTATACCAAACAAATATTTGTCATTAATAAAAGTATTACAATAAGTGTATAGATTGTTTTCAAACATTTGAACGAGGCTTTTAAAATAAAGTGTGCAATTTTTTTTTTCATATGTCCTTTCTGAAAAATGACATTTTTATTTGATGTATTTTCAGATTTATATTTTAAAGACAGATACATTTATATGAATTTTTTTTTAAAAAAATGTTCTTAAAGATGTCTAAAAACATTATATAAACTTATTGTATCACATTTATATAGAACATAAATTATTTGGTATAATTGAAGAGTTGTACGTTCTATTAATAAAATTACATACATTTATCTGATAAAAATAATTTAAAAATAATTAATTGTTTGGTCCTATAAAAATATATATTTTTTGGTCTCTAATGAAAAAAATTAACATACTAATTGTATTAAAAATATTTAACTATTTTCTTATAAATAAAACAAAATAATATGTATTATTTTTTTAATAAAAAATATATAGTTTTATTAAATCAAAAGGATTAAAATATTAAAAAAACGAACACTAAAAATATATTTAATAAATCAAAAAGAAATAAAAAAGAGACTAAAATACCCTTAAGCATTATAAAACCATAGGGACTAAAAAATCATAATATTTCTCAAATCATAGGGACCGGAAATGGAAATTCTGCCCACATGGACCAATGGTATAATCATAATGTAGTGTTTAAAGTTTAAAATCATTACGCATTAATTTAGTATTTAATTTATTTAAGCCTGTCAAATCATTCCACGTGTGACTCTTTTAAACTGTTCCACCAAATTGTATTTTACGTCTGCTTTAAAAGATTGGGCTTTTTTTTATGTCAATCATGAACAAAATATCTCGAATTAAAATAATCAAATATTCCACTAATAAAAGCTTTTTTTTTAATTTAATATATAAAATTATTATTGAAGTTTGTAAACTGTTTTAACGAGGTTATGTTTGATAAATTAGTTGTTTACTGATAAATTTATTGTTAGTTGATAAATTAGATGAAAACGTAGCTGATAAATTTATCACGTTTAATAAAAACTGTCTGAAAACATAAACTGACGAAAAAAGACACATTCAAAACTTATTCAATTCTAACGTTATATGATATATTCAGAAAAAAGGATCAAAATATTTCATCATTTTAAAATAAATATTAATAAATAAATAAAGAGTTTTCCAATTATTTGGGTTTAGGGGACATTTACCAAACAATTACCCAGTAAGTGCTTATCGGTAAATTTAACACTATTATTTACTTACCGGGTAAGATTTTAGTCCACAAAAAGGACATCGTATGCAACAATTTTCCTGGTAAGCGCTTACTGTGGTAAGAGGAGTCGCCCTCACTTACTGGGTAAGACTCTTGGTTCTTGTCTAGTTTTACCATGTAAGATTCTTGGTCCTTACCATATTCATTCGGTAAGGTAATCTTACTTAGTAAGCGCTTACCTAGGTAAGCGTTTAATAAAGGGCCCCTTAGTCTTGCATTACATGTCATGTATGTTATATTATTACGAATTTCTCATATCTTAGGACATGAAGTTCGCATACTGAGCATGTTATGTAAAATATTAATAATAAGTGTAACCGGATATGGATTTTGCAGAACTTGTCATAATAATTGGTGATTTGAATAGAGAAATTAGCTCAAATGACCATCTTTCTCATTCAAATTGACCTCCTAACCATTTTCTCTTCCAAATTGGTTCAAATGTCATCGCAATACTCATGTCTTTTATATTACGGACCTAGCTAAAAGACAAAAGAAATGTCAAATTCAACCAGTTTACTGTCACAATTGTGGATATGACCGTCACAATTGCATATTTGACTGTCACAGTTGCATATCAGTGTTGAATTTCTGATCTTTAGATAGGTCCGCAATATTGCAGAAGTAGTGACATTTAGGTCAACCCGGAAGAGAAATAGTTAAAAGACCAATTTAAATGAGGAAAATGGTCATTTAACTCAAGAACTCTTTTGAATAACATTATACGTGATCTGAATAAAAGTGAAGCTTGTTAAATGTGAAAATTTAATTATTTATTATTTTTTGATAATATATATTATTTTATAATTAAGTATACTATTAATAATTATAAAAAAATATATTAATTAATAATTACATATTATATTATGTATTTAAAAAGGAATATATTTAATTAATAATGAAATACATGATGAAAAAAATCATATTAATTAATAATAATAAATTAAAAGAAAGTGACAAAAGAAGGTTTAAAATTAACTAGGTTATTCTAAACCAATGACAAACCAATCAATTTTATTTTAATAAGTTTAAAAATAAATTATTTATAAGTTAGCTGATGGTTATCAAAATTGATCTAAATCGTGACATAAAAATGATTTGATGTCTCATTTATATTAGATTATGAAGTGTAGGTTGTTTGTTTACTCCTTAATAATTCAATTAAGAGGTAACCTTTAAATCGTTAAGAGATTAATCTTGTTTGGCAAAAAAATATGCCTCTTAATGGTTCTAAAATCTTCTTAATGATTTTGCATCATGGATCTCCCTTAACCATTCAGCACCATAATTTCATTATAAACAATTACCAAACAATTATATTTTATTTTGCACTATATCATAAGAGCTTCTTAATCATTTTGCACAAAACCATTCAGTAACTACCAAACAGTCCCTAAAACATTATAAAGATTTTACAATTTTATTAAATTATAAAATTAACTTTTGTAATAATTTAAAGTTTAATAATATATACCCATATTTAACATTAAAAAAATTCTAATTCGGTTAGTAGTGCTTTACTTAGTCACGCAACAACTTTTAGTGAAAAAAAAAAAGAAAATAAATTAAATGGCATGTTGTGTAGATATGATCTAATCAGAAGCGGAACATGCATTAGTAATAGTAGAGGGGTCCAAAAGAATTTTATACTTAAAACCTTAATGGATTATAGATGTTTCACTCTATCGAAAAAAAAGCCCAGGGGCCACTAAAGGCTCCTATGCCCATGTTCCCCTGGATTTAATGATATTATAATGGATTTGTTTTTTTAAAATGAATTCTTAAATAACAGGTTTGAGACTTAATACTGACGTCATCATAGAAAACTCCATCCATCTCCTCCATGCATCAGCTCTACCACCACACTCCATGCTCCAATCAAAACCAATTTCTCTTCTCCTCCACAAGCCCGTAAAATTGAACTCATAAATCCTCCGATCGAAACTATCGTCTATCGCCTTGATTTGTGAAGAAAAAGGGTTTTGTGATAAGAAAACGACATCATCTCTATAGCTGGAATATGAATAATGAAAAGAATTCAAGGATAGTGTCAGGCGTACAGTATGTTGGGAAGAGAAGACGAAGACGTTTATGCTAGAAAAGAAGGAATGAGGACGTCAATGGAGAGGGAGAGGTTCCTTAACATGTACGGGCATTTAACAGGTGACATGATGTAGTTGGGACGCAATATGGAGTGTTTTCCGGCAAAATTTTTAAAAAAGACCAAAATGCCATCATCATGACGGACTATTTATTATCGGAGTCATTATAAGGGACCCACACCATTAAAAGAACAAACAAATGACGAGGACCGTTTCCTTAAAAATTCATTTTAGGAGCCCAATTTGTAACAATCACCAAAACACAAGGAGGAAACTTCTAATTTACTAAAAGGTTATGCATTATCACCCATATGGGACAAAAGAAAATTGGGCAACTTTTATTTATGACTATTGTGAAATGACAATTTTGCATCATCATTTATTAGGTCATAATTGTATTTTAGTTATTATATATATATATATATATATATAGAGAGAGAGAGAGAGAGAGAGAGAGGCGGGTTACGTTGAAAACCGTTCAATTCTTAAAAATCATGCAAACCAATTTCGATCAATAGAAAAATTCCGTTTTTTTAGTTAATTTTAATCATTAAGGGTTTAATAGTCATTTACATTGTTTTTTGATTAATATTGGAAGATATTAAATTTTGTTAATTTTAGAAACATAAGAAAGGAAATGTTTAATATGGTAGGAGTTAAATCTTTTTCTTAATTTTGTTTTTTCACAATAAATAAGTTTTATTTATTTTCACGATTATACTGATTAAAAAAATGAATTTAAAATTAGTTATTATTTGATCTTATCAACAATTGTTGATAAAATTGTTTCATATCTTTTTTTTGGTGATCTTGTTCCCTTAATTTGTATGGTATGGTAGATGCAGTAACTTAATGAAACGTGTTCAGATATCAAAACTTTTATGGATGAAATTGTTGCATAATTTATTAGGATACAAAATATTTTCTATTAGAAAAAGGGCACTTATTTAATTGAAAAAAGGGCACTAATTTAATGAAACTTGTTCAGATTTCGAAAATTTTATGAATGAACTTGTTGCATAATATAATTTTTTTTTGGATAATCTTGTTTCCTATAAGTTTTGAAACGTAAACAATATTAAATAGTTTGACCATAAAAATGATTAATGGAAGCAAACAGTGAAACCATAAAAATGCATGACGATAGCTGCTGTTTCATATARTGGTTCATATAATGTGTAAAGTGTTATAGTTGTGAAACAGGTTCATATAATGGTTATTGTAATGGTTGATATGGTGATGTTAAGAAAATGGTGTGTACTTGGCAAACAGTGAAACCATTTCATAATAAGATTGAAAAATCCATGTACAGAAAACATGAAAATGACATATGTCTACTTTAGCAATAGGTTGATTTATATATTGATGAAACGGTGAAACCATTTCATTCATGAAATGTAATGGTAAAAAAAATTCTGTTTTATTATTCAAAAGGTTTCATTATGTTAACTTGATTATACTGTGTTTTATGTTTCAAAATTTATTACGATATACCTAATTTCATCGGTTCTTACTTTGATCTATTTTTATGATGGATGTTATTTTGTTTATAATATTTAAACATAAAATGAAGATATTTATAGCAAACCTATAATTTTCAAGATTATTCTAACATTTTTTGTTAGAATCTTTGGAAGTATAAGATGATATATATAATTTATAAAACAATGATTTTGTTTCATTAATATTAGGATATACATTATTTTGTTGCCTCGGTTATAGATTTGATGTTTTACATTTTTGCCCTTTTTTCAATTAAAAAATAATTATTTTTAATTTCCTAATATAAACTAATCTAATATTGACCATTGATCAAGAAAATGAACGGATGAGATTAGTTTGTAAGGTTTTCACAAATGAAGGTGGTTTTCATTTGATCCCTCCCCCCCCCCTCTCTCTCTCTCTCTATATATATATATATATATATATATATATATATATATATATATATATATATAAGGTAGTTCACGTGAGACAAAGTTGTTTTCGTGAGACACATAAGATACAATTTTTACACTTGAAACTTCACAACAAAATGTTGTGAAGATAAAAAAAGAGATGAATTTTCACAGCAAAAACACTTGCTGTGAAATTTCAAGTGTAAAAATTGTGTCTGATGTCACATGATCCCAAGTATATATATATAATGTAATTAAGGAGTCGTCCACCGCCTTTCCCATTTCCCAACCTTCGTTTTTCAGTTTTCCTTGATCATTTTCATCTCTTTTCTAGTTGATGTCCTACTCCCCCCACCTCTTCATCTTCGTCTATTAATCTGTTACCACTTCTCAGCTGCTTAGATAAGGTTGGGTGGAGATGAGCATAGTGATCAGGGGGCGGACCTGTATGAGTGGTATGGGTGGCACGTGCCACCGTATTATTTCGCCACCGAAGGGTAAATTTTTTAGGTTTGTTAACGGTGCTACCGTATTATTTGGAAAGTGCTACCGTATTATTTTGAAAGGTGCTACCGTATTTTTCCTAAAATTCAAACATAGCAATTAAAACCCAAACAAAATAAAGCCCAATTGTCCAAATTAATAAAATGCAAAGCCCAATTAACTTATTAACATTTTCAAAATTTGATTATATGATTAAGCCCAAAAATAACAACAATTTTAATTTTTAAAGCCTTTAGGGCCTAATTTTCTAAAGCCCAAATCGTATTTTTGCAGACTATACCTCCTGGCAGGCCCGCTTTGTGCAGTTGTGCGATGCGAGAGCGAGACGAGAGTGAAGTAGTGAACGAGCGTGAACGACAAGCCGTGAGCGAGTGAGCGATGCGACTGTAATGATCTTGAGCGAGTGAACGACGAGCGTGAACGACAAGCCGACCGACAACCAGGGCCACCACCAGGGACACTGTCAACAAGAAGAATCGATTCGATTTTGGAACGAGTCTTGATTCTTGAAGACTTGGACTCAGACGATTCAGAAATCAGAATCGAAACTCACTCACTCGAAGAACGATTCTCACTGACTCACTCGGTTACTCCGAGTCTCGGATGATTATTCAGATTTCAGAATCGATTCGATTAGGTTTAGGTATACATTTTTAGTTTTAGTTGATTATTTACTTGATTAGGTTTAGGTTATTAGGTATACCGTATACATTTTACTCTTGATGAAATTGATTGAGCATTTGAATATTTGATTTGAGCTACTGTCTAATACCGTATACATTTTACTCTTG
Source organism: Cynara cardunculus var. scolymus (assembly GCF_001531365.2). Taxonomy (NCBI): domain Eukaryota; kingdom Viridiplantae; phylum Streptophyta; class Magnoliopsida; order Asterales; family Asteraceae; genus Cynara; species Cynara cardunculus. Next base: position 6,525,491 of record NC_037535.1, read on the forward strand.
ATGAAATTGATTATTGATTGAGCATTTGATTTGAGTACTGTCTAGTGTAGATTTGCAAAATACAAATTGTGAAATTGATTTTACTATTGATTTGAGCTACTGTCTACTGTCTAGTGTAGATTTTACTATTGATTTGCAAATTTACTCATTGTCTCATTACTGATTACTTATCATTGTTTTCATTACTTAGATTTACGATTCTCATTCATTATGGAAAAATATTTGAAGCGAAAAGCTTATCATCAACCGGTAATAATGATGCATCCAACAATGTGATTGATGTTAACGATCTTCCTTGGGATCCATCAGAGAGACCCAAAATTATAAGTTATAACCCAAATCAAAGAGACGAAATTAGACGAAAATACTTGGTAAGGGGTTCTTGTCAACCACGAGGTCACATCTTTCCAACCAAAGTTATAGGGGCTAAAGGGAGACGGTTTGTTGTTACTTGGTTTGATCAATTTCAGTGGTTGGAATATAGTGTAAAAGTAGATAGAGCATATTGTTTGCCTTGTTACTTGTTCAGAGACCAAGGTGGGAATCATGGGATAGATGCATTTGTGGCGGAGGGATTTAATAGTTGAAGTAAAAAAGATAGACTTACGCTTCATGAGGGTGAGGTTAATAGTTTTCACTATAAAGCACTTAAAAAATGTGAAGATTTGGTTAACCAAAACCAATCAATTGCTGTTGCCCTTCATAAACAAACAGAACTCATGAAGATCGAGTACCACATGTGATTGAATGCTTCCGTTGAAGTTTGTAGATATTTGTTGGAGAATGCTTTACCATTTCGTGGCAATGATGAGTCTGAAAAGTCTATGTTCAAGAAAAATTTGTTGGCATTGTTCATGTCATGGATACATCTGCTGTAAGTCTTACTATTAATGATCGCTCGTAAGTCACGACAACTCTTGTTAAGAGTTAACCAAATAATTTGATGATAACTTAATGATTAAAACTATAAGTTGAAAGTGAAAAACTTAAATAATTTTGATAAAAAATCAACGATAAAATTATATATAAAATTTAGGGTTTAAGGTTTTTAATTTCTTATTCTTATTGTATAGTATAGAATATAAATTGATAAATAGTAAAACTCTGACATGGGCTTTTTATTATAGCCCAAGGTCAAGCCCAACCCCATAAAAACAGCCCAATTTCTCAATTAAGACACTACTTGGTTGGTACTTGGTAGTATGATTGATGTAGATTTCTATTTAAATATGAAAAATACTGATTTTAAACGAAAATGTTGTCCTTGAAATAACAAAAAGGATTATCTGGCAAGCACTGGTCATGTAAGATGCGTTACGCTTGCTTACTGGATAAAACTCTTATTCTTCACGTCGTTCTTATCCGCATAAGATTCTCAGTACTTTTTTTTATGTTCATCCATAAAGTAAGTGATCCATGTAAACATGTGGTAAATGACCCTAAGTCTTCAATTTATCGATTGTTTAAAAAACAATTATATGTGTAAACACAGTGTCACACATATATGAAGTCATGAATTATTAAAACATGTACAGTGTGGCTTGCAAATATACGAGTGTTGGATAATGAGTGAAGTGACGTTTTTGTTGTTGCGATGAGAACGCAAAAATTATGAAAACTTAGGGCAATCAGTCATATAATCACAATTCTACACAGTATGTTGTGTTTTGACTTGTTCAACTGGTTAAAATTCCGTTCAAGTAGAAAAATATTTTTACAAACATTTAAAATAAAAAGATTTTAATGTAATAATTTGAAGTTAATAGCACAAACCAAACAAAATGGGACAAACTTATAAATAAAATTTTATCTTGTGAAATGACAATTTTATTTCATCCATGATAATCGTGTTTTAGTCATTTCGAAATCATTTACAGTTCGAACCTCCAGGAAGTCCACTAAAATATCTTCATGGATTACTCCGAAAACCAGCTCTTGATATATATGATCCTCTACCACCTAGAGCCTTCATGTAACCTGATCCTCCACCGTTTAAACCACCGCTAGAACCTCCTTTGCCACTGTAGCCACCACCACTCTCAATGGTCTACCACCGCTTTTGTCACCGTCAGTTCTCAATGCAACTTTTCTAAGCACTTATGAGATTTTATTTTATAGGAAATTGGTGTGAATAAACATTAACACGTTAGAAAGTATTTATATAAGATTTTCTATCGTTTAAATTAAATAATACTAATTAATGATTTACATCCCCTTAGCTTCCATAAAATTAATTATGAAAACCCTTTGAGTTTTCTTTTCTGAATAAATTCTAGAATAATATATTAATATCATTATAATTATAAAGACCCATTGGTCATAAAGTCAAATATTTTTGAAATCATAATTTGGTTCTTAAAATAATAAAAGAAATATAATATTTGGTTTTTGTTAATAACATATTTAAATTTTTATAATTATTATATAATTAAATTAAAATTGTTTCATCAATTTTAATAGATCACTTACCATAAATTATTAAAAATAGTTAAAATATTATAATATCATCTATGTCAATATTTTTCGCCAAAAATATAAAGACATGTATAACATCACATAATAAATGAAATCACATAACTGTCATCAATATGTAATGTGATGTCACTTCTTCAGTAATTATAGAAGGGGATGGAATACAATTACTCAGATTTTTTTTAATTTGTTAATTCTTATGGATGAGTATCAAGAATTAGTACACAAAGATATAATATAGATTGTTGTGGAAGAAGGAAAAGATAACATAATCTTAACAATCTTACACAGAAAAGAACTTACAAGAACAACACAGAGAGTACGTGCAAGGAAATGAAAAACAGTAAGGTCTTCTTTATACACAGGAGGGTAGTAGGATAGAGTCGATTGCCTTGAAAATGCACTTAGAAATTCTTTTAGCGAAACATAGTTTACATGAGACATGCACCCTACCTTTTATACTACCTTCATGCAATAAATGCATGTCGACAGTTGTCACCTTAGGATAAGAAGGCATGGGTTGACTTGACCATAGTTGATATATCATTTTCATTGTATATTGCATGTACACAACACTGTTCAATAGAGACAAACCTACTAATAAAGAATGTCTTTATCAGGTAGGGAGATCTTCTTTGAATGAATTAGTAGCTTCAAACAGCTACTTATAAATCTTGGTGCATGAAGATTTTCCTTCAATCAGCTAGTAGCTTCAAAACATCTTCATTCCTCAAATCAACTACTTTGGAGTCTTGGTGTGTAATTTAGATAGTTGATCTACAATACCGCATCAGTGACCTTTTATCTTCACATCGGCTAGTCTTCGATTTTGCCAAGGGCTTTAACTATGTACCAAGAAACTAATATACAAAGAAACCAATAACTACTAAGTGTTGATAGGATAGTGGAACAGATCAGTGAATCATCACCAAATCAATAGGTGACCCAACAATCTCATTTTATTTGATGATGACACAAACACTTAGAAATAAATAAATACAAGATACACAAACTCTAAAATTCTTTGAGACAAAGAACTTATAAATTCGGTGACCATGTATATATTCTTTTTGAGTTCTTTTCTTTTTCTTTTATTAACTGTAAACGTATATACAAGACAAATAATGAACCAAAAAATGCAACAAATAAAGCATGAGGAAATTTGAAGTAAATACTGAAATATAAATTGCATTTATACTAGACAATAAATTTAAAGTACATAAAGTAAAGAAGAGAGTGAAAAAAGAAGAAAACATATAGATAGATCAGCTAGCAGTCATCATCTACTTCCATGATAGATGTGTCAGTAGCTACAACTGCATCTCTTTTCTTCAGTTCATCAGATACCAAAGTATAGAAGACTTTTTCGGTTTCACCAATTTTAATGATACTAAGTATTACAAGAAGTAGTTGAGAATCAGCTATTGATATCTCAGAGGCTCGGAAAAATCGAAGGCAACTGCTCACGTTCCAAAAGAAGATTCCATGCTCGGGTGTGAACAAGATAATTCCTTTCGGATGACAGTCATGAATAGGAAGAGTAAGATTTAGAGGTGAAACATCGGGGACCTTACCTTCTTCTAAAAGTTTTTGAATAAAAGAATCTTGCTTCTTGATAGATTGAGAGGTAGACGTAGATTTGGATGAGCCAACTTTAGTTAAAAGTGACTTAAGAACAAAGAGTTATGGAGGGAAGATAACTTGTAATGCTTCTTGATCATTAGTATCTTTTTCAAGAGATGATACAAATGATTCAAGACAAACTCACGATATATGTTTCTGCTTTTCTTGATAAACTTGATTGTCTCCATCCATTCAGATAAGACATATGCATTTATCCAAAATAGTTATTCAGTTCTCACTACTCCGTTTGCTCAACCGATTATCAGATAAAATTGATTCGAATTGTGAGTCAATTTTTTAGGACCTCTGATTCGAGCACTAATAATTCCAGTAGCAATGTACCGACTATAGATTGAATCACTAAATCATTTTATTCTTTTCTCTCTAGTTTCTTCAGTTTTTGACTGTTGGACCAAAGATTAAGACCCGTTAGCTTCATCAAATTGCTTTTGAAGAGCAATTGAATTAGTCGCATCCTCAACTGAAATGCCCAAGAGATGAAGATCAGCTTCGACAGGAGTTGGAGTTTTTAGAACAATTTTTACATTTGTGGATGCCTCTACCCAATTATTATCAATCTTTACTGCTTTAACTTTAGTAGCTTCTTCATCTGATGTCATAGGTGTCTTTCCTAATTGACGAGTTAGAACATTCATGTCCCTAGAAGTAGAAGTCATAGAAACTTAAGAACAAATAATCTGCTAATGCTCCCCCTCAATAGATAAAACAGTTGTAGGCTGAGAGAGAATAATAGGGTGAGAATCGGGTTGCTCCTCCTTAATAAATAAAGTGGCTACAACTCTATAGAAACTGAGTCATCCACGTTGTCACTGGTGGCATGGTCAACCTTCTTCTCCCCTTTAGTGGGAACAGAGGAAGGCATAGAAGCAGCAACCGGATGTTCCCCCTCGGTGAGAATAGTGGAAGGCACAAAAGCGGTAGTACGAGAAATAGGGGTAAGAGGAGCACATGTGGCACATAGCAAACAAGAAATACTGTGATGAAGATCTCCCATAAGACTAGAATCACCCTGAATACGCCTACTAAATGCAATCAATAATACTCTATCTGGTTCAATGAACTGACTGGTACCTAATTCAATGAAAACTTCAGGAGGATCCCATTTTTTAAAACCATTTTAGATATCTGAGTCTAAGCATTAACTTTAGAATACAAATCAACAAGAGAATGGAGAATAGCCAAATTTACGTCAGCTTGAGAGTCAGAGCATGCACAAAGATCTGCCATATCATGTATAATAGCAGACTGAGAGTCTGAGAGAGCAGTCGGTCGGGCACTAAGAGCATATATGGTCCCCAAGTGTGATAAAAGTATGACCATAATCATGCAGGTGGCATCCCATCTATCATCCATGGCAGTAAGCCTGGTGGCAATGATGTCCAACTTGCAAGAAAGATCAGTATGTAAAGTGGCTTGCTGAGAGACAAAAAATTGACACTAAGATGAGAGGCCCTGAAACATGTCCACCGTTTCATTAGGTAGAGCATATAAGATATAAGGAGGATATGGAACAACAAACTGAAAGCCCGGCTGAACTGTAGGCCCGACAGAAGAATCAGGAGGAGGTATATGATCAGGAGTAAGAGAGCGAGTTTTGATTGGGCTTTCTGGACTATCCTGTGAAGGAAATGCAACACACTCTGAATGATCGGTGCCCTAAAAGTCAATAATGGAAATATCACCGAATTCTTCCTGAGACTAGACGTCTATATCAACAATATCAACGTAAGGCTCAATATCTATGTCAGCAACACCAACATGAGGCTTAATGTCTGTATCATTGACACCCATGAGAGGTGGGTTGCCTGTTACCATCTCAGTGGAGGTAGTAGGCTGTAAGACTCACCACCCACATTCATAAGCAAATAATGAAGAAAATGGATACCATCGTCAGCCTAACTAAAAAGTCATCCATCCGGGTAAGATCATTGAGATTAACAATCTCGGGTGATAGGCTGCGAGTACATGGAGGAGAAGAAGGGCCTCAAAAAGGAATGTATCTGAGTCATCACCAAGGTCGTGTAGAGACGCCGAGGTGGAGTGACATAGGATCTTCGAGTGTACAATAGTGTCATGTTGGGAGGGCACTAAGGAGCTGGGGGTGCATAACATATGTCCTGGGCTCAGTAGGACCAACTTCAACAACCTTTTTATGTTGAGATTCCTTGGTTGGAGATGTGTGTTTAGTCCTTTTAGATTTCTTGGTCTTCTTGGAGAAAGAGCCAAGAGTGGATAACTTAGATTGCCTCCGTTTTATCTTAGGAGGGTGGGAGACGGGGTGAGACTCTGAAGGATGTTTCAGAGTCGTAGCCTTAGAAGCAGATGCGGAGGTTGTAGGTAGAAAACTATCTACCAGTCGTCTCTTGACTGAGGATATGGCCTCTTTAGAGGCAGTAGCTGATGTAAAGGGAGAAGGGGCCACCGACTTGGAGGAGTTCTTGGTGACAAGTGTAATATAAGAATGGGCCCTAGCTGCTGTAGACACAGAAAACTCTCCCCAAACCAGATTGGGAGAGGTGGCAAAAGGTACCATACCTAAGGGGAGGGGAGGGGAAGATCAGTAGGCAAATATGCCTTCTTTAAAGTTTGAAAGCCAATTTGAGAAACATTGATATTATAGTAATTCTTTGTCAACGTCGGCTAGCATACGTGACCCAAGCTTATCAGCAATCATTATTGAGAGAAATATGATAAATGGAACTATATGACTCTTAGAATAACCCATCTTATTAACTAGCTACCCAAAGAAATAACATGAAAAGTCAATCTTTTTCTAAAATATCAATGCATGAGCAAGTAGTGTAACTGAAGTAGGAGACTGATCCATGCATCCAGTTTTGGAGCTCAAGCACTAAATAGCGTGCGAGAACAAAAAGTTCCAAATACCACCAATATTTTTACCATAGAGAGTACCTTGACTCTTAACAATAGCGTATTACACATAACCCATAACAATAGGCATAGTATGAAGATCCTCAACATAAACAATATCATTATAAGAGGAGTATGTGGGAAGATCCAATACTCGTCTCAAATTATCAACATTAAATGACACATTATTGGTAGAGAGAACAAAATGATGAACTTCTTTAATAACATCATCATACACAGGTGGCCCAAAAATGACCTAAAAGCAAATTGCTCATCTTAGGAGAGGAAGTTAAACATTTATTGAGAGGACTACTTACGTAAGAATTCTGTGATAATATAGAAATCTGGATTCTTCTCGTTGTGGTCCACATAGTTGCATAGTGAATATGTAACACTGTCAGTAGTAAGAGGGACAAATTTCACATTCTTTGGAGCCTTGGATGGAGTTGAGACTTTTGAAACCATTATTATGCAAGGAAATCACACAGTAGGTTGGGAGGAGGGTTTGAATATGTGAGGAAAGTGAGAAGGGGGAGGATGATATATGGAGGGAAAAGAGTAAGATGGTAAGTCTAGACTCTAGCTACCAAAAGGTGGCAACTTGGTAACCTAAAAGATTAATGCAAAAGTCAACATGTCTTGTCAAAGGATATTTCACAAATCTCACAAAAGGTAGGAGTTGGTGATGAGTATGAACTGATTGGGGAAACATCGGTTTGGGTATAAAAGATAGTTGGGAGATCAAAATGGGAAGGGGGTGTTAAATCAATTAGAAAGAAGTTGATTGAAAGAGGGGGGGGGGAGTAGAGACGGGGTTTGATTTTTTTGTTTTTTTGAGATAGAGGCTGATGGGGGTGGGGTAAGAGATCGAAGTCGAATGGTGAGGGTATGGAGATAGAAATTAGCGAGTGGGGTAGGGGAGGCCGATGAATTGAGAATTTGATAGGTGAGAGGGTTCGATTGGGAAAGGGATCGGTAAGGGGTTTGGGTGTTATGGTCAATTAGAGGGAGTTCGGGTAGAGTGGGAAAGAGAGTGACAAGGAAAATCGGTGAGAGAGTTGGGGGTGGGCAAAGTGGGGTGGGGGTTCATATTGGGGGCGGTTAAAGAGAAGATAGGGTGAGACTGATCGACTTGTGGGAGATAGATAGGAAGCCGAGCGATGAGCAAAGAGAAAGAGGCAAGAGAGAGAGACTGAGAGAGGGTTCGATGAAGGAAAGAGAGAAGGGTAGTGTCGACGAGGGAGAGAAAGAGAGAGTGGTCGGTGAGAGGTGCGTTTGGGGAGAGAAAGAGAGAGTCATCAAGAGGGAGAGTTTCGGCTAGGGGGATCAGGTTGGGTTAGAGAGAGAGAGAGAGAGAGAAAGGGATCGTGGAAGGAGAGAGAATTCAAGAAAAAAAGGATCGGTGAGGGTGAGAGACTGATTCGGGGTTTTAGGATAGAGGTTTAGACAAGAGGATCACTGGGATGAGTGGCCGAGGATGGGTGAAGGCCGTGAGGGTGCGACTGAAATATAAAAATAAAAATCTATAATAATCTTTTAGTAGCTTATAGTCCTCACAATAGGAAAAAAGAACATGTGAAGGATAATTGTAAACAAATAATCTTTTATAACTTCGAGTTTTTAATGAATTTAATTGAACTCGCTTATCTCGAGCGCGAGTTTAATAATTCTTGAGTTGGAGTCGATATCGAACACAAAATAAAGTTGGTTTAACTTAACTAGCTGAAATTCATAACACCAATGTTCGACTCGACTGGTTCTAAAGCTGTTTCGAAAACTCGATTCAACGTTACTATATACACTTTTTCAAGCCAAACATACTTTTCTAACCATTCAGGCTCCCATTACTATCTGTATATAACACATCGTCCCGATTTAACAGTAAATTATTACCAATAATTTTCAATTATAATCTTAATTAATTTATAGATTACTAATTTAATCTGGTTAATGAGGGTAAATGTAGAATGACAATTGTAGCCTCTTACTCATCATACAAGGAAAAACTATTGCATCTTTCACACACAAACATAGACAAAAGAAGAACGAAACAAGTTTTAAATAAATTTTTATTTAAGGTTCTTGTGGAATAACAATTTTACCCTTTTTAGTGGATTACATAGCAATTGCATATTAGTGATTTCACCCTCATTTACCCTTAGAAGCATCACGAAGCCCAATAACATATCCTCGTGGGTTGCCTTCAAAAACAGCTCTTGAGATATATGATCTGCCACCATTTGGAGCCTTTATTTGACCTGATATTCCACCACGCTTATCACCATTGTCATTGCTAGAACTTCCTTTGTTATTGTCATTAGCGCTATCACTGTTAGAACCTTCTTTGCTACTACTAGCACCCATTCTTAATATGTGACTTCTTTAACGCTTATGAAATCATATATAAGATATGAATTCATTAATGAGATTAGCAAGCAAGCATTTAAAGTAAACAGAGAAAACATAGTTTTGTTTACTTTATTTTAGATGATATATTCTAATAATGTTTTTATTAAAAACCAAAATATTGTACATATATGAATTCACATAACTTTAATAGGTGCAACTTCGGTGACTAGAAAATTTACGAGTGTTATGTACAAATAAGTCGAGTGAAGGTTTGTTGCATTTAGAGGGGTCGCATAATTCCAACTATATATATTGCACGTTACGTTTTGATATGTTTCAACTTGTTCAGGTTGTTAATGTTCAATCTAAGAAGTATTAAACATTATGAATTTGAACCAATTTTGGACTTATTGAATCATTGAATTTTTGAAAACCAAACTTAGAACTGAGGCTTTGATTTGGATTGTATGCTTCTTTATAAATCAATGAGTCAACATAAATGTATTAGCTGAAAGTAATATATCAGTCATTCTATGTGTGTAATTTAACATGTATTTAAGGAAAATAAACTCTTTTCTAATGACATTCATCCTAGCAAGTAAATATCTTGGTCGAAGAATCCGTTAATTGTGAATCTCTTATCTAAGAACAATTTCTGAACTGAATCTCGGGTTGTGTGATACCCGGGTCCTGATTATTACCCATGGTAATTATTATGTGAGTTAATTGATTTTGTGGATACATGTTTACATGAATTAAATAGGTGAGTATGTGTATTTTATGCATGGAAATATGTATGCATATTATGTAGGTATATATATATATATATATATATATGCAATGTATGGAAATAATGTGTAAAAGTGTTTTGTGCCTACATGCATGAAGGTTTCGGTTATGTGCATGCATGTGTGTAGGGGTAGGGAAACCGACTTTCCATATTTGGAAAGTATAAATATGAAGCTTTTGTGAGGAAACAATCTTCTTGCCTCATTTGGAAATTGAGAGAGAATTAAGAGAAGTTGTCCGGATTGTTTGCATACTAGGAATCAAAGATTGGTTGCATTTGCTAAATTACAAAGGTGAGTGATTTCTAAACCTCTTTGTATAAAATTTGTACTAGTTTTTATTGAATGTTGCATATTAATTGGAAGAAATCAGTTATCTGATTGAGATCTTTATTCGGACAAGGGGTGACCGGATTAAGTATAAACCGGACAAGGCTTGTCCGGATTACTCTTAAACCGGATAGGAGGTGTCCGATTTATTTATAAATCGCTTAAGTGTTGTGCAATTTAGAGTGTTTGTAAGAATTTGAACTATGTAAACCGGACAAAGGTTTTGAACGGAGAAGTATGAATACGACCAAACATTGGGCGGTTTAGTCTTAAATCGCCTAAGGGTCATGCGGATTAGTTATAAACCGATCACGTATTGAGCGGTTTAGTCTTAAACCGATCATGTGTTGTCCGAATTGTCTTAAACCGGATATGAGTCATGCAGTTTAGTTTTAAATCGATCATATGTTGTCCGGATTGCCTTAAACCGGACATGAATCATGCGATTTAGTCTTAACTCGACCAAGTCTTGTCCGGATTAGTATATCGGTCAAGAAGGGACAGTGTTGTCCGGATTGTATATCCGAATAACTTATCCGAGTGATTTATACTTGTTAATTTTCAAATGTTGAATATTTTTAGACATTTATAGAATTTAAAAATGTCTATTATTGGGTTTAATTGTGGATTTATAAAAAAAGGTATTTTATATCTTTTTTAATTAAAAAGATATGTTTCTACCAAGCGTGGTGACGTAAGTCTGTTTTGGTATGGAACTGGTTTTGGGAAAATGTTTCTACCAAGCGTGGTAACATAAGTCTGTTTTGGTATGAAACTATATTTTGGGAAACCTTCCTACCAAGCATGGTGACGTAAGTCTGTTTTGGTATGGAATTGGATTTTTGTAAATTGTTTCTACCAAGCGTGGTGACATAAGTGTGTTTTAGTATGAAACTTGTTTTAAGAGGTAGTTCCCCCAGACGTAGTGACTTTTGTCTGTTCTGGCTTGGAACTAGGAATGGGTACTTTCAGACGTGGTGATTTTTGTCTGTTTTGATAAATAGCCCTGTTTTGGTGGAGGAATAAGGGTGACATATCAAGGAGAGATGTACTTGGAATAAGGGAGACATTGTCATATGTGGATATTATTATAACTCTTATTATTATTATTATTATTACTAATTGGATTTAATAGCTTTGAGTCATCATTTCTTTGTGACCTGATGAATTAGAGATATTATCCCTATTAGAAATAATAATTTAGACGTTATTGAGAAGGGGAAAATGGTTTGTCATAAAGGGCAAGTATTGCCTTAAATCTTTTCAGAGGAATTCTGGTCTTTTTAGTCTAATGATTCAAAGAAGCTTTGGTTACAATATTGTTTCATATTGGGAACATTGGATCTTTAAGCAGATATATTTTATAATAGAACTGAGATTCTTGAGTTTATTCTATACTTGTCATTGAGGACTGCTTTATTTGATTATATTGCAAATATTCCTGAGCAAATAAATTTTATATATTTTGGGTGTTTATCACCCTGCAATTGCAAAGAAGGAATTCACTCACTAGACCCTTTTGGTCTAACCCTCATTTTCTGTTTTAAAATTATGCAATGCAGGAATGGCGGGATCCAGGTATAATAAGGGGAAAGGGAAAATGTGATTATTTTCCTAACCTATTCTCTGCTTTTGAAGATCTGCTTAAGATTGCTTATTTTGARGATACATGTTGTATTACATGTATTAGTAAAGGATTTGTTTTGGAATTTTTCATATATAGATTTTGTACATATAGGAATTCTTGTACTAGTGGGACCATATGATGGAAACTATGTTTCTATGTAATGAAATATGTGTTATATGCAAATGTGTTGTTTGGGGGCGTTACAAAAGTGGTAAGCCTTAGTTTAAGAGATTTAGGTATTCAAAGCATGATGCCTAGACTTAAATTGTCATTTGCATATTAAAAGTCCAGGACATAATTAGTATCTCTGGGAAAAAAATATAATGGGTTAAAGAGGGCAGTATGTAAGGTGAATTCGAATTACAAATGGCCAATGTAATTATCAATTTACAGGTACATACCTATACTTAGATACCATATTATATTTGGGAATATGAATACGTGATATTTAATACTAAAATATATGCAGATGTCTAGTCGATCRCGAAGATCAGAAAGAATTGCCCGCCCTGAATCTGAAGAAAGGGAGGAATCTCCCGTTAATCCACCAACCTACGCTTCAAGGAGTAGATGTCGTGGAAGGGGTAGGGGTAGAGGTCGAGGAAGGAGTCAGATTTCTGAGAGGAGTCAGGCCGGGATTCGTCCTGATCAAGGGGAATCTATTTCTGGGAATGCTCATCAAGAACAGAGGGAACAACCTGAGTTTATAACCAGAGACGTTTTGGCAGAAGAAATAGGAAAACTAAGGGAAACTTTGATATCTATTATGGGACTGCCAGCTAGAATAGAAACCGAACGAGTTGGAATTAATCCTCCAGCTCCTTCAGCAGGCAATAATAATTGAGAAGGGGATATAAAGATGTTTCTGACATGTAAACTTCCAACCTTTTCAGGAGCAAGAGATCCAGTTAAAGCAATGTGCTGGATAAAAGAGATTGAGTCGGTATCTAACACTAGTAGGTGTTTTGAAGAAGATAAGGTTAGATTTGCAGTATCTATGCTCAAATCTAATGCCTTATATTGGTGGGATGTGGAGTCCTCAGCACAACCAAATATATTGCAAACCATGTCTTGGGAAGAATTTGTGAATAAATTCAAAACACAACTCTGTCCTACGACAGCGGTAAGGCAAATGGAAAAGAATTTTCTGAAACTGGACTAAGGGAATAGATCTGTATGGGATTATACCGAGAAATTTATTGAATTTTCTCATTTTGCGGAGCATTATGTTTCTTCAGAGTCTCAAAAAGTGGAAAGGTACATTTGGGGATTGAAACCCTCTATCCGGGAGTTCGTGATTGCTATGAACCCCGATACTTTCTCTTTAGCCGTCAATGCTGCTGAAGTTACTGAAAGAAATAAAAATTGGCAAAGTGAAGAGAAATTTGTTGAGAAAAGAAAGTGGGAAGGGTCTTCAGTCAGTTATCGAAGACCCAAGTTTATTAAATCAGATAACCGTACTCCTCAATAGCCACCTGTTAGAACCTGCCCGCAATGTCAACAGGTGCATCAAGGGAAATGTCCATCTGAACCAAATAGATGCTATCGATGTGGAGAGGCAGGACATTTGTCAAGGGACTGCACTACACCCAAAAGGTGTTCTCAGTGCAATTCACTTGACCATATCCGACCGAATTGTCCACAGTTAAGAGCTCCTCGTTTGACAATAGGAGGAAATGCTCCCAATAATCGTGAAAGGCCTAGTGCACCGAGGGGAGGCCAGAGTGGAGCCAGAGGTAGATCGTTCCAAATGACAAAGAATGAGGCAGAAGCAACCCCAGATGTGGTAACAGGTACATTTCTTCTGAATTCTATACGTGCTAAGGTGTTGTTTGATTCTGGTGCAAAATTTTCATTTGTATCACCATCATTTGCTCAATCTGCATGCTTGAATTCTATGCTCCTTGATGACGAATTAGTAGTTGATACTGCTAATAGTCAGGAATCTGTTACTAGAGTAGTCAATAATTGTACTGTTGTTATTGAGGGGTGTGAGTTACCGATTCGACTGTTCCCTATGCCGATGAAAGAGTTTAATGTAGTGGTGGGTATGGACTGGTTAGCAGAGCATCAGGCCAGTATAGTTTGTAATAAGAAGATGATCAGAATTACTATGCCAGATCAAGGAACAATTATTATTTATGGTGATAGTCAGGATCATCATACTAGTTTACTATATGTGTTAATGTTGGGTTCAAGTATGTGCGTTAAAGATTGTATTCAAGTTCTTCATTTTATATGCTTTGTAATAGATAGGTTAATGCTTTTCTTAGTATAAATAGTGTTTAGCTTTGTAATTTCAGATTAGTGCTGTAATTCTCTCTCACGCAATTACAAGACATTTGGTGATAATATTCTCTCTACTCTTCATCTTGTTCATATAATCATGAAGATCATAATCAGAATTGTAGGATTTTTGGGTATTTCAATTGGTATCAGAGCAAGCTGCAGCAATTTGATTAGAGGATTAAACAATTAAACAAGATTTTGCACGAATTTTAGTGGATTAATCGATTTTAGTGGATTAATCGATTTGTGTTCATCGTGTTCTTCGTCTGTTCATAGGGTTCTTCATTCCAGAATTGAATTTTAGCTTAAATTGCGTGTTTGTTGATTGTTAATTGATAAATCTTACATCACTGAATTCACAATCTGATTTAGAACAAATTTGATTCACATCGTTTTTTTATTTTAAACAAGTTTTGAATTTGTTTTGATCGATTTTTGAGTTTTTCGAAATCTGCTGGTGTTCTTCAAAATTCATATTTTTTCATGTTTTGATCCAATTTTTTGGTGAAAAAGTGTTAAAATTGTGTTTTTGCTTGAATATTAGCTCAGTTAACTCTTGACCGATTTAGCTGTATATCGCTTAAAGCTTGTTCGATTTAGACTTGTAATATTTGTGGATTGATTTTGATCGGATTAGGTTAAACTAGATAAGTCTTGATCGGATTAAAAGGTAAATCGTTTGACTCTTGATCGATTTAGTGAGCGATTTAGGATAATCCACTTGGTAAGTCGTTTGTGCTTTGTGCGATTTATCTTGTGTATTGTGCGATTTATTTGAAGTTCGGTTGTAACCTGAGCGATTTAGTGAGCGATTTAGTGTAAGGTTGTGCGATTTACTCTGTGATTTATATTGAATTGTTGAATGTGTTAAGTGATCGTACTTTCATTGTTTGACCGTATTTTGACTTTGACTCCTTGAACGGATTCGTGAACGGACTTTGACTTTCACTTGTGATCGATTTAAAACTTTGACTTTTTGAGTGATTTGATTTTAAGTGGACTTGTTTGTACTTTGACTAGTTGACTTTGTTGACCTTGACTTGTTGACTTGTTGACTTTTTACGTCCGGATTTCAGTTTGAAAATTTGACTAAGTGTTGAAAACATCCGATTTGATATTTTTCATCCAAATTGAATTTCGTGCCTTGTCCGTATTGAGCTTTGCTTTGTCCGTATTGAAATTCCTTAATTGTTTAAATTTTGACTAAGTGTTGGAACTCACCGGATTTCTCTTCCGGATTACGTGATAAGTGTGCGATTTAATGTCTTTTGTTGTCCGGATATCTAATCCGGATAACGTGTGTTAAAAATTCAAGTCTATCTTGTTGTCCGGACTTTTAATCCGGATAAGCTTGACCGGATTTCTAATCCGGATAAGCTTGTGTGCTTAATTTTTCTAAGTCTTGAATGAGTGCATATTCTTGTTTGAGATTTATCTGATATATTTTTGAATACTGATCCTTTAATACAAATTTTGAACTGCAGTTGATCCTACATCATACTAACTGATAAAATGAGTTCAAGGGAAGCAATGGCTATTGGTATTGACACCAAGCCACCAGTGTTGTTTAGAGGAGACTACAATCAATGGAGGGATAKATTCCTCAATTTTATAGAGAGAATGAAAGAAGGTGATCTGATAATGGAGTCCTTGATGGAAGGTCTTGTTGTGTTCTACCGAGAGACACCTGCCATTCCTGAACAAGGCAAACCTGCTCAGAGAAGAATCAAAGAAAAAGATAGATATACTGCTCAAGAAAAAGAGAGAGCCCATGCTGATGTGCTTTGCAAGTCCTACATGATGCAAGCACTGACCAATGACATCTACACCAGTAATGACAGCCATAAGTCATCTGGTCACATCATGTGGGTTCAGATTGAAAAGATGATGATGGGTTCTAGAGTGGGAACTCAATTGAAGATTACTAATTGCATATCTGCGTATGAAGAGTTCAAGGCTAAAGATGGTGAGAGCCTTGATGATGTCTATGATAGGCTTACCAGACTGCTAAATGAGCTGACCAAGAATGGAATCTCTAAAACTGTTATACAAATAAATGTTAAATTCCTCAACAATATTCAACCAGAGTGGAAACCATTTGCTAATCATATCAGATTCAACAAATCGTTATCTGATATTGACATACATGAAATCTATGAAACTCTAAAGCAGAATGAGGAAGACGTTTTGGAGATCCGAAATTCCAAGAAGAAGAAAGAGAAGGAAGTTGCTGATCCTTTAACTTTCGTGTCTGAGAAGAAAGCAAAGAGCAGATCTGGGAAGCAAGTGAAGTAAGTAAGCCAATCAATCGAATCTGAAGATGAAGAAAGTAACAGCTCAGATTCAAACTCTAAAATATCTGAAATAAAACATGCCATGGCGATGCTGACTAAAGCATTCCAAAAGAAATTCCAAAAACGGCCGCACTCGAACAATCAAAGATTCTCATCCAGATCAAAATATGAATTTAAAGACAAATTCGGCGAGAAAAAGAAATCTGAAGAAAAGAGGTTCGAGAAGAAGCATGAGAAGAAGCCGGAAGAGAAGAAGAAGTTTATTAAAGGCGTAGCTGACGAGCACACCAAATGCTATAACTGTGGCAAGCTAGGCCACTTTGCTGTAAATTGTAGAAAGCCGGTAACTCGAAATACCGACTACTAGAAAAACAAATTTCTTCTCTCCAAACAAAGAGATGCGGGGAAAGCACTCATGGCAGAAGATGATCACTGTTAAACCTAACCGATGAAGAGGAAGAAGCTGAAGCTGTTGCACACGTCTGCTTGATGGCTAAATCTGATAACTGTTCTTCAGATGAAGAAGAAGAACAGAGTGAGAAAATGGAAGAAGAGGTATTAAAGCAATCTTGCATAAAACAGATGCATAAGATGATGCTCAAACTTTAATCTTTCCAGCAAGAATTAAAAACAGAAAAAATGCGTTCAAATAATTTTGAAAAAGAATTAAATGCAAAAAGAAAAATACATCAAATTATTTGATGAAAATGCTGGAAACTTGGACTTGGCTAAATCTTTGTTATCTGAATCCAAATTATTTGATGAAAAGTCCAATATCTTAAAAGACGAATTATCTAATTCCAAGGAACAATATAAATCATTAGAATTGGTAAATGAAGAAATAATAGTTAAAATAAGTAAGCTTGAACTTCATAATTCAGTTAAATGAAAAACTGAAGTCTAAAGAAGAAGTTTTGTATAAAAGAGGACAAACTGATCAAACCATTTTTCTAAACAAACCAACTGAAACAAGATTTTTTAACCCTCGGGAAGGGTTGCGGTATGAAAATCCAAATTTTTTAGAAAAACCTTTATATTATGCCCTGACTCTATACAAATTTGAATATCTTGATTGCGGTTCCGAGTTTCCAGTAAAATTTACAAAATCTTTTGATGAGGTGGAACAACGAGAAGATTACAATCGACAAAGAAAGGACAAAATGCAGGTTCCGTTTGATTATACAAACTTAAATGAAAGTTATAAAAATCAAGACTCTGCATTTTCAACATGTTATTTTCACAGTTACTCAAAGGTAGAGCTTGAATCAAAACCTGCTGAACCAAAGCTTTATACTCCTACTTTAATTTTAGAAAAACAAGTGGTTGAGCTGGAAAATATTTTAACTAAAGAAAGACTTTCATTTAATAAACAAAAACAAGAATTTTTAAATAAAATTGAAGATTTACAAAAGTCTAAAGCAAAAACGGAACATGTTGAGTCTGAGTATTTTTCGTGCGATAAATCTTTAAGTGAAGCTTCTGATTCAGAAGAAATAAATAATTTTAATGAAGAAATCAAATTTTCAAATATCTTGAACTTAGATGTTTGTTTAGATGATGAAATTGATCAGTTTGATTTTTCAATGAAATTACCCAGTCATGAAGATTTTCTTGTTAAAAATAATATGACTAAGGATTTTGATTTAGCTTCAGATTTTGAAAATAATTTTAATCAAAAACCTGTTTACGAGGATGTGTATTATAAAAAGAATAAAATCAAAAAGAATTCAAGGAAACAGAAGAAGCTTTCAAAGAAAATTAAACAAAAAGTTCCTCATACATTTAAATCTGATGATTTTATTTTTCCTATTTCAGATAAGGCGTTGAAGTTTAAGAAGGTTTGGAGGGTAAAAGAAGAAGAAAAATCATCAACTCAACAGAAGAAGAATAATTTTACTAAATCTGTATTAAATGATTCAATATTGAATAATTCTGTAAAAAAATATTCAGTTGATGAATTGTTTGATATTAGAAATGGTAAAAATAATTGTTCTCCGTATGGATTGAATGAGTTACTTAAGTCTTTTACTTCTTTTAAGCCTTTATCATTACATGCATTCTGCGTTTTCTGCTTTATCTAAGAAATTGCATTTTAAAGAACGTTGGTTCGGTACTTACAGTGCGCTTAAAGGACCAAAACTAAAATGGGTACCAAAACCCAATTGATTCAATTTTGCAGGTTAACCGGTATATGTGGTTCTTAGACTACGGATGTTCTAAGCACATGACTGGTAGAAAAGAATTATTATCTAACTATGTTGAATCTTTTGGAGGTACGGTAAGATTTCGAAACGATCAATACGCGCCTATCCATGGATACGGTGATGTAATTTCTGGGAATTTAATGATTAAGAAAGTGTCTTTTGTCGAAGGACTTGGACATAATCTGTTTAGTATAGGTCAATTTTGTGATAAGAATTTAGAAGTGTGTTTTAAATCTAACCAGTGCAGCATCCGAACTACTGATGGTAAGGAGCTCTTAGCTGGAATCAGAAGATCAAATCTCTACACGATTAACCTATCCAATACACAAGTAGATACTGACGTCTGCTTGATATCCAAGGCATCCTTGAAGCAGAATTTGCTATGGCATCGGCGTCTTTCGCATTTGAACTTCAAATATCTGAACAAGTTGGTCTGCGACAACTTGGTTAAAGGCATCCCAGACCTAAAGTTTCATAAAGACCATGTATGTGGCGCATGTGAGATGTGCAAACTGAAGAAAGCTTCACATAAGCTGAAGACAGAGTTCAACACCGAACGTCCTCTACACTTACTCCATATGGATCTCTGTGGTCCTATGCAAGTCCAAAGCATCAACGGTAAGAAGTATGTGTTGGTGATAGTCGATGACTATTCCAGATATACCTGGGTTCATTTTCTGCGGTCAAAAGATGAAGCAGCCGAGACAATAATCTTATTCTTGAACACAGTCCAAAACACTCTGCAACTACCAATTCAGAAAATCAGAACTGACAATGGAACTGAATTCAAGAACAACACACTCGGCTCATTCCTCGAATCCATCGGTATTTCACATATATTTTCGGCAGCCCGGACACCACAACAGAATGGTGTCGTTGAACGAAAGAACAGAACGTTGGTGGAAGCGGCACGGACATTACTTACCTGCTCGAAACTTTCATTATTTTTATGGGCTGAAGCAGTGGCAACTGCTTGTTTTACCCAGAATCGCTCACTCGTTCACAAAAGGTTTGGTAAAACTCCGTATGAAATAATAAATAAAAGAATACCTAATATCAAATTCTTCCGAGTTTTTGGTTGCAGGTGCTTTATTTTAAATGACAAAGAGAGGAAAGTTCGCTGCTAAAGCTGATGAAGCGGTCTTTGTTGGCTATTCTAAGACATCTGCTGCGTATAGGGTCTATAATAAAAGAACCAAAATCATCAATGAGAGCGTGAACGTCTCCTTTGATGAAGTCATTGATGTGGCTTTTGAACAATTCAGTTCAGGACCCAGGCTGATAATTAATACTACGTGAAAAACTGATCAACCTGAGTCGTCAAATTCTGATAAAGCTGATTTAGATTCATTATTTGAGAACTTTTATGAAGAATATTTTGAAAATAAATCTAATCAGTCTAATGTTTTGTCCAGGGATATTCCAAGTGAACAACAGTTATCTATGGTCCATCTCCCGATGTGCCAGTAACTGAAACAGAAGAAGAAACGAAAGTGGTGGATGAAGAAATAGAGATGAAAAATCCTAACAATCCAGTTCAGCATGAAGAGGGTGAAAATTCTGAAGTGCAAGAGGTATCGGTCGAACAAGACGAAAATGTTCTACCTCAACCAGATATTCAACCTATTCCACTCTCTAATATTGAACATTCACCTGAACCTATTCCGATAAACTCCCCAAGTACTTACACTGATCAAAACTCAGATTAAAGCTCATATATTCCCCTAAATCATAGCAAGAAGTGGACTCGAAATCACCCAATACATCAAGTTATTGGTGATCCATCAGCACCCTTCGTACACGGTCTAGGACAGCTAATCAGTGTTTATATTCCACGTTCTTGAGTAATATTGAGCCGACTAAGGTATCCGAAGCCTTGGCTGATCCGGATTGAATACTCGGAATGCAAGAGAAGCTGAACCAGTTCGAAGCACTCAAAGTCTGGAGATTGGTACCTCGTCCCAACAACAAGACGATTATCGGTACAAAATGGGTATTCAAAAATAAAAAGGACGAAGATGGTGTTGTGGTCAGAAATAAGGCCCGGATCATTGCTAAGGGATACAATCAACAAGAAGGCGTTGACTATGACGAAACTTTTGCCCCGGTTGCAAAAATTAAAGCAATACGGATGTTTCTGGCGTACGCGGCACACAAGAACTTCACAGTGTACCAGATGGACGTCAAGACAGCATTTTTGTATGGTCTTCTCAAGGAGGAAGTCTACGTTACACAACCGGAGAGTTTTGTTGATCAGTCAAAGTTGGATCATGTCTACATCCTTGACCGAGCTCTTTATGGTCTTAAACAAGCTCCGAGAGCCTGGTATGACATCTTATCAGAATTTCTGGTAAAGTCAGGCTTCTCGAAAGGTAATATTGACACAAACCTTTTAATTAAAAAAGAAAAGTCTGACATTATTTTGATACAAATTTATGTATACGACATAATATTTGGATCTACAAACCCAAAATATTGCAAAAACTTTTCTGCCTTAATGGTTTCGTGTTTTAAAATGAGCATGATGGGTGAGATGAACTTCTTTTTAGGTCTTCAAGTAAAACAATTATCTTCGGGTATCTTTATTTGTCAAACAAAATATATTTTAGATATCCTGAAGAAATTTAATATGGAAAACTGTTCATCTATCAAAACACCTATGGCTCATGGAACAAAAATATATGCTGATCCGTCTGGAAAAGCTGTAGATTAGAAAACATATCGAGGCATGATAGGTTCTTTAATGTATTTGACGTCTTGTAGACCTGATATTATGTTTTCAACACATCTTTGTGCCAGATATCAGTCTAATCCAAAGGAGTCCCATTTATGTGCCATTAAGAGCATTTTCCGATATCTCAAAGAGACTGCTAATCTTGGACTCTGGTATCCCAAGGGTACTAGTTTTGAACTGACAGGTTACTCAGATACAGACTATGCAGGCTGTATATTGGACAGGAAAAGTACATCAGGACATCTACAGTTTTTGGGAGACAAGTTAGTCAATTGGGCATCAAAGAAACAAAACTGCGTATCCATTTCCACTGCCGAAGCAGAATATGTAGCTGCTGCAAGCTGCTGTTCTCAAGTTTTATGGATGCAGACACAGTTCAGAGACTACATGTTCTACTTTAATAAAATTCTCATTTACTATGATTCCAAAAACGCTATTGCTATTTCTTGTAATCTTGTTGAACACACAAAAACCAAACATATAGATATCTGGTATCATTTTATATAAGATCATGTAGAAAAATGAACCATTAAACTGTATTTTGAAAATACAGAATTTCAATTGGCTGACTTATTTACGAAAGCTTTAGATGAAAAACGTTTTTAGCTTTCTTGTACATAAGTTAGGTATGTTAAATTTGAAAATTTGAATTTTTATTAAAAACAGTTCAATTTAATGAATTGTATTTAATTCAAATTCATTTGGTCAAATATCTGTATTTTTTAAATACAAGTCAATGTTTCAATTTTTCTATCTGATTTTAAATTTCTTGATCGTGGGAATCTATATTTGAGGGAGAGTGTGGATTTTTATCTATTTTTGATTAATTGATCATATTTTGAGGGGGAGTGAATTTTATCTGTTTTGAACTAACAGTTTATCTTTTCTTACAGGTATTTTAAACATTATCTAATTTTTGAAAGATGTAGAGTTTAAAAATATAAGTGTTTGGCCGATTTAGTCTAATCCGGACAACAGTTGTCCAATTTATTGCAAATCCGGACAACACTTGTTCGATTTAGACTAATCCAGACAAAAGGCTATATGATAAACTCTTATCCGGATAAGGTTAGATATGTTTTACAAGGGATTGAGCGGATTTATAAATCGCCTAGTTGTCTTGATCGGATTCCTAAATCGCGTGTCTTGTTTGTTTTTTTCAAGTCCTTAAATCGTTCATTTGTTGAGCGATTTAATCCTTCACTTGAGCGATTTAGTGTTCTTTGTTGTGCGATTTATCTCTAAATCGATTGACTCTTGAGCGGTTTATTCTTAAACCGGACGAGTCTTGACCGATGTTCTTCTAAATCGCATATGCCTTGAGCGATTTATTGTCCGGATTACCACTTAGTTATTTCATATTCTATAAATCGGACACCTCTTGACCGATTTATTCTAATCCGGATAAGCCTTGAGCTGTTTAAAATTTGAACGGGTTGACTATAAATAATCGACTCATTTTTACTTTCACTCTCATTCACTATTCATCATCGTTTTCGGTCGATCTTCCTGTTAAATCGCTTAAAGACTTCGAACTTCAATCTGTTTCATCCCTATTTTAATCATAAGGTTTACATTTGTTTGATCTATTGAATATTATTCCTTGTTAATGACGATCATTTGGACAAATGTTGACTGTTTGGACTTAATAAACCATTAAACTTGAATCTAAGAATAATTTTTTAATCTGATTTGAACCGTAATATGTTTGATTCTAAAAAAAGTCACTAAACTCAATAAATCCAGTCTAATAAAACAAGTTTTCTTGATTAATTATTGATTCTTTTTTACCATATTAGGTTAAGATTAGTTTAGATTTGTTTTTTCGTCTTTTTTAGGGTTTTTATGTTGACCGGATTTCTCATCGGAGAAGGTGACCGAAGTTCACTCCGATCAACCTTAATCCGGTTGAGGTTGTCCGGTTTATAGGTTTATACTTAGAGTTTTTGTTGTTGTTGTTTTTTTTTTGACCGGATTTCTAATCCGGTTAATATTTTGAATTTTTTTTAATTCATTTTTTTTAAATTCTTTTACAATTTTTTTTAGATTTTTTTTAATGTGTTAGATTTTTTTGGAATGTTTAGTTTAGTTTAAATTTTTGTTTAGATTTTTTTTAGTTAATTTTTTTAGTGTTAGTTTGGATTTTTTTAATAAATTTTTTTAGTAAATTTTTTTAATTCAATTTTCTTTTGTTTACAATTTTTTTTAAGTCTTAATTTTTTTTTACTTTGAGTTTTTGCATTGTATGAATAATATGGGTTCTAATATTTTCAGATATTTTACAGGTAAATGGAAGACATACAACATAAGTCTGACGAGGAATCTCATATTCCCTCTGCCAGATATGACAATATCCAAAACCCTCCTCAACCATAAATGAACCCATACCTTCTGAAACACTTTTTCCTTAATGCCAATATTTAGACATGAAAAACCAAACAACCATTCCTTCACTTTTGATATGCTAGCCGAATACCAGATCATACAAGAAATCCTGAGAGGACACCCCATTGCCTACTCCCTTTCAGCCAATACACCTGTTCCCATGGTGTATTTACAGCAATTCTGGAGTACCCTAACACTAGCTAAAGACGGTGACACCTTTTACTTCGAAGGAGCTGTGGATGAATATGTCAGGCGTCTGACATTAAAAAGATTAAGAATGATTCTACGTCTTCCCGGACCAGGATCTACAGGATTTGAGACGTTCGTTACAGATGATCAACTTTGCCGTGACATCAAACGGTTAGGATACTCGCAAGATTTGACTAACCCGTCTGAATTCAAGCGGCGTTTTCTGCCATCAATCTGGCATATGCTTTTCTCTATCCTGAACAGATGTCTGACTTCAAAGACTGCGGGAATAGACACATGTAGCAGTTCATTCTTAAAATTCTTTCATGGGATAGTCTTTTCACACAACTATGACTATTCCCTCGTTATATGGAATGAACTAGTGGAGCTCATGTATGCAAAGAGATTTCCTTCGAAAGCCAAAAAATTTGTGCCTTTTCAGAGATTTCTACACTTATTCATAAAGGCAATGATGAATTCAAATGAAGATATCCCGGCCAGAACTAATAGTGAAATGGGGCCGACATTCGTCATGTCTAGAATTCGGCAGCATACCGAAGTTGAAGACTTGGATTCTATCATGGAGATTCCACTAGAGCTTTTTGCCTTAGCTGATCAGACGGCTCAATGTGTGATAGATTATAGGAGAGTTATAGATCCTATAGTTTAGCCAGAACTGGTTGAACATACCCTGGGATCACCCATGCCTCAGCAGAGAGAGAGGTGTTAGATGTAGATGAGAGAGTTCAGGAACACGGGTTACCTGAACAAGGCAGTGTGATGAGAGAAAATGTAATAGAGAGGGGTAACAGAAGCGGGGAGCCTCTGATCAGTACAGTACTTCATCTGATAGTACTTCCACAACTTCATCAAGTTCGGAAGATATTGAATCCGACAATCAGGCAGCTCTGGGTGACAATGATGATAATGATAATGATGATGACGATGCTGACAACCATGTTCAATCGATTCCTTCATAGAACATTCAAATAGGAGCAGTGGTTGATGATATAAATGAGATATTTCTAGAATTTGATGCTCCACAGACTTGTCCAAGTCTGCATTCATTATCGTTCGATGTTGATGAATATGGAGCTACATATGACAAATATGATCGTATTTTACAAGATGTTTCAATAGGAGAAGGAGATGAGGGAGATGCAGTCGAAAATGATGAGAGGATGAGTGAAAGGGACATAGAAGAATATGGTGAGGGTGTGAGTGGAGCACAAAATCAAAATCAAGCTCTTTTCCTAGCGGAAACACATAGCCGGGCACCCACATCTGCTATCAACATTCATTCGTTGAATATTGATATTGAACAAGACATAGCTAGCCGAGCTATGCATTTGCACACCCAACCTGACTACTCAACTGGTTCTCAACAACCAGCTGTTTCAATTGAACACGGGGATTTAGCACATATGCTATCTACTTTCTCACTTGGAGAATGTG
Source organism: Cynara cardunculus var. scolymus (assembly GCF_001531365.2). Classification (NCBI taxonomy): domain Eukaryota; kingdom Viridiplantae; phylum Streptophyta; class Magnoliopsida; order Asterales; family Asteraceae; genus Cynara; species Cynara cardunculus. Next base: position 6,551,122 of record NC_037535.1, read on the forward strand.
GTTATTGAAACAAGTAGGCCGCTGCCCCAGCCTACGACTTTGATTTTGTGCACCTCGAGTCTAAAGCCGATACACATAGGTACACATGAGTCTCGAGCATCTGTTGCTCAAATTGCAGTTCTTGGTGAACTAGCCGGAACGACCAGAGTGGTGTCATTTGACCTTCCACAAGGACCGGTCGGAAGTCCTACCAGTGCTATCACTATGCCAACAATGAACGTAGGCACAACAGTTTACTCAACTGTTGTTTCAACTGGTAATCTAAGTGATCCAGGTGTTAGTTTACCGAACTTTGTGTCAAGGGAATATCTGGACGGCGCCCTAAAGACTGTTCAAGACAACATGGATGCACAGATTGCTAGTCTTAAAAGGCTATTGAAGGGGAAAGAGCAAGTTGAAGAAGAGCAACCATCTGCGCCATGACCACCGGTTGTACCTGAGCCTCCGACGGTACAAGAGCAATCGGTGGACGAACTCAAATCTCTGTTATATGCTAAATTGATGGCATCCCAAAATCCTGATACAGAAGATACAGATTTGGTTGGGCTCTTGCGATAACAGATTGATGAAAACCCCGTTATTCGAGCCTTAGAGTTTTTGGCCTTTCAAGATGTGGTTGCTTCTAGCTTCACCAAAGTTAGTAAGTTAATCACATCAAACACCCAAGATCTTAAAAGCTCAATGGATGCCTTCTTTGAACGTGTATCTATTCTAGAAGAGACGTGTAGAGCTCAGGCCACCTCACACAAAAGAAGGCATGATGACCCGAAAGATCCAGATCATCATGAGGGGGAGAGGAAAAGACAGAGGGTGGCTGAGACGTCTGCTCAGGCTCTAGGTGTTGAACGAGAGCCAACTTCTCAAGAAGCGAATGTTGAAGGTTCTGCCCCAGAATCTACAAGGGAAAGAATCATTGAGGCAATTATTGTTGAAGATGAGGATGTTTTGGAGACAAGTCCAACAATCGAGCCAATGGTTGAAAAGCCGGCGGACTCCATAGTAGGAACAAGGTTGTTTTTGGACTTGTTTGCCAATGTCGGGTTTAATGATATGTTTGCTTCTGTTCTGGGTGTAGAGCAAGATTTTGGAGAAGACATTGAGAATATTGATGAGTCATCCGAGTTATACTTTGACTTTGATGTTGATATCAATAATGAGACCCAGTATTCCCGTTTCAGGGTGATCGTCAGACATTGCCGGAATCCTCCACTGCAGTTGAAGCTAGTGCATTTGATACTCCTACTCCAAGAAAGCCTTTTGATCCGACAGTGATTTTTACGAAGAATTATGTTCCTTTTGAAATTCGAGCTAATTTTCTAGGATATGACAAGGCTAGGATCCGAGAGCCATATCTTGAAGACATCTACTTTGGCATCTTCCTCCGACATCGTAAAGCTCTAAGTGGTGATAAAATTCTTGGTATCCACAAGGAAACCAAAGATTATCGCTTGGAGTACAATCACTTTCTGAAAGCCAAGCGTCTGCCTATCAGTGAAGTAAGGACCAAACATCAAGTTGTGTCAACCAAACATATAGATGCTCAAAGACTTCTCAGAGTCTGGTATCATGTCTTCACGATGACACGACAAGATGGTAAAGTCTGAAGATTTAGTGAAGCTGATTTCTCAAACTTATATCTAGAAGACTTGGAGTATATGTACTGTGAGATCCGGAACATGACAAACAGGAAAGATGGAGCCTTGTTGCCCTCAGTGCAATTAAAAGGTTTATGCGGAGTCATGTTAAGGTGGCTATGGCTATTAATGTTCAAATGGGTCTTGAGGATAATCAAAGAATCATCAATTTGAAGAGACCTGATCAAGATTTAGAAGATATTGATGCCTATCCAGTTTATATGATTCTTGAAAAACCAGAGTTCGGAGTTATATACTTTGCTGAGCATCAAGTAAATAAGTTTATGAGATTCAGCGAGCTAAACAAGTATTCTGATGGTACAATTAGACTGGTGAAACGAGCACTTGACTTGAAGAGAGTAAACAATGACAAAGTTGCGAAGTCGGAGAGAATGAGTTCAAAAGATAGTATTTGTTGATCAATGCCGTAAATCTGCTCGAGGAGAAAATTCAATACCGGAATGCTCTAAGGAGGTTGGAGAAACTTCTCGGACTCAGAAAGAGAAGATTTACGAGAGTTCGAACTTGAATCCAAAGGGGGAGAATGTTGGGTTCAAGTATGTGCGTTAAAGATTGTATTCAAGTTCTCCATTTTATATGCTTTGTAATAGATAGGTTAATGCTTTTCTTAGTATAAATAGTGTTTAGCTTTGTAATTGTCATAATCAATTATGTAATTCTCAGATTAGTGTTGTAATTCTCTCTCAAGCAATTACAAGACATTTGGTGATAATATTCTCTCTACTCTTCATCTTGTTCATATATTCTTGAAGATCATAATCAAAATTGTATGATTTTTGGGCATTTCAGTTAAAAGCCAGAAAATCTATTCGGAAGGGATGTCAGGGGTGTCTAGCATATGTTATTAATGCAAAGAAAGAAAAAGGGAAGCAGGAATTGATTCCAATTGTTAATGAATACCCGGACGTCTTTCCAGAGGATTTGTATGGGTTACCGCTAGATCGAGTCATTGAATTCCGGATTGATCTCATACTTGGGGTAGCACGAGTGGCCAAGGCACCATATAGATTGGCTCCTTCGAAATTGAAAGAGTTGGTTACACAGTTGAAAGATTTAACTGATAAAGGATTCATCCGACCTTGCACTTCACCTTGGGATGCTCCGGTCTTATTTGTCAAGAAGAAAGATGGATCTATGCGAATGTGTATAGACTATCGAGAATTGAATAAATTGACCATCAAGAACAAGTATCCTCTGCCAAGGATTGATGACTTGCTTGATCAACTGGTAGGAGCAAGTTATTTCTCCAAAATTGATTTAAGGTCGGGGTATTATCAGCTTAAAGTCAAGGAGGAAGACGTTGCCACAACAACTTTTCGAACCAGATATGGGCATCATGAATTTCTAGTTATGCTATTCGGCTTAACTAATGCGCCCGCAACTTTTATGGATTTGATGAATAGGATATGTAAGGAATATCTTGATAAATTCATTATTGTATTTATTGATGATATTCTTATATACTCTAAGACTGAAGAAGAGCATGCGGAACATCTTCGCCTGATAATGGAATTGTTGAAAAGAGAAAAGTTGTATGCCAAGCTGTCCAAGTGTGAGTTCTGGTTAAGAGAAGTCCAATTCTTGGGTCACGTTATCTCAGAAGCAGGGGTGAAAGTAGATCCATCTAAAATCGAAGCAATTGAAAAGTGGGAAGCTCCAAAGACTCCTTCTGAAGTCCATAGCTTATTGGGTTTGGTAGGTTACTATCGTAAGTTTATTCAGGACTTTTCTAAGATAGCTGTGCCACTGACCAAATTGACTCGGAAGAACATCAAATTTCAGCGGGAAAGAGAACAGCAAGAAGCTTTCCAATTATTAAAGGATCACCTCTGTAGTGCGCCGGTGTTAACCCTACCTGATGGATCCGAAAATTTTGTGGTATACAGTGATGCTTCAAAGTTAGGGTTGGRATGTGTTTTGATGCAGAGAGGAAAGGTGATTTCTTATGCGTCAAGACAATTGAAAGATCATGAGAAGCAGTATCCGACCCATGATATGGCGTTAGCTGCAGTGGTGTTTGCTCTAAAAATATGGAGGCATTATCTTCTGGGGACAAGGTGCCAGATTTATACAGATCATAAAAAGTTTACAACATCTGTTCAACCAGAAAGATTTAAATATGCGACAACGTCAGTGGATTGAACTTGTTAATGATTATGATTGTGAAATCCTTTACCATCCAGGAAAAGCCAACGTGGTAGCTGACGCTTTAAGTAAAAAAGAAAGGAGCGAGACTATTAAAACTGTGGCAATGAGAATAAATTTAGTCCTTGATATCCATAAAGAAATTCTGAAATGTCAGAAGAAAGTTATGAAAGAAGATCTTATCAAGTCAGAAAGGTTGGGTAAGATAATTTCAACTTTAGAACCAAATAATTAGGGGATTATGTGTTTTCAAGGGAGAATTTTGGGGATATCTGGAATGTAATTTTGAACGAAAGCCATAAGTCCCGATACTCTATTCATCCAGGTACCAATAAAATGTATAGAGATTTGAAATCTTTTTATTGGTGGCCCGGATTGAAGAAAGATATAGCCACATATGTGGAACAGTGTTTAACGTGTCTATAGGTTAAGATTGAACATCAGAAACCATATGGAAGCCTTCAATCTTTGGAGAATCCTATATGGAAATGGGATCATATTACAATGGATTTCGTCATGAAGTTACCTCGAACTCCAAAGGGGTATGACACGATCTGGGTAATTGTTGATCACCTATCTAAGTCAGCACATTTTCTACCTATAAAAGAAGATTACTCTTTAGAGAAGCTGACTCAGGTTTATATCAAAGAAATTGTAACCAGACACGGTGTTCCACTGTCTATTGTTTCTGATAGAGATAGCTGTTTCACCTTAAAATTTTGGGAAAGCTTGCAGAAACCTTTGGGGTCTGAAATTTGGTTAGGTACAGCCTATAATCCGTAAACAGATGGGCAAAGTGAAAGAACTATCCAGACTCTCGAAGATATATTGAGAAGCTGTATCATTGATTTCGAGGGATCGTGGGAAGATCATTTGCCATTAATAGAGTTTGCGTATAACAACAGTTTTCATTCCAGCATCCAAGCGACACCATATGAAGTATTATATGGACGTAAATGTCGAACGCCGTTGTGTTGGAACGAAGTAGGTGAGAGGCAGTTAACGGGTCCTGAGATTGTTCAAGAAACTTCTGAAAAAGATTGAACAGATCCGAGAAAGAACCAGAACAACACAAGATCGCCAGAAAAGTTATGCTGATAACCGCCGAAAGCCGATCAAATTTTGTGTAGGTGATCTTGTGATGTTGAAAGTTTCGGCATGGAAGGGTGTCATCAGATTTAGGAAGAAGGGTAAGCTCAGTCCGAGGTATGTTGGGTCGTTCAGAATAAGTAAACGAATCGGGCTAGTGGCGTACCAGTTAGAACTACCAGAAGAGCTTAGTCTGATTCACAGCACTTTCCATGTATCGAATTTGCGAAAATGTTTAGCTGATCCGAGTTTTGCTGTACCATTAATAGAGATCAAACTAGATAGTAAACTGAACTTTGTGGAAACACCAGAAGCCATGATTGATCGAAAGATTAGGGTGTTGAGAAACAAAGAAATTAATCTGGTTAAGGTTCAGTGGAAGTTTCACAAAGGACCAGAAGCGACTTGGGAATTAGAGTCAGAAATGAGAGCAGATTATCCATGGCTCTTTGATTAAAGGAATTCCGGGACGGAATTCTTTTGAAGGGGTGGATAATGTGATAACCGGGTCCTGATTATTACCCAAGGTAATTATTATGTGAGTTAATTGATTTTGTGGATACATGTTTACATGGATTAAATAGGTGAGTATGTATATTTTATGCATGGGAATATGTATGCATATTATGTAGGTGTATATATATATATATATGCAATGTATGAAAATAATGTGTAAAAGTGTTTTGTGCCTACATGCATGAAGGTTTCGGTTATGTGCATGCATGTGTGTAGGGGTAGGGAAACCGACTTTCCATATTTGGAAAGTATAAATATGAAGCTTTTGTGAGGAAACAATCTTCTTGCCTCATTTGAAAATTGAGAGAGAATTAAGAGAAGTTGTCCGGATTGTTTGCATACTAGGAATCAAAGATTGGTTGCATTTGCTAAATTACAAAGGTGAGTGATTTCTAAACCTCTTTTGTATAAAATTTGTACTAATTTTTATTGAATGTTGCATATTAATTGGAAGAAATCAGTTATCCGATTGAGATCTTTATTCGGACAAGGGGTGACCGTATTAAGTATAAACCGGACAAGGCTTGTCCGGATTACTCTTAAACCGGATAGGAGGTGTCCGATTTATTTATAAATCGCTAACGTGTTGTGCGATTTAGAGTGTTAGTAAGAATTTGAACTATGTAAATCAGACAAAGGTTTTGAACGGAGAAGTATGAATACAACCAAGCATTGTGCGGTTTAGCCTTAAATTCGATCGGGCACTCGCCATCTATTTTCATTGTAAATCAATAGAAATAAGAAGAGCCGATGATATAGAAATGATCAACTTACCACCCTTCCTTTCGGAGGAATTCAAAAATACAGAAAAGTTTGGGTAGAGCCGGATCTAAGCGTTGGCTAGGTAAGCGCCACCGGTTCAGGTACAAGATACTATCATTACCGCCTGGACAGAAATCTATCTGGATAGATTTCTCGAGATATTTTCTTACGAAGTTTTAATCGCCTAAGGGTCGTGCGGATTAGTTATAAACCGATCACGTATTGAGCGGTTTAGTCTTAAACCGATCATGTGTTGTCCGAATTGTCTTAAACCGGACATGAGTCATGCGGTTTAGTTTTAAATCGATCAAATGTTGTCCGAATTGCCTTAAACCGGACATGAATCATGCGATTTAGTCTTAACTCGACCAAGTCTTGTCCGGATTAGTATATCGGTCAAGAAGGGACAGTGTTGTCCGGATTGTATATCCGGATAACTTATCCGGGTGATTTATACTTGTTAATTTTCAAATGTTGAATAATTTTAGACATTTATATATTTTAAAAATGTCTATTATTGGGTTTATTGTGGATTTACAAAAATGGTATTTTATATCTTTTAAATAAAGAGATATGTTCCTACTAAGCATGGTGACGTAAGTCTGTTTTGGTATGGGACTGGATTTGGGAAAATGTTTCTACCAAGCGTGGTGACGTAAGACTGTTTTTGTATGAAACTATATTTTGGGAAACCTTCCTACCAAGCGTGGTGACGTAAGTCTGTTTTGGTATGGAATTGGATTTTTGTAAACTGTTTCTACCAAGCGTGGTGACATAAGTCTGTTTTTGTATGAAACTTGTTTTATGTAACACCCCCAAACACCATATTTGTATATAACACATATTTCATTACATAGAAATATAGTTTACATCACAAGGTCTCACTAGTACAAGGATTCCTATATGTACAAAATCTACATATGAAAATTTCCAAAACAAATCCTGTACTTAATACATGTAATACAACATGTATCTTCAAAATAAGCAATCTTAAGCAGATCTTCAAAAGCAGATAACAGGTTAGGAAAATAATCACATTTTCCCTTTTCCCTTTAATATCTCTGGACCCCGCCATTCCTGCATTGCATAACTTTAAAACATAAAATGAGGGTTAGACCAGAAGGGTCTAGTGAGTAAATCCCTTCCTTGCAAAAATGCAGGGTGATGAACACCAAAATATAATAAAGTATCTTTGTTCAGAAATATTTGCAGTACCATCAAATAATGCAGTTCTCAGTGACATGTATAAAAGGATAAACTTAAGAACCTCAGTTCTATTAATAAAATATATCTGCTTAATGATCCAACGTTCCCAATATGAAACAAATATTGTAACCAAAGATTCTTTGAATCATTAGACCATTCCTTTGTAAATATTTAACGGAAAGATTTAAGGCAATACTTGCCCTTTATGACAAACCATTTTCCCCTTCTCAATAACATCTAAATTATTGTTCCTAATAGGAATAATATCTCTAATTCACCAGGTCATAAAGAAATGATGATTTAAAGTTATTAAATTCAATTAGTAACAATAATAAAAGTTATAATATTATCCACATATGACAATGTCTCCCTTATTCCAAGTATACCTCCCCTTGATATGTCACTCTTATTCCTTCATTAAAACAGGGCTACTAATCAGAACAGACAAAAGTCATCACGTCTGAAAGTACACTTTCCCAGTTCCAAGCCAAAACAGACAAAAGTTACCACGTCTGGGGGAACTACCACTTAAAACAAGTTTCATACCAAAAAAGACTTACGTCACCACGCTTAGTAGAAACAGTTTACAAAAATCCAATTTCATACCAAAACAGACTTATGTCACCACGCTTGGTAGGAAGGTTTCCCAAAATATAGTTTCATACCAAAACAGACTTWCGTCACCACGCTTGGTAGGAACATATTTTTTTATTTAAAAAGATATAAAATACCCCTTTTATAAATCCATAATTAAACCCAATAATAGACATCTTTAAATTATATAAATGTATAAAATATTCAATATTTGAAAATTATCAAATATAGATCACCCAGATAAGTTATCCGGATATATAATCCGAACAACACTATCTCTTCTTGCCCGATATACTATCCGAACAATACTTGGTCGATTTAAGACTAAATCGCATGACTCATGTCCGGTGTAAGACAATCCGGACAACACATGATCGGTTTAAGACTAAACCGCTCAATACGTGATCAGTTTATAACTAATCCGCACGACCCTTAGGCGATTTAAGGCTAAACCGCACAATGCTTGGTCGTATTCATATTTCTCCGTTCAAAACCTTTGTCCGGTGTACATAGTTCAAATTCTCACTAACACCCTAAATCGCACAACACTTAAGCGACTTATAAATAAATCGGACACCTCCTATCCGGTTTAAGAGTAATCCGGACAAGCTTTGTCCGGTTTAGACTTAATCCGGTCACCCCTTGTCTGAATAAAAACCTTAATTGAATAACGGATTTCTTTCCAATAATAAGCAACATTCAAATAAAACCAGTAACAAATTTTATGCAAAAAGAGTTTAGAAATCACTCACCTTTTATGCAAATTTTCAGTTTTGAGATGAAGAATGAAAGACTAATTGCTTTTCCGGACAAATCTTATCAAAAGCTCTCAACTTCCCAAAATAATGCAAGAAGCTTGACTGAAAACTTAGCCTTCTATTTATACTTTCTAATGATAGAAAGTCGGCTATTACTCCCACATGCATGCATACATATATCAGTGCCCAATTATGCATATCATTCCATACATACATACACTTCACATGCATATTTATATTATGCACATATATATATATATACATATATAACACACACACACACACACATATATATATATATATATATATATATCCCTTATGTATAAAAATATACATACCCCGTATTTAACCCATGTAAGCATGTATTCATATAAACAATTAATTCATATAATAAATACCTTGAGCAATAACCTGGACCTGGTTATCACATTTTAAGAGGTAGTTCCCCCAGACGTAGTGACTTTTGTCTGTTCTGGCTTGGAACTGTGAATGGGTACTTTCAGACGTGGTGACTTTTGTCTGTTCTGATAAGTAGCCCTGTTTTTGTAGAGGAATAAGGGTGGCATATCAAAGAGATGTGTACTTGGAATAAGGGAGGCATTGTCATATGTGGATTTATTATAACTCTTATTATTATTACTAATTGGATTTAATAGCTTTGAGTCATCATTTATTTATCACCTGATGAATTAGAGATATTATCCCTATTAGAAATAATAATTTAGACGTTATTGAGAAGGGGAAAATGGTTTGTCAAAGGGCAAGTATTGCCTTAAATCTTTTCAGATGAATTCTGATCTTTTTAGTCTGATGATTCAAAGCTTTGGTTACAATATTTGTTTCATATTGGGATCATTGGATCTTTAAACAGTTCTATTTTATAATAGAACTGAGATTCTTGAGTTTATTCTGTACTTGTCATTGAGGACTGCTTTATTTGATTCTATTGCAAATATTCCTGAGCAAAGAAATTTTATTATATTTTGGGTGTTTATCACCCTACAATTGCAAAGAAGGAATTCACTCACTAGACCCTTTTGGTCGACCCTCATTTTCTGTTTTAAAATTATGCAATGCAGGAATGGCGCGGTCCAGGGATAAGGGGAAAGAGAAAATGTGATTATTTTCATAACCTATTATCTGCTTTTGAATATCTGCTTAAGATTGATTATTTTGAAGATACATGTTGTATTACATGTGTTAGTACAAGATTTGTTTTGGAATTTTTCATATGTAGATTTTGTACATATAGGAATCCTTGTACTAGTGGGACCATGTGATGTACACTATGTTTGTATGTAATAAAATATGTGTTATATGCAAATGTGGTGTTTGGGGGCGTTACAGGTTGTAGTACCAACCTACCTATAAAGAAATACAGCCTTTATAATAAAATCGTTTTGAATAAATTAAAATAAACTACGTGTTTTATATAAGATTTTTCATTGTTTAAAGTAAATTATATTAATTATTTAGATGAAATTAATAATGAAAACCCTTTGAATTTTCAAAATAAATTCTAAATAATAAATTAATATCATTATTACATACACTTAATCTGGTTCTCTGTAATTATTTATATTATATTATAAAGTATTTGACAAAAACTCTTAAAAATCATTTTTATGCATGAAATACTGTTTATTGATGCGTATTACTTAAAATTCAAAATTACAAGTAACTTTGAATTTTTACAACTTATTAAAGATCAATTTTTAAATTCGTGTAACTAACTGCAGATAAAAATAATCAAATATAGGATAAACATTTATTTTAAATATAAAAAATCTAAAATATAATTAAGATAATCGTTAAGTTCTAACAGAATGTTTAATTATTATCTTTATAAAAATTTATATTATTAAACCAAAAATAAATTACTTTGTTATTAAATCTAAATTAAATTGTAACAAAAAATTGAATTAAAGAAGTTACACCAAAAAAGCAGGAACTCTTAAATAGTTAATTTAATAGTAATATCGGTTTATTTTTTTAAATTTTTATGCTATCTTTAAATTTATATTTCATTCAAAAAAAACATTATTGTTTTCTCAAAACCACATAAAATCGTACCATATCGATAGAGACAGAATAAAAACTAAACATTAAAATCGAGATTTATCTCGCTTCATTGTGCGAATACTCTTCTAGTCTTATATTAACATAAATCGTTATTTTATAAATTATATTAAACAAATCATAAATAATTACCAAACATTCCTATTATCCATCTTAATTAAATTGTTTTACTCCGACTTCTTTTATGTCACATAAAACATTAACTTCTAATAAATATATAAACATTCGTATAAAAAATAACTGGTTATTAAAATTAAAGTAACACTTGGATACAAAAATACCAGTTTCGACCAACTTCATTTTTCGAACATATAGCATGTTGTTAAAAGGTCATCATGAAAAAAATATGTTTAAGCACTTATTACTTGTATATGTCTTTAAAGGTGTGTTTTGTTTTTGGACATGATATGACAGAATAGTTGTTCAACGTTTGGTAAAGATATAATTGAACAAGACACCAAAAATAAAAGGTTTATGTAGTTTCTAATTTTTGTTTTATACATTTTTTATATTACATTTATTATTAATGATATTTAATAAAATACATAAACTAATCAAAACATAGAAATCATATAAAACTAATATTTTGAGAAAATAAAGTAAAAGTTTAAAGAACATAAATTACAATAAATAAAATGTAAAGAGATGGAGAGAGAGAGATATTTGATGTTTTTTAAAAAATAGGTTTTATTTTGAGGTTGTATAGGTAAACTATATGTCTGTTCCACCTTGTTTCATGGGGTGGGGAAAAACATGTTTGTTCCACTATGTTTCTGTCATACCAAACGTGAAACAATGATCCAAGATCTGTCTTGTTTAGTGTACCAAACGTATCCTAAATTATGTTAATGCTTAAGTTTGTATGAAGTATCAATATTAAGATATCCCAATGCCCAAATTAATATAATAAATTAATAAAACATGACATAAATATCTAAAATATTCGAATTAATTCCCCTTAATGTCAACTTTTTATGAGTTATTACACAGTATCTTCTCTAATAAAGTTTTATTTTACTGTTTTGAACATTAGAAAACATGTTACAAAACAGATGATCCTGTCTAATATTGTCAGAAGTTGAAAAAAGTAAATGCACTTTTTCCAAAATCAGAAAATAGTAGTTAATTACTCGTCATTAATAGTTAGTAAAGAGTTACCACAAGTGAATTTAGTTAAATGCATTACTAAACACTTACAAATATCGAGCTTAGGTAATTTTTAAATCATCCTAGAGTTATCTAAGATATCTGGTTTCTTGTTTCCTACCTCAATCATGAAGATGACTGTGGTAAACGTTTTGTTGCTTCTTGTACTTGCAGTACACAAGGAYGTGTGTTTGGTCGAGGCCACGAGAGTGCAAATAAGGCACCCTCAAGTTGTTCCTAAAGCTTCGTCTAACGACGAGGGGCACGACGTAGCACCGGATTTACTTAACTTTGTACAGAAGAACTCGGGACTAGCCCCAGGCGAGGGACATGAGGTAGCATCGGATTTACTTAACTTTATACAGAAGAATTCGGGACCGGCCCCAGGCGAGGGGCATGAGGTAGCGCCRGATTTACTTAACTTTATACAGAAGAATTCGGGACCAGCACCAGGTGAATGGCACGACGTAGGGCCAGATTTACTTAACTCTATACAAAAGAACTCAGGACCGGCTCCAGGTGAGGGGCACAATGTAGGGCCAAATTTACTTAGCTAGGGAAAAATCTACATTCTCCCATATGTTTGCATTTATACCGTTTTTTTTGCACAATAAAGAATAAATAATTAGACACAATGTCTTTTGTTAATTATTTTAATTTCAATTAATTTGCAATTTGTTTGGTCGATTTTATCTTCATAAGAATTGCCATTTTATGGGAGAAAAATACAATATCTAGTAAAACAATAACATAGAAGGACGATATATATATATATATATATATATACTTGGGATCATGTGAGACCAAGGGTTTTTCTTGAGATCCATAAGACCAATTCCCAACCCATGGATTAGATCTACAATCTGAAGATTTATAATCACAAAATTCTCATGAGACTTCTCAATAATCACAAAATTCTCACGAGACTTCTCAATAATCACAAAATTCTCACGAGACTTCTCAATAATCACAAAATTGTCACCGTGCAACTTTAGACCATTAGATCATCAGCTTATAAAGTTGATCAATGAATATAAATTGGTCTTACGGGTCTCACAAAAAACCTTTGGTCTCACGTGAACCCAACCATATATATATATATATATATATAGGGGTCCATTCAAGGAAGAACTGAGTTGTTTGTAATAACCGTGAGATCCAATCTCAACCAAATAAATTAATAATTATTGAAATTCCAAAAATAACTCTCCAATATTTAATGTGAGTATGTATGTAATACCCGGGTTTTAAAAATATTATCGTTAGCTTACCCAAATTATACCGTATTTAAATGACGATCGGTAATTATTGAAGGGTTAAAACCGTTAAATTACTAAACTTATTATAATTATAATATTATAATATATATATATATATATATATATATATATATATATGAAATTTTAGACGGTCTTGAGTTTAATAAACCAAGTTCTTCTACTTCTCCTTCTCTTATCAATAATATTGATTACTCTATGAAAGAGTTACATCGCCTTCTTCAACACAAGCATTCTTCTTCCACGGCGATTTCAGTCACTGATCTTCATAAAGAGGTGACTATTCTTAAATCAGAAATTTCTGCTTTAAAAGAAGATAATATTCTTCTTCATAAACATCTTGCAATTGTTTCTGCAAGTCAAGACCTTTTAGTCAGAAATGCTACTTTTCATGTTCCATCTGAAGAATCGAAAGAACCAGAGAATATTTCTCCTTCTTCTTCTACTAAGCCGCCTGATAATGCTACTCTTTCTACTATCAGTCGCATGATTACTCAAAAATGGTTTACAAAAATTACCCTTCTTATAGATGGCCATTTTCAAAAAGATTTTTTAGCAATGATTGACAGCGGGGCTGACTTGAATGTTATTCAAGAAGGTCTCATTCCCAGTACAAATTACAGGATCTTTGATTTTTTGTAAAAGTTTTAAAACCTTTTCATCAGTTAAAACATTAATATTTAGATCCTGAAATTGGGAAAGGAGTTTATAAAACTCATCATTTTTGTCAGAAAGAATATCAGTTTGAATGATATTTAGGCAATTCTTGTCACAAGGCTGACCAATAGCACAAGTATCACAAGGAG
>NC_037535.1:6565254-6567049 GCF_001531365.2 Cynara cardunculus var. scolymus
TGATGGGACAAGATTTAATATATTGATCAGCGAATTGGGTATGTTGAACACTGAAGATTAAACTTCAGCTCTTCAAACATCACTCAGTAAGTGAAATGATTYAGTGCTCTTTCTCTAACACTGAACTCTTGAGTAAATATATCTACTCTCTAAGGTATGATTACTCTTCTCTTTTCCAAACTTAAAAAAAATATTCACTGAATGCTTTCTTGTTCAGTGATAAATTGTTTTAAAAGGTGATGTCAGTGATTCTCTACACTCATCACACAGTATATTTTATACTATCTTAAAAATCTAAAACACTCACTGAACCTTCTCTTCAGTGACCAAAAAGTTTTTWAAATGCCAGTATCAGTGACTCTTTTCACTAAACCTGATGTCTTAAAACCTTCACTGAATACTTTCTCGTTTTCAGTTTTAAATTGTTTTAAATGAAGTCTCTCAGTATCTTTTAAAAAAACTGAATGACTCTTCATATTCTTAAAAACCCTTTTTGTTTTTAAAATAAATAGTTAATGTTTCATATTTATGACGACATTTTCTGTTTCTCATGACAGACGCTTTGAGACGCACAAAATGACCTGTTGTTATGATACCTCATTAAATGCCATCTAATCGTGGATGAGAACGTGGCATGTTACTCTTTATGACCACTTTTTGAACCGTCGTCTTTCTCCACTCTCTCTCATATCTCTTTCTACTCTTACCTATAAATATGAGATTTTTTCTTCACTTTTCTCTTTACGCTTTAAAAGATCATTAGTCAAATCTCTGCTAATTTTTCTTCAAAGCAAGAACTCTCTTCAAACCCTTTCTTTTTCGACCTTTCTTCTTCAATCACAAAGGTCAGAATCTTTTTTTCTTTCTCTTAGTTATAAGAAATGTGTTTAATAATATTAAGAACCTTGTTCTCTTAATTCATTAAACTAGAGATTTTTTGATCATTTCCTTTTTGATCAATAAATCTGTTTCTTAATACACATTCTACTTGAAAAACCCTTATTTTTCTATGGTTTTTCAAAAGAAGTTTTTCTAGTATCAAAACTTTTCTATAATCTTTCACCATATATTCTTAGTACTTTTCTAACAGCTTATCTTCCTGTTTATGTTTTTATTAACAAAATACAGATGGCTGCCAAGAACGTCAACTTTGCTATCGATGAGGTCTCCATCAAGGCCAATAACCATCTTGCCTTGTTGGAGATACCACCCACACGAGCCTTCTACCAACCGGCGGCTGACTTTCTCAAACAGTCATCGCTCGGCTACGCTCTTAACCATGAGCCTCTCATGGTTAAGGAAATACTCCAGCAGTTCTGGTACACTGCTGAGGTCGTTGATGTCCAAGACGACGTTGGACGAACATTGAAGCAAATCCACTTTACCTTCAATCGCATGGAAGTAAACTTTGGGGTTTCTACACTTTGCTCAGCTCTCCGTCTTCCAAAGGGTCCCTTCGACAGCGAACCCTCCACTGCCGAGATCATCTCCTTCCTCGATACCATTGGCTACCAGTGGCCACTAAAGAAGGACTCCGACGCTCCTCTCAAGTCACTCTCGAAGATTGAGAAAAATAGAATGTCAGCTATCTGGCAATACCTATTTTATCACTTCATCCAGTGCGTGGGTGGAAAGACTGGTGGTCAAGACCAGGCCTCCAGGATTGCTTTGACGATAGGCATCTCCGCGATTCAGCATCACAATATAAACTATGATGCGGTCATTTTTGATAACCTGGTGCAGAAGCTAAACAAGCGCCAGCGAGAAAAGGTGGTTCCTTACACCAGGTTCCTCT
>NC_037535.1:6567329-6568643 GCF_001531365.2 Cynara cardunculus var. scolymus
TGGAGCCTCTCAATAGGTTTCAGTTATTGAAACTAGCCTTACCCCTGAGACATTTTCTGTTAACCCTCCCAGCTCTTCAGTGATCTCTCCTATCATTGTCGTACCAGTGGTACCTTTACCAATCACTTTAGTGACCCAAATCACAGAAAGTGTTGATATCAGCGGCGCCACCGCTGAATACCCACATCTTTTCTCAACCGCTTTCTCTTCCCCTCCTTCCTTGGTCTTTACACGTGTCCATGATGTATCAGCACCTGTCCTACATGATACTGAGACACTCACCACAGGACCTGAGGCTACTCCTCTTGATGCTCCTCAACATACTGATGTCCATCCTCACAAGGACATCTTTGCACATGCCAGTGACGATCCTCTCGATGTCACTAAAGGCCCCTTAGCTCCTTCTTTTGTGCATCCTTCTGCTGAAGGTGGAGGAGATGCTGGAGAAAGAGAGAAAAATGATGAAGGAGATGAAGAACTTGATGATTCCTATGATATGGCATCAGACATCCAACTTCTCCTTCCTACCGTTGATACGTTCCTCTCCAAGGTCAACGAAGTTCACCATGAGATGCCCCGCCAAGACGATCTTGATGTGAACTTCCTAGCCCTCCAGGCGGACGTTCAAGAAGTTCAGAGTCAGCTCCAGACTCTCCAAGAAGCTGTTCACGCTAACAACGATGCCATTGTTGTTCTTCACAACAGGGCTGATGATGCTCAGGCGATTGCTGATCAGCAACTTGGACTTCTTCAGCAAATCCTGGATGTTGTCCGTCAACCAGCTCCAGTGAGTGCACCCTCCTTCTCTGCTAATGATCATGCTCAGCTCCATGAGACACGTGAGGCAATGACAACTCTAGCCAATGCTTTGCAAAGGCTGGAGGATTCCATGGTTCTCCAGCGTCAACGCTTGGACGAACACTCTAGCCAAATCTCTCAAGTTTTAGCTAGAGAGGGGGAAATGAGGTCCAACATTGGTGGACCATCCGATGCTGCTCCTACGACTTCTCAGGCCGTTGGTCCAGTATCAGCTTAAGTTGCAGTTGAAGCCGAGGCTCTCGAAGCTGAAGCAGTTGCTGCTCCTGTAATCACGTCCACCGAAGTTGCTCTAGCTGAGGTTGATGAAGCCATCCCTAGGGATGATGTCCATACCATCACAACTGCTGGTGATGATGATGATGTTGATGAGGATGAAGAAGATGATGATGAAGACGATGATGAACCTGTCATTCCAGACACAGGAGATGATCTAGATGGTGACGACGACGATGATGATGAAGATGACTTTACCATCAAGTTCCAGAAGCCATCAAC
>NC_037535.1:6570378-6572627 GCF_001531365.2 Cynara cardunculus var. scolymus
ACTTTATATGTAACTTTTCCTTACTATTATTTGATAAGATAACCTTCTTTATGTTATCTTGTTATCATCAAATAGGGGGAGATTGTTGATCCTCTCTCTCAGTGATTTGATGATAATCCATTTTTTCCATACACGTTGTATTTATGTTTCTGTATTTTTCAGTTCCAGCAATCGCTGAAGAACATGCATTATAAATTCATCAGAGACAACAATACTTCAAAAAGACAACACTCACACCAAAGAACCTTCAGTAAACGTCGAAGACTGAAACTAAAGATTAGAGACTGGCGAGTACGTGATCTGAAGCGGTATTCAGTGATTACAAACCTGTCTACATATGTGTTAAGACTGCTCTAGCTTTAGCGAATGATGATGAGACCTCCAGGTCATCCCAGCATTCAACGATCAAAAGAAGTTTGCTTATCACGGTAGTTGTTGTCTTGTCCTTATGCACACAAAGGATAAACCCATACCCTTACTAAAGTTAGTACGGTACAGAGCCGATTAGTCGACTCTTTGTCCACTAACTTTAGATAAGGATGTCTGCTAAGAAATAGTGCTTTTGTACTATTTATTGTAGCAAAGGACAAGCCTTCCTATTAAGACTTGACACGCACTCTAAACCCTACCTTATTGCATTAAATGATCATTTAATGCACTGGGTATAAATAGAAGTGTTTCTTCTCCATGCATAGTGTGCGCATCACTCTCCAACCTAATTCTTACTTCAAGCATCCTCTAGCTTAAGTAAAGGATCTTTCTTGTAGGTTTCTCTTTTCTGTGTTTGCTATAGCTTCGTATATAACCAAAGATTGTTTAGATATGTTTTTCTTTACCTTATCTTTCCGCAAACAGTCTTGTAAAATCTGTACTTATCTTATCTATCAATATATATTTTAAATTTGAAAACCTTATGTTTGTATTCATCCCCCCCCCCTTTCTACAAATTGTTTCTTATCTTGTAGACCCTTTCGGGACCAACACTACTTCCCCAACTCTTCCCACAATAGGAAATGGTCCAATATATCTTGGACTTAACTTCCCTCTTTTTCCAAAACGTACCATTCCTTTCCATGGTGATAGTTTCAACATTACTCTATCACCCATTTGAAACTCAATCGGCTTCTGACGTTTATCTGCATAACTTCTTTGTCTATCTTGTGCTATTTTCATTCGTTCCCGTATTATTCCAACTTTATCTGCAGTTTGTTGAACTAACTCAGGCCCAACTAATTGTTTTTCACCTATTTCATTCCAACACAATGGAGTTCGACATTTTCGCCCATACAGAACTTCGAAAGGTGCTGCCTCAATACTTGAATGGTAGCTATTGTTGTATGCGAATTCCACCAAAGCCAAATGACTATCCTATGATCCTCCAAAATCAATTACACATGCTCTAAGCATATCTTCTAAAGTTTAGATAGTTCGTTCACTCTGTCCATCAGTCTAAGGATGATAAGTTGTACTTAGCTTAATTTGCGAACCCATTTCTCTTTGGAAGCTCTTCCAAAACATAGAAATGAACCGACTATCTCTATCATAAACAATTGATAGAGAACACCATGTCGTGTCACTACCTCATCAATGTGTAATTTTGCCAATCTCTCCATCGAATATGACTCTTTCATAGGTAAGAAGTGTGCAGATTTAGATAACCGATCWACTATCACCCATATAGCATCATACCCTTTCGATGTTCTCGGCAATTTGGTTATGAAATCTATAGTGATATGATCCCACTTCCAAATTGGAATTTCTAAAGATTGCAACTTACCATAAGGACGTTGGTGTTCAATCTTTACCTGAAGACATGTCAGGCATTGCTCAATATATTTAGCAATATCTTTCTTCATACCTGGCCACCAATAGTGTTGCTTCAAATCCCGATACATTTTATTTGTACCTGGATGTATTGCAAAACGTGACTTATGAGCCTCACCCAAAATACGTTTTCTGAGATTACCATAGCATGGTACCCAAATTCTGTTCCCGAATTTCCAAAATTCTCGGTCGTCATTCACTAAATCAGATATTAATCCACCCAATCTTTCCTGTTTGATCTTCTCCGTTTTCATTGCCTCATATTGAAATTTTCGTAACTCTTCTTGAATACTGGGTAACAACTCAACTTGTAAAGCTATAGCTTTGATAGTTCCACTTTTCTCTTGTCGACTTAACGCATCGGCCACTACGTTTGCTTTTCCTGGATGATACAAAATTTCACAATCATAATCACTTACCAATTC
>NC_037535.1:6573666-6581385 GCF_001531365.2 Cynara cardunculus var. scolymus
CCTCATTGATCCATCCTTCTTTTTCACAAAAGTACCGGCGCACCCCACGGGAAAGTACTTGGTCGGATAAAACCTTTATCCAACAATTCTTTTAGTTGCGACATTAACTCCTTTAACTCGGAAGGAGCTAATCTATATGGTGCACGTGCAACAAGTGTTGTTTCACGAAGTAATTCGATCCGAAATTCAATCATTCGGTCTGGAGGTAAACTTATCAAATCTTCTGGAAATACCTCAGGAAATTTCCTTACGACTGGGATATCCTCCATTTTTCCTTTCTGTTTCTTCATATCTATAACATATGCAAGAAAACTAACACATCCCTTCTATACATACTTCCTAGCCTTTAGAACTGAAATTAGGCTAGAGTAACGATCCCGTCGATCTCCATATATCACAACTCTTCCTTTTTCAGGCAAGTCTATATTAATCATCTTTTCATTACAGACTATGTTAGGCTTGGTTTTCAGCTAACCAATCCATGCCTATAATTATATCAAATTCCCTTAAAGGCGAAGGAAATAACTGTATAGGCACCTCACATCCTTCTATACTTATAAAGCATTCATCAATTCTTTCTTTAACCAAAACTTCACTATCATTTGCTGTTTCCACAATTAGATTCTCACTCAATGCTTTAGATTCTAAATGTGCGTAATTAACAAATGATGGTGACACAAAAGAACGATTTGCACTCGAATCAAATAAAACTTTGGCACATACTGAATTAAAGAGGAATGTACATGTTACCATTTCAGGGTGCTCTTCTGCCTCGCCTCTCGTCATCTGAAAGGCTCTCCCTTTCGCAGACTCCCCATGTCTTATCTGTCCTCGACCACTTGAATTCACACGGTTATCCATTTGTCCACGACCAGTTGGCACGTAACCAGGTCCTCGGCCTCTAGAATATCCAGATCCCCTTCCTCCAACAAAACCAGACCCTCGACCTTTAGCTTGCGGACAATCGGCATTTACATGTTGAGATGAATTACAAGTAAAACACATTCACGTCATCCGACAGTCTCGAGCTATATGTCCTGGTTCCTGACATTTAAAGCATACTCGAGATTCTGTATTGCAATTTCCCTTATGTATCTTATGACATCAGTTACATGCTTTATCCGCAAACCTTGAAATTGTTCGATTCAAATTTTCCATAAACCTTGGTCTACGGAAATCAGTTACTGTGGTTTCCCCTTTTCTCTTCTCTCCAACCCTTTCTTGTGGTTGTCGGTTAATATCTTGTTCCAGTATTTCAGCAGCATGAACTGCCGCCTAAAATGTTGTCGGATTCCTAGATATCACATACTTCCGAAGATTCGACTCCAATCCCCATATATACTTTCTCACTTTACTGTTTTCAGATATTATATAGGCTTCAGCAAACCTAGATTGTTCCATAAAAACTTATGTATACTGGCGGACTGACATGTTTCCTTGCTCAAGACGAAGGAAATCATCTTCCAATTTTCTTACTGCAGCTTCAGGACAATACTGCATTTTAAACTTAATCACAAATTCTTCCCACAACATGGTTTTCAGAATATTCAGATATGAACTGGACAGAACTTCCCACCAATACAAAGCACTTGATTTTAAACGAGATATAACAAACATAACTTTGTCTTCTTCTGCACTTTTACTAATTTCCAGACTCAGCTCTATCTCCTTAAGCCAACACATAGCTTTGACAGGATCATGCTTACCAGAAAACTTGGGAGGTTTACAAGAAAGAAACATTTTGATATATCCTCCTTTTTGTACTGAAGATGAAGTAAGGGGTACAGATGTACCAGTTACCGGTGTACTAGCTCCGGCTTCCTCCTGATAATCGGAATTTCTTACCACTTCTGGATTATTTTGGGATGTACGGCCCAACAAATTCACCAAACTTTCTTGAAATTTTCCCAACTCTGCTGCCAACATTTCTTGGGTAATATATCCAGGGTCAGAAATATTAGATCCACCCCTTGCTCTTCCTCTACCACGGCCAGACATTGAACTTTCTTGGGCCGACAATTCCTGTTCCCCACGAGTTTCTTGTCTAGCACCTCTACCTCTTCCTCGACCCCTGCTACGACTTCGCGTTTCTATCATCATCACATTCTCCGGTTCCTCTTCTTGTGTTACGTTTCTTCTTCCCCGACCTCTTCCATAACCAGTAGAGGTCCTTTCTGATTGATTGGGATTATCTGYCATTTCTCAGTATATAACTTTTTCTGTCACATTTAAACACACATGATTATTCTCATAATCACAACATAGTAATAAATTTATCCTCATATCTATTCATACTCAGATTATATAAGTCATATATAATCTATCTTTCTCATAATAGGTTCAGCTATAACATATTTCTCATGTTCATAGACCCAGTGAAACCTATTATCATAACTTTCCTCAACTCTAGTTTAAGTCTAAGTATTTCGCAAATACCCAGATCCCTTAAACTAAGACTCTGATAAAAACTGTAACAACCCACAATTTCCACCAGATAGATAATCCACATCATCATAATTATAACACAAAATGTAACATCGTTTACAAAATGCAGATTAACAAAAACTTTCTAAAACTACATTTATGAGTAACTAAATGTTATTCATTTTAATCTTTTCCCTTGCCTTTGTCTTGCGAGGTATGATGACCTGCAAAACAGGTTAATCCAACAACTGAGCGTTAGACCATAAAGGTCTAGTGAGTGTATAAATCTCAAAAAACAATATACTTTCCAAACAATCAGTTCAGAATCAAACCTRWTYTGAYACATAAACTTATTTATGTCTCTCGCGGTTACACCGCCATTACATCTCTCTCGCGGTTACACCGCCATTACATCTCTCTCACGATTACACCGCTATTACATCTCTCTCACCACTATTACATCTCTCTCACGGTTACACCGCCATTACATCCCTAAATTTTCTATCACTTTAACTGGATTTAGAGTCCGGCCAATCATCCGGAGATCTAATCCGGACAACACTGTCCGAATATTAATCCGGATAAAACTATCCGGATATTAATCCGATCATCACATATAAGTACACTGTCCAGAGATCTAATCCGGATAAAACTGTCTGGATATCAATCCGGTCATCACATTCCTTTGAGCGGTTTAATTTTAATCCGCACACCTCTTGAGCGATTTAGGGTTAATCCAGTCACCTCTTGACCGGTTTAGGGTTGAGTCCGAACAACACTTGAGCGGTTTAAGAATAAACCGGTCAACACTTGAACGATTTAAGGACAAATCCGCACAATATAAAATATAAATCATAATAACCAGTTCCAATAACTACTGAATTGTATGCAAACAATTTATACTCAAAGCTTAATACACTCACCTTACAAAAGATGTTGAACCGATTTGAACCTGTGATTTATCATTCTGCACTCTCTCAATAGATTTTGTCCTCAAGAATTTCAGCAAGCCTTTAATTCTCACATAAACTTGCTATATATAGCAAGTGCATAAACCGCCATCAAATAAAAAAAAATAGAGAAAATAAAAATATTCAACAATCACTCACACACACACACATCTAATATATATATATATATAAATATATATACATATATATATATATATTTATAAATCTATAACCAAAATTATGAAACCCGAATATTACACTTATAGATACTTGTTTTACCTTATATTTATGGTAAAGGGGAAAACTATACATGAGACATAATTTAAAAAATGAGATGTAAAAATAAAAAGACTGCATGCAATTTAGTTACATGGAAAATTAAAAATGAAAAAGTATTATAAACCCTTTCATCCTCCAACGCCCCCCACCATCCTAGTTTCCCTATCACAACTTTTTCTTAATCAATCAACGCCCCTTCAATCTCCCCTAAACCAATCTTCATGACCGATGTTGATTATGACCGTGGTCGTTAGAGCTGAAAGCTTACAGAACATGGTGGAAGAATTGTATGAATTTCATTATGATATAAGAGGAATTTATGCAGAGTTTTGACCCTCTAAAGGATGCAATCATGCTAAACTGGTAGAGAGTAATATAGGGGCTCCAATTAAAGAAGATTTTCATAAAAAATATGAAGTCATTATACCAAAAATAGCCAGATATCATAACTAAGAATTTTAGTCTATTAAGCTCCCGGAAGATTGAGCTTCCATCAAGGATGCCAAGCTTGGAACGATGAAGAAGGAAGGTCTTCCGATTGAGAGGCTTTGTGAGAAACTCTTGTGATAACCGAGTCTTGATTATCACCTGAGGTAATTATTATGTGATTATGTGAATACACAATGAATTTTTATATATTTGATCATGTGAATATGTGTATCCTCATGCATGGAAAATGTATGCATAATATGAATGCATGCATGAAAGTATGCATGGCATATGGATTATTTATGTGCATGAGATGTGTGTGTGTGTATGAAGCATAAAATATAGTATGCATACTCGGGAATATATTAAATTGGAAATTTTTCTTTAGCCGCCTTCCGTTTATGGAAGGGGTATTTATATGAGGTGATATTCAAAAGTTAAGTTTTCTGGCCATTTTGGAAAGAACTAAGAGAAGAGAGATTATGTGTTAAGTTGAGATTGAATTTGTTTTTTCATCATCAAAACTCTAAAATCATATAAGGTGAGTATTTCAAACATCCTTTGTATATAATTATGGTTTTGATACATATGAAATTCTGTTTGTACTTGAAAACATGATAACTGGATTAAGTCTATCTTTGACCATAGTATTGACCGGATTGGAAGTGTCCGGTCACTAGGTTGACCGGATAAAGTGTTGGTTTAATTTCAAACTAGTAAGTCCGGCCATAGTATTAACCGGATTTAGACCTTCCCAGCCATAGTATTTACCGGAGAAGAGTAAGTCCGACCAAAAGTGTAACTGGTTTAAGATTTATGAATTTAGGTGTTGATCGGATTTAATTATGTTAAACTATATTGGGATAGTGTTGTCCGGATGAGAAGTCCGACCAAAGCTTGTCCGGACTTTGGGATTGACCAGATATGAAGTCCGGCTGGAATCATTTATGATGGCCAGATAAGTTTATATTAATATAAATTATTTATTCAAAGTTGGATTATGATAAAGACATATTGTTTATTTCTACAAATGATAAAGTAAGATTTTACAGCGTTTGTTTTGAAATTATCACTGGTTATAACCATAGATGATGTTCCATCAGGACGTTTGTGACTTCGGTCTGTCCTAATTGGAAATAATCTGTAGATTTTGATGAGGAAATAAGGATGGCATATCAAGGAGAGGTGTACTTTGGGATAAGGGTGACATATCAAGGAGAGGTGTACCTTTGGATATAAGGATGGCATTTGTGTATGTGTTTATTAATACAACACTTACTATTATATCCTTTAAGATTACAATGGTTCTGAATCTTTATTTCTTCATGATTTGAAGATTCAAGAACATGGTTCTTATTAGAAATGGTAGTGATGATGTTATTTGAGAAGGGGATAATTGGCTTTTTGGCAACAGGTTTTAAATAACCGTGTTACTGATGAAAGGTGTTTTGGGACGAGTTATATGGAATCTAAAAGGTTCTAGTCTTGCTTTTGCTAATCAGTTACTTATAAAGTCAAAGATTGACTTTGGAAATCAAAGGGACACTGATTGATGTAACTACGTGGTTATGTATCTGTTTACATGAGAAGTTGATTTTAAATAAAATTTTGTTGATCTTCATCCTGCAATTACATGGAAAAGGGGATCTCACTAGAACTTTCGATCTAACTCTCATTTTTGTATTTCTAATATGTATTGTAGGAATTGTTGAGTTACATGATGGTAAGGGAAAGGGGAAAATGTAATTATTTTCCTATATGCATAACCATGTGAAGATCAACTTATGAATAAACCTATTTTTGAAGATAAATGTTAACTAGTACAAGAACTTGTATTTTGGAATTCTTGGGTTATGTATTTTGTATGATAATTTCTTGAACTATGTGACCTAAGTGGAGTAATACATGTATTTCTTTTGAATAAAATATGTGTTATATGCAATGTATGATGTGGGGTGTTACAAGTCTATACGTTGATCGCTGGTATGCACATGAGACACGTGGAGATGGTTGTTAAAAACTTGATCACGCACGGAATGAAAATCAATGGCAATGTGCTTCATTCGAGTGAAAGACAAGATTTCTACTCAAATAAGTGACACCAACTTTGTCTCAAAAAATTGTTGGAGAATTAGTTACTTGAAGGTGAAGTTCTTGGAGCAGATTGGTGATCCAGTTTAATGCAACAGCTGTTGAAGCAAGTCCTCGATACTCACCTTCGATAAAGGAGCGAGCAACTGTTCTCTGTTTCTTAAAACTCCAACTAATTGGATTAGCACCAAGGAACACCACATAGGTAGAAGTAGACTTGTAATATCATATTTGCCAACCCATAGAGGTAGTAGAGAAGGCATGAAGTTGAGCAGAAGGGTTGTTGTGTAACACAATACCATGTGTACTTATACCCTTGAGGTAGCACAACATATGTTTAACAACAGAGAAGTAAGTACATAAAGCACAATGCAAGAACTGAGAGAATTTGTTGACAACAAAAGAGATATCAGGCCGAGTCAAGGACAGGTACTGTAGTGAACCAAGGACTGGGGGATATTTTGTAGCATCAGTTACAGAACTGCCATCATGAAGTATGAGAGGCTCGGTAGGCGATAATGGTCTAGAGATTAG
Source organism: Cynara cardunculus var. scolymus (assembly GCF_001531365.2). Lineage (NCBI taxonomy): Eukaryota > Viridiplantae > Streptophyta > Magnoliopsida > Asterales > Asteraceae > Cynara > Cynara cardunculus. The sequence goes on from NC_037535.1 coordinate 6,580,374, forward strand.
CCTCAGGCATGTTGTTATTTAAGAAAAGATCACTGATAAGTGTTAGTTTGTTAACCTTATTACATCATTATCTTAACCATTTTCCTTTGTTTCATTTGCCCATTAGTGACTTAATTAAGTCTTTTTATGTCTTTTTCATATATTAGTAATAATATAGTATATCTAATGTTAGTCCCCTGTTTATGCAGGTTTTTGATGATTTTTGGGCAAATCCTGCAGCAGTCCTGTAGGACCAAGTGTGGCAGAATCCTGTACTACCTGTCCGTGAGCTGCACTTTTGCCTGGGCCGAGAATTCTTGGGCTGCTCCTTAGTGGATGTGTGGTGAACGACCTTGGGCCCGGTCAAAGCCCATTTTTGAAGAGCCTTTTGTCTTATTAGGTGGCTCCCATTGTACAAACTCCCTTAGCCTATAAATAGAGGCTTAAGGCTTGGTTTTCTATACACTTTCTCATGATTTCTACCATTTAACACTTATGATTTTTGTGTTCTTTACTCTCTAAATTATTATTTTTGGTTTCAAGCTTTCGGTTTTCTTGCTCCCAATCAAGAACCGATTTTTGTGAAGTGGATTTGTGAATGCTCTGAAGTTTAATTCAAGTGCTCGTATTTAATCTTCATCTCATTTCTATTCTTATTTCCAAGTTACGTTACGTTTTCTGACTTTTGTTACAAGTTACAAATTAGTCAATCTCTGTTGCTTTACACTGGATTTCATCCTTTGTGGCTCACGACTAATTTACGTAGACTAAATAATTTGTTTTTAAGAGTTTGCAAGTAATATTTTCGGTATTTGTAACGAAACTTGTGTTGCAAGTTTTGTTACTTGTCTTCCAAGTTTTCTTCCTTAAAGTCAAACTCTATTTTCAAGTCTTTCATTAGTCATTTCTCCATCTCATCAAGTACTTGTCATACATCATGTCTTAGTTTTAATATTAATTAATAATATTTAATTATTAATAATTTAATTTAAGTCATTTACATTTCAGTCTTTATATTTCAGTCCTTTACATT
>NC_037535.1:6581505-6603152 GCF_001531365.2 Cynara cardunculus var. scolymus
TTTATATTTCAGTCCTTTACATTTCAGTCTTTTACATTTCAGTCTTTACTTTTCTGCATTTTACTTTACTGCAATTTACTTTTCTGTATTTTAATTTCCAGCAATTTACTATCAGTCATTTATATTTCTGTCATTTAATTTCGAGTACTTTAAATTCCAGTATTTCCATTTCTTGTAATTTATTTTCTGCAATTTGCTTTTTACAATTTACTTTTCCATATCAGTTATTTATTATTCAATCCTTACATCCTTCGAGAGAAGAAACCGAGTGATGATGGGCTAACGCCTTAGCTTGGGGTGTAACAGGAAATTAAGACCAAGGCCGATGTGAAAGTAAAAAGGTGTCTTATTAGCATTGACCGGTGTGTGCTCTTGGGAGGCCGTCTGACCCRATAGTTGATACTTTCATAGTTATATAAAATCATTTATTGATTTTAGATAATTGTGACAGGAATGATACGTCACCTTTTTGTTGAATCATTTGTTTAATGTCTTAATCAACTGTTGCACCCTGTGCTTCTTTTTAAGATTGATATTTTCTAAGTTGTTAATCAAATCACCCAATTTTAGATAAATCAAATCCCTCGATTCGCCATCTGAAATTAGTTTTTATAAACTGGACTTTTGAAGAACTTTACAACCTATCTCTTTGGGAACGATATCTGGTACTTATACCATTATTACTTGTTACGAGACGACAGTAGTTCAAGGTGTATACTTGCGYCGAGTTCTATTTTTGTGTTGAAATCTAAGGTTGAATAAACCGACGAGCAAGTTTTTGGCGCCGTTGCCGGGGATAGTACGCTGAAGTTTTTCTTTCTAAAAGTAAAGTTTATAAAAGTTAGTTTTTCTACCATCTTTTTGAACGCACCGTGCATGCCAAGGCTGTCGCATGGTGAACTTTTTCCACTTGATCCGGATATTGAACAAACTTTCAAACAACGAAGAAGAGTGCAAAGAGCTCTTCGAGCTTTAAACTCTAAAACAATGGCTGAAAATGTGATTATTGACGGAGAAGGTATTATTAGAAATGATCCAAATATTCCACATGAGGATGAGGCTCAAAACATCTTTTGTCTTGCAAATGCTAAAAATGGTGGCATTATGGCGTATGCTATTCCTAACTTAACTCAATTGCACACAGGAATACGTAAGCCTACCATTGGTGCCACCCATTTTTCACTAAAACCACTGATGTTTCAAATGCTTCAAACAAACGGCCAGGGTTTATCTTCTGAAGATCCTCATTCTCATATGCGTTCTTTCATGGAACTCACAGGCTCTTTTCTCATCCCTGATGTTTCAGACGATGCTCTAAGACTAAAACTTTTTCCATTTTCACTAAGGGATCGAGCAAGAGCATGGTACAATTCTTTGCAACCAGACACTGTGACTACATGGAATGAAATGGCAGAAAAGTTTTTGAAAAACTATTTTCCACCCATGAGGAATGCCAAATCCAGGAATGAAATTTGTACTTTTAGACAACTCGATGATGAAGCAGTTCCTGATGCATGGGAAAGGTATAAAGAGCTGTTGAGAAAATGCCCTCACCATGGCATTCCATACTGTATACAGCTAGAGACATTTTACAACGGTTTAAATATTGTTGCTAGACAAATGCTCGATGCTACTGCAGGCGGAGCTTTCACAGCTTGCACATATAATGAAGGTTTTGACATACTTGAAAAGATTTCTAATAATAACGGACAATGGTCTGACCCACGTGCAATGCCACTGAAGAAAACAGCTGGAATAAATGAGGTAGATGTTTTACGGCATTAACAGCTCATATCACTAAGCTAATTTCAAATTTAACATCTAGCCCACATGTGCAATCTGATGCTAATACCTTTAATTCCAATGTTCAATCTGTGCAATGCGTGTACTATGGTGAAGGTCACTCTTTTGAGCATTGTCCTGGAAATCCTGAGCATGTAAATTATGTCAACAAGACTGGACCATTTTCACAGACTTATAATCCGGGATGGCAAAATCATCCAAATTTTTCATGGCATAGTCCAGCTTTTAATCCACCAATGCAAAAGCCACAAGGATAGTCCAATTTGAGGATGAGGCTCAAAACATCTTTCGTCTTGAATATGAGATTTCAGGTAGAGAGGATGAGACTTCAGCAGTAGTTTCTTCAGCAATAGGGACTATCGCTAAAGGAGTCTCAGATTCAACGAACGAAATAGGCTAAAAAACTGAAGCTATTTCATTTACTGAAGGATCAGTGTTTGAAGTAGAAGGAGGTACACAGCTAATGGGCACTGCAGCGATCTCTGAAGAAGATACATTGGAGTGACTAGCTGCAATTGGAATGATGAGTGGATCATCTTCAGCTTCTGGGGATTCAGTGTTAAGAGGAGCATTGTAGGAAGCTTCAAGTAGTCCATAATGAGATATCATCCAGTTCTCTAATTCATCCTCATCAGAAGAGATGGGTTTTGAATTAGCTGATTGAGATTCGTCAAAAGTGACATGAATAGATTCCTCTATTGTTTGTATTCGTTTGTTGAATACTCTGAAGGCTTTGGATATGGATGAATATCCAAGAAAGATTCCTTCATCAGCTTTGGGATCGAACTTTCCAAGTTGGTCGCGGTTGTTGAGAATGTAACAAGTACAAATAAATATGTGAAGAAAGCTTATTGAGGGCTTTCGTCCATGAAAGAGTTCATAGGCTGTCTTCTTGAATCTTTTTACGACCAGTGATCAATTTTGAGTGAAACAAGATGTGTTGACAGCTTCAGCCCAGAATTGAGTTGGAAGACAAGATTCGCTGAGCATTGATCGAGCAGCCTCAATGATTGTTTGATTTCTTCTTTCAGCGATCCCGTTTTGCTGAGGAGTTCTCATAGAAGAAAAGTTGTGAGAAATTTCCTTATCCTCAAGGAAGTTATCCATAGTACTGTTTTTGAATTCAGTACCATGATCACTTTGAATAGAGCGTATTTTAATATTGTTTAGTACTTCTATCTTCTTGATGAACGAAATGATTTCTTCAGGTGCTTCATCCTTGGATCTTAGAAAGAATACCCAAGTATACCTGGCATACTCATCAACGATGACGAGCGTGAACTTCTTTCCAGCTAAGGATTACACGTTGACTGGACCAAAGAGATCCATGTGCAATAGCAGAAGAGGCGCGGTCACTGACGAGATTTGTTTCGACTTGAAACTAGCTCTCATATGTTTTCCTTTCTCACATGCTGAGCAAAGACGTTCCTTTGCGAACGAGTGTTGAGGAAGACAAGTGACAAGATCATTTCTTGACAACTCACTGAGTGTCTTGAAGTTGAGATGAGATAGTCGTTTGTGCCATAACCAGTTAATATCTGATGAGGCGTTAGAAAAGAAACAACTATTCTCGGTAAGAGAAAAATTCATGTTGATGATATAAATATTCTCTAGACGAGAACCGGTTAGAGCAACCTTATCATCTTTGTCGAGAACATGACAATAATTCTTKAGGAATTTAAYTGTATAATCTTTATCACACAGTTGGCTGATGCTAAGAAGATTGTGCTTCAGTCCTTCAATGTATGCAATGCATTTGAAAGTTGTTGTACCGTTGGATAATATACCAAAACCTTTACTATATCCTTTTCCATTTCCACCAAAATGGAAGGTCCTCTTTCTTCCTTGAAGTGAGATAGAAGAGATATATCTCCAGTCATATGTCTTGAACATCCGCTGTCCAGATACCATATACCTTTGAAATCCTGAACAAGGAAACAAAATAAGAAATGCTATTGGTACCCTGCTATGGGTCCAGCAATGTTAGAGGCTTCATCATTTGATACTGACGAATCATTATCAAAGGACGTCATCATTAAACCTGCGGAGGTTTGAATGGAAAGAGGAACAACCCTTGATACTACCAAGGTAGTTTCAGTGGAAGTCTTCACTGAGTCTGACGAAGAGACTTCAGTGGTGGAGATAACAACGTCTGATGCTAAAGATATTTCAGCAGGAGTTGTCTTCAGTGAGCCTGAAGAAGAGGCTTCAATGGTTTTCTTCACTTTGACTGCAGAGGCAGTCTTTGTAGATGATTTCACTTTAGTTGATTTCTCAACTTTAGTTACTTTCTTGCTCAAAGCTAGTGAACCAGCTTTGATGATAGAAGCACACTTACTGGCAACATGTTTTTTTTTCACCACAGTGTTTGCACTTCCTAAAACTAAAAGTAGCTTTAGGGCCAGGAAGTATCGGATTAGATGCGGGACAAGCTCCAAGGATTCCCTTCTCATTGGTTCTAGGAGGAACCTTTTAGGGAATGGATTCCTTAGGTGAAAAGTTCACCCTGAGCTGTGACTTAGATTTCTGATGCTATTCAGATTTCCTAGTCCCGGAAGAGGAAGAAGTTTTACAAGTTGAAGGAATAGATTTAGATCTATTTGTCTTGTTAGACTTCTTAGGAAGGGATGCTATGACAGTAGATTTACCTTTGTCTTTGCACCTAGAACTCAACGGAGTTCCTTCAAGATGACTCTCAGTAAAGGAAGAGGACTGAGAGGAAGAACTGTTGGGAATAAAAGAGACAAAAGTACCAAATTTAAGCATGGACTTGTCTTTAACACATTCTTCCTGATCATAGGAGAATCCTAGACCAGTCGTTTTCTTGGCAGGGATCTGACCGTTAATGATCTCAGAGGCCTTGAGAGAAGCTTTACACCATCCTTCAATGGTAGCTTTCTTAGCCTTGAGTTTAGCGATTGCTCGCTCACGCTCAGCGACAGCTTTCTCACGTTCAACAGTGATAGCTTGGTTTACAATAACCTGATCTTTAAGATTTTCCTCAACAGAGGTCAATTCTTTGATCTTAGAATGACAAATCTTTAACTGCTCATGAAGATCAACGTTAAGCATTTCAGCTTTAGATTTGCCATTGAGGGCATTGTGAAGGTCAACCGTCAGCGTATCCAGTGTAGAAAGACTAGAAGAAGGTTCATTCAGGTACATACCTGAGTAACAGAAGATGGCTCAGAAGAGGTAGATGCTTTAGAGGAACCTTCGTTAGCATCAATAGCCATCAAGCAGACATAAGCTTTATCTTCCTCGTTAGAAGATGATTCAGCCCAGTCATGCTGTTCAGCAATAAGGCCTTTTGCCTTTCGCTAGTTGTTCTTCATCTTCTTGTATTTCTCCTTCAGTTTTAAGTATTTATCATCTTTGGTCCTGAAGGAGGAAGAGGCTTTAGAAGATGGCATCGCAGTCTTCTTGGATCTGTATTCACCTACAAAATGTCTGGGCCGGTGACAGTTGTAGTAGACAGTTGAAGCCTTGTCTATTCTTTCAGACTTTGGCTTCTCCCTGAGGGGTAGCTCAGAAGATCTACAGAAATTGCTTTTACTGGCGAACCTCCTAAATGACTTAGTCAGGAGTGTAAGGGACTCATCAAAATCTGTTAAATCAGATTCAGGAATATCCTCAGAAGAATCTATCTTCATGATGACCACGGGAGGTAGAGAAGCGACAAAAGGAGTAGAGGTTTCAACTGAAGAAGATTCAAAGATCAAAGTTAAATGAGATCTTTTCATTTCCCTGTAATCTCTTACAAGATTTCTTTTCAGTTGACGAGATTGCTCATGGTTAAGCAGAATCTCTTATAAGGTAGAAAGAGAAAGAGTGGACATGTCATTTGACATCTTGAGACACATGGAAAAAGTATCCCAAGACTCAGGAAGGCATTCAATAAACTTAGTCAAGGTTTCAGAATTAGAATATTTCCTGTTGACAGCCCTAAGATCAATAAGAAGGCAATTAAATCTTTGATGTACTTCAGACAGTGTCTCGGACTTTCCACAGAGAAAGCCTTCATACTGTCTTACTAGGTTGATTTTTCTAGTCTCCTGAACCTGAGTGGTTCCTTCATATTGTACACAAAGAGGATCCCATACAGATTTAGAAGTTTTGAGTTTCATCACAGAGTGATATATCTCATCAGGAAGAGACATAGCTATTATAGACCGAGCACGCGTGTCTATAGCTATTTTTCTTCTTGTCCTCATCGCTCCACTGATGTGGAAGCTTTGGAATCTGCCGTTCAGGAATAGCGGCTGTCGTAGCATTTGCTGGAACAGCCAGAACAATAGCAAATGGAATATATGGTCCATTTTCTATGTAGTGTGGAATTTCAGGATCCACACCTTCCAGAAAGAGGGACATCCGGTTCTTCCAGAGACTAAAATTGTCACGGACAAACCGAGGTGGTTTGGCAAGACAGCCATTATCCTCTGTGTGTGTTTGTGATTTGTGAAGCCATTTAAAAGCAGTAAGTTATCTAAGAAGAGATAAAATAATATAGAAAATTAGCTAAACACAARGAAAGAAAGAAAACACTGCTCTGATACCACTTGTTGGTCCCGTAAGGGTCTACAAGAATAGAAACAGTTTGTAGAAGGGGGGATGAATACAAACAAATTATTTTCAAATTTAAAATATATATTGATAGAGAAGATCAATACATATTTTACAAGACTGTTTGCAGAAAGAGAAGGTAAAGAAAACCTATCTAAACAATCTTTGGTTACATACGGATCTTTAGCAAATACAAGAAAAGAGATTGCTAAAAGGAAGATCCTTTACTTAAGCTAGAAGATGCTTGAAATAAGAATAGGATAGCAGAGAGATGCGCGCATTGTGCATGGAGAAGAAACACTTCTATTTATACCCAGTGCATTAAATGAACATTTAATGCAATATGGTAGGTTTAGAGTGCGTGTCAAGCCTTAAGAGGAAGRCTTGTCCTTTGCTACAGTGAATAGTACAAAAGCACTATTTTTGAGCAGACATCCTTGCCTAAAGTTGGTGGACAAAGAGCCGACTAATCGGCTCCGTACCGTACTAACTTTTGCAAGGGTATGGGTTTGTTCTTTGTGTGCATAAGGACAARACAACAACAATCGTGCTAAGCAAGTTTCCTTTGATCGCTGAATGCTGGAATGACCTGGAGGTCTCATCATCATTCGCTGAAGCTAGAGCAGTCTTCACACATATGTATTCAGTCTTGTAATAACTGAATACCGCTTCAGATCACGTAGTCGCCTGTCTCTAATCTTCAGTTTCAGTCTTCGACGTTTGCTGAAGGTTCTTTGCTGTGAGTGTTGTTTTCTTGAAGTATTGCTGTCTCTAATGAATTAAAAATGCAAGTTCTTCGGCGATCACTGAATATACTCAGTGATGATCGCTGGAACTGAAAATACAGAAACACAAATACAACATGAAAGGGAAAAGGGATTATCATCAAATTACTAAGAGAGAGCATCAACAGTATACTTGCATGTGTTACCACTTAGTGTTGTAGAGATACAATATCTGCTCCCACCAAGTTTTTGGCGCCGTTGCCGGGGATAAAAATCTATGGTTGTTTAGAGATTGAGTCTTGTTCAACTAATTTTTCTACTATCTTTGTTTCTTGTCATACGTCTTCATGTGTGTACAAGTAACAAGTTTTTGAGTTTATCTTTCTGTGAATATGGATTTAATGGGGGCAATCGTTTAGGTAGTATAGATCTGTAATATGTGACTTTTGTGGTGGAAATCATTTCTCATTCATCTGTTCTTTGAACCCCAGATCTCTTTATTTCATGGGAAATGATAATTTGGATACCTCCCACTTTAATGGTTTCACTCAATCATGGGTGGAACATCTGAAGCTGTCTTTAAGTAGACAAGATCATGGTAACTTCACATCACCAATACCTTCCTACCAATATCAGAGTAACACTTATCCAAATACTTTTGACAATTATGGGAGGAACAAGTTGATTTTTCTGGAAATTTTCAAGGGGATGATTTTAACAATTCATTTTTACCCCCTACTCCATCTTAGAACTAATCAAAGCCTTTAACTCTTTTAAAAAATTTCTCGATGATCACAGACAAAGTCTATTAACATCTATTGATAATATCACAACTTAAGTTCAAGAGATCATTAGTGAGCAAAACCAAATTCTTGTACCAAGTGAAATTGGAAAATTTAATTGTGTTGGTAAGGATGAGAGTGAGGTTAATATTTTGAAAAATAGTCAAGAGATTGAGAGTCCCAAGGAAACACTTGAGCAATTGAGCAACCCCTCTTCACTTCAAAATAGTGAAGAGGTGCAAAAAAAATGCCAAGATTGTCACTAACCCATGCTTAGATATTGTGAACGAAAAGCATGTTGCGCAAATACAACAACATTTTTGTACAAAAGCTGTGCAAAAAACCTTCAAGTTATTTTTAAAATGGGACGTGATGATAAATCCAATGACTCGGGAGACTCCATAAAGTCATGTTCAACTGTTGGTGAGGTGATGTAGGGACTCTTTGTGGGATGAAATGTTCCCCCATTTGTGCCAATAAAATATTTTGTCGTGATCAAGGAGTGAAGCAAGTGGTGAGGAAAGTATTTAAGCATAAGTGGAAAGACAAACACAAAGATGAGTTGGTGAGGACGATCTCGGTCGATGCGCTCCAGAAAATTCCACCATTCTTTAAGAAGTTGTTAACAAGAGATTCAACCACTAAAAAAGAAGAACACCGTGCTAAAAAAGAAGGAAATACAACTTCTAGTGCTGCAGCATTCATTCCAACATCAACAATAACACCACAACCTACTCCTATGGAGTAGGACAGGTTCAAATCACTACCTTTAGCTTCCATACTTTTTTTTCTTTTGAGTCTGGGATAATTTTTATAGCTTTTTAGTTTTATTTTCTTGCATGATTACTTGATTTGAGGACTGTTACATATGCGATCATAGCCCAAATAATGTTGTTGGTTACTTGTCATTTAAATAGGCCTTCTTTTCTATGTTCATAGTAGCCACTTGCACCTTTCAAACACCATATACCCCACCAAAATCCAATGAGGACATTGTCTTATTCAAGTTTGGGGGAGGGTTGTTGTATAAGGACAAAAGCACAACAAAAGTCCCATAGGGGCTATGTGCACACTTCCATCAAAATAGCACAAAGTGCCTAAAAATAAAAAATTAAATTTAAATGTGGAGTATAAAAAGAAAAAGGCTATGAGAGAAAAAAAAATGCCAAGAGAGTGACCCTATAAGCCCTATTAATCCCAAAAATATGATTGTGTTTGAGCTTAACAAAGAAAGGGTAATGCTACCTTATGGTTCATACAAAAACTCGGTTTTTAATGACTCATCAAGGACTTATGAAAGGCTATGAACTTCATAATTTGTATATCTCTCATTATGTGTGCACTTAATGCCTTGATCATGCAATTTTTTTTCAAATTGTCTCTTTTTTATTGTCTTTTGGCTACTGGGGGATAAGCAACGTTTTAAGTTTACTGAAAAGAATCAGAAAGATGGAGGTGATGGGAGTGCATCAGATCCAAGTTCTTCTTATTATGTACACGCCTTGGACTAACCTAAACAGATGCACATCAATGGCGCGCTGACGGACAAGAACTACGAAGATTGGTCACAAGAAATGACGAACTTCCTATTTGCTAAAAATAAAATAGGGGTCATTGATGGTTTGATCAAGAAGCCCGGGAAGACATCGCCGAAACGCATGGCATGGATGCGGTGTGACGCCATGATAAAGGGATGGCTTACTACACCATAGAGAAGAATATCCGAAAAAGTGTGAAATATGAATGTATGACATCGGAGATATAAAATGACCTTCTTGAAAGGTTCGGCAAAAAGAGTATACGAACATAAACAACAAATTGCCACTACCCGACAAGATGGAACTTCCGTATCTGTATATTACACTAAGTTTCGAAGTCTATGGGATGAAATCCATTATGTTTTTCCCACACCCAATTATTTCTGTAAAGAATGCACCTTTGGGCTTGGGAAACATTTGATAAAATACCAAGAGAAGGAGAGATTGTATGAATTTCTTATGGGATTGAACATAGAATTCATGGTGATCAAGACCCAATTCTAGCAATGAAACCCACCCCTACCTTAAGGGAGGCTTATCATATGGTCGTCGAAGATGAGAGGCAACGAACCATCTCAGTTGACAAGAAACTGTCATCAGAGACCGCTGTTTTTAAGGCGTTCATGTTCATGCGATGCAAAGGAGTAAACCAGCAACGTGACAGGGTGTTGCAAAGGGAGGAAAATGGAATGAAGAGGTTGAACGATGCAGCTTTTGTGGCAACGACGGGCACAACCAAGATGGGTATTTCAAGAGAATCGGACACCTGGATTGGTGGCAAGGAAAAACGAAGGGCGACAAAGGGAAACCAAGAGTTGCATGCATCGAGATGGAGTCAAGCCCCATACTCGGGCTAACAGATGAGTATACCAATGTATTTTTGAAGCATTTTATCGACTCCAGTAACGATACCAGGGAAGAAGCACAACCTATTGACAACACGGCAGGTAAGTTAAATGAGAAAGTGGATTGGATTGTGGATTCGGGAGCCATAGAACACAACCTATAAAACTGATCTCCTTGAAAATAAATGGAAAACCACATATGAGGCTCTTGTTATTATACCAAACGGTAAGGCCATTCTCGTTGAGGGAAGAGGAGACTATGATTTATCTAGAGGAATCAAAGTAAAGGGGGTCCTTCATGTTCCAAAATTTAATTGTAACCTATTATCTATTAACCGATTGACAAAAAACCTCCAATGTGCAGTGACTTTTTTCCCTAATTTTTGTGTTATGCAGGGGTTACATTTGAGGAACTTGATTATTGTGGGTAAGTGCAAAGGAGGTTTGTATCGAATGGGGATGAGTGGAAGTGGAAGAAAAGCAATGATGACAACAATTGATATGTGGCACAAGAGATTGGGGTCATGAATCGGAAGACAATCTTACTAACGTTGATTTCCTTAAAAATGTTCCTTTTAGATCCTGGAATAAATATTGTGATTCTTCATTCTTGTGCGAAGGCTGAACGCACCAGGTTACCTTTTTCTAAATTTGTGAGATGATAAAAATATGGCAAAATCTATACCGAAAAAGGGTTCAATTCAACACTAAACCAGTCTGAACTAACTAAATACTTGTGTCCCAAATTTCAAACCACTATAACTAATGAATGTTTTGAACTGATTTGAAGGCCTTCATATTCTTGGGCAAACTATTTTCTCACCATAGTTGATGATTATAGGAAATCCATGGGGGTTTTCCTCATTAAATACAAAAATGAGGCTAGCAAATGTTTGATTGATTTCCATAACATGGTACAAAATAAATTTGGAAAATCCATCAAAAGGATTAGACGTGACAACAGTAATGCGTTCACATCAAATTTTATGAACAATTTTACTCTAAACAAGGAATTTTGATAGAGACATCTTGCCCACACACTCTCCAACAAAATGGGGTGGTAGAAAAAAAATACATACATTTACTTGAAGTTGCATGAGCATTAAGATTTGAAGCATACCTAAAAGATTTTACGGGGAGTGTGTTTTGACGGTAGCCTACATCATCAACTGTTTGTCTTATAAAGTTAATGAAAATAAAACTCCTTATAAACTAATTTTTAATCAAAAACTGGAATATAGTCACATTAGAGTCTTCGGGTGCCTTGTCTACTTTAGAAACAATAATAAAAAAGGTGACAAATTTGAAGTGAGGGGGAGACTCAGGGGTTTTCTTGGGATACCCTCAAGGAACTAAAGGATACAAAATTTATGATATGGAGAATGCAAAGATAATTGTGTGTAGGGACGTGAAGTTTTGTGAGGAAAGTTTCCCTTTAGCGGCCATTAGCTCAAAGAATGAGTCGAAATGTTTCAAGCAAGCCATGCAGGATGAGAAATGGAAAGAGGCCATGAAGAAGGAAATACGAGCCCTTGAAGAAAATGGGAGTTGGAACCTAGAAGCTTGCAGGAAGGAAAACGTGCCATAGAATCTAAAGGTTTTACACAAATGGAAGGGGTGGATTTCCATAACACTTTTGCCCCGGTCGCCAAACTGGTCACAGTTAGAACGCTTCTTGTCGATACCGTTAAAAGGGATTGGATTATTCACCAACTTGATGTGAATCATGCATTTTTACATGGATATTTGGATGAGGAAGTGTACATGAAGATAACTCATGGTTTCTTCAAAGAAAATGAAACTCGGGTTTGCCATCTTCAAAAATCCCTCTACGGTTTGGAACAAGCGTAAGGAAACTAGTATAAAAAATTCACATTCACTCTTCTTAGCATTGATTTTCACCAATCTAAGACGAATCATTTATTGTTCACATACAAAAAGGAAGGCACCTTTCTAACGATTCTTATCTACGTAGATGATGTAATCATTATGGGAAACGACTCAGTATAGATACAACAAACCAAAACATACCACGACGAGAAATTCAACATCAAGGATCTTGAAGCCTTGAAGTATTTCTTTGGAATTAAAGTTACAAGAACCCCCGATGGTTGGTCCTTAACCAAAAAATATATATACCGTAGACATCTTGGAAGACAGCAAAATGCAAGGATGTCTATCGAGTACTTTTCCCATAGAACAAATTTTTTTTCAAGTATATAATATTTATATACGATAAATGCAACAAATAAACTCACACATCCTCCTCACCTATGGTGAGGTTTGAACCCCTAACCTCCTAGAAGGCCAAGAGCTACGATACCGCTAGGCCAAAGGCCCTTTGGTTCCCATAGAACAAAATTTGAGGCTAGATAGAAATGAAGAAGAGCTACTAGTTGATATCAATCAATACCGATGGCTAGTTGGACGACTGCTATATCTACAAGCCACTCGACCCGATATTTCCTACTTAGTGAATGTTTTGAGCCAATTCATAGCCGACCCACATCAAGGTTACATGGAAACGATGATGATAGTATTGCAATACCTTAAAGCCACTCTTGGCTAGGGTATCTTTCTCCCATGACATGAAGGAACTAATCTGACCGCATATTATGCTTCTGATTGGCTTGGATGTCACTATACCAAACGGTCCAGAACAGAATACCTTCTTCTCTTAGGTTGCTTCAATATCATGGAAGACTAAGAAACGATCAATGGCATCCCGTTCTTCAGCAGAAGTGGACTATAGAGTTATGGAAACTATGGTTAGTGAAGTCTTCTAGATGCGATGGCTACTTAAGGAATTAGAGATAAATCATATGGGCCCTACATATTTATTTTTGACAATCAAGCACTCACCATATCTCAAATAACTCTATGTTTCATGAACGAACTAAGCACGTCGAGATGGATTGCTATTTTTTTAGTGAGAGGGTTGAGTCACAAAAAATCATACCCATGTACATCAACACAAACTGTAGACCTGTTCACAAGGGGACTAGGAGCACACAGCTACGATTACATCTTGACAAGATGGACATTAGAAATCTACATGCTCCATCTTGGAGGGAGTAAAGGATTTGGTAAACTTTCATTCTTATTTAAAACATTCTTCCCATAACTCTCTCGTCAATCACATTTCACTCACAACTTCACCTATCCTTTATTCTTCTCTTTTTCTTGTATAGGTTGTGTCCTCCTATATTTATTTGTATTTCTTGTACCCTCATTTAGCATTCAAGTCAATCAAAGTACTTAGAACCATTGATTTTAGACGATTGAGATGGACGAAATGTTGGTTATTGCCATTAACTGAAAATGGTTTATTATCATAGTTGTTGGTTGTTAAAATACATGTCTATCCAATCTTGACCTATCCTAGCATATTACTAACTTAACTTTGAAATGTCCTTGATTTGTTAATCTTTGAACAAATTTGGGTAGATTTATCATTTGCTTAAAGTTGTAGCTGTCTATAAAGTAGAGGACTGCGCCTCACTAAATTGGAATCATGAAGGGTAGTGGAGCTATTATATTGTATCTTCAGGGACCAATTCTGCCAATTGATATTTCATATATAAAATAGAGTGGAGCCGGATATCACACTCACTTTTTCATATTTTTCTCTACATCTACAAAACATGTACAAGAAGCTCTCTCATTTTCTCTCACCTGTTCATACCTTCAATTCGAAAGAGTTTTTCATCTGAGTTAGTATTTCTTGTTTTCATATTTTAGATTTAATATTGTTAGATGTTTAGATCTTTTGTATTGTAATCTGGTTAAGTACTTCTTGTTATAATTGTGTATCTTCTAGTTTGTTTCAATAATAAAATCGTTTAGCAACATGAAAAATGACATTGGTGCTCCTCGATTGTTGCCACTCTTTCCTTTGTAATTGATCTATTGATTGAATTGGGTTGTGACAGGTGGTTCCGTTTTCTTTCCCTTTTTGCGTTGTAGAAAAATTTCATGATATGAGATTTTATTATGAAGTTCTTCAAACGTCATTGTTGTTTCTCGGGTTCGAATGGCATCCTGCAATTCTTTATATTCATTTTTTTTGGCCATTTAAGATGTTAGCTACAACTTTTGTATCACTTAAGTGATGACCAATCAGGGATATATCGTCAATGATACTCTTGATATTTGGCATATATTCAGAAACAATAATTCCATCTTTAGATACCTTCATAAGAGTAGGGATCGAAGTAAGCATTCGTGTGTATGACTTATTGGCAAAAATAGTTTCCAACTTTGACCATGGATCAGCTGATGTTTGACAGGACGGAATTAGTTGAGCAATATTGCCTACAATAGTAGCTTGAAGATCTTGTAATACTAAATGATTTTCTGTTCCAGGTTACTTGATTCTGTTGTTTTTGACAGACAAGGATATGTAACATCAACATATCCCATAAGATGATATCCAAATGAATGATTGTTGAATCGAGATTTCCAGGAAGAATAGTTCCCTCCTTTGGAGAGTTTGAACAGAATCAAAGTTGCAACATTAATGGAGACTAGAGCAACACCTTGTTGGGAAACATTGTTCCTGGTAAATGTTGTTACAAGAGGGTGTGAGGTTGAAGAACTTTCAGAATTTTAGGCATTGCATCAAAGAATGAAGTATAGAAGATAAAGAAAAAAGGATGAAGATTATTTGTGCTTTGAGCACAAAAGCTCTGATATCATGAAAGTTTCGATAATATGGTGGAAAAATTGTATGAATTTCATTAGGATACAAGAGGAATACACAGAGTTTTGACCCTCTAAAGGTTACAATAATGCTAGGTGATATAGAGCAATATAAGCGCTCTGAATTATAGAAGATCTACAATAATTATGGAGTTATTACACCAATATGTTAGACCAAAAATAGCCAGATATCGTAGCTATAATTTTGGTCTATCAAGAGTATCTTCACGGGAGGTTTTGTTTGCCATATCATTTCCACGTCACCAAATTAAAAACCTAGATAAAACTTCATAATGGGGGTTCTTATAAGAACCCATTTTGTGGATTCCATGTATTTTATCAACACCAATAAGAAGTATAAAGTTAGTAAAATATATAAAAAAAGACAAACAACAAAGTCACTTTACACAAAGTTCAAGGTAAGAACTAAGGTTCTTGTACAAGAACTCAAAGAATGTGAGGTTCTTATAAAAAAAAATTCCGATGATGGTTCTTATGAGAATTTACGCCTTTTGCTGATAAGATCCTTGTATTAGAGATGCTCTTAGGTATGTGAAATCCTTGTTGGTTCCGTGAGGGTCTACAAGAAGAGAAGCAGTTTGTAGAAGGGGAAGATGAATACAAACACAGTATTTTCAAATTTAAAATATATATTGATAGAGAAGATCAATACAGATTTACAAGATTGTTTACGGAAAGATAAGGTAATAAAAACCTATCTAAACAATCTTTTGTTACACACAAAGTCTTAGCAAATACAAGAAAAGTAATTGCTATAAAGAAGATCATTTACTTAAGCTAGAGAATGCTTGAAGTAAGAATTAGGATTAGAGAGTGAGTTGCGCGCACTCTGCATGGAGAAGAAACACTTCTATTTATGCCCAGTGCATTAAATGAACATTTAATGCAATATGGTAGGGTTAGAGTGCATGTCAAGCCTTAAGAGAAAGGCTTGGCCTTTGCTATAGTGAATAGTACAAAAAGCACTATGCATGAGCAGACATCCTTACTTAAAGTTGGCGGACAACGAATCAACTAGTCTGCTCCGTACCGTACTAACTTTCATAAGGGTATGGGTTTTGTCCTTTGCATGCATAAGGACAAGACAACAACAATCGTGCTAAGCAAGCTCCCTTTGATCGCTGAATGTTGGAATGACCTGAAGGTCTCATCATCATTCGCTGAAACTTGAGCAGTCCTCACACATATGTAGACAAGCTTGTAATCACTGAGTACCGCTTCAGATCACGTACTCGCCGGTCTCTAATCTTTAGTTTTAGTCTTCGACGTTTGCTGAAGGTTCTTTGGTGTGAATGTTGTCCTCTTGAAGTATTGTTGTGTCTGATAGATTTACAATGCAAGTTCTTCAGCGATCACTGACCATACTCAGTGAAGATCGTTGCAACTGAAAATACAGAAACATAAATACAATGTATAAGTAAAAGGGATTATCATCAAATCACTTGAGAGAGAGGTTCAACAATCTCCCCCTATTTGATGACAACAAGATAACATAAAGGTTATTTTATCAAATAATAGTAAGAAAAAGTTACATACAAAGTGCATGTCCCTTTTACTGTTTTGGGATCTTTTTCAGTTTGGTCAGTCTCAGCTTGGGAATTTTTCTTTAGTTATATCTAAGAAAACTACAAGTACGGAAACTGAAACTAAAAGCTTATTCACTGATTTATACATTGTCAGTGAATGCGAAAAGTAACACTGAAACTCATAGACTTGTGTCCCTATTACTTTTTCAGGGAACTTTTTCAATGAAGTACATGGAATACTCATTTTATTAATCATAGGAAATATTACAAGTATTACAGTACATGTACAGAACTTACAGAATATGAGTACAATCATTGAAAGTAGACATAGTACACGAAGTGACAAGGAGTGGATTGTTGCTACAAAGAGAAACTATTCTAGAGATCTTAGATCTATGTACCCAGGTACATTTTCATCAAGTTTTCTTCAACGTAGGAATTCCCTTCGTATCTTCAGATCTACAACTTTTCCAGGCATGCTATCATCTATCCAGAGCAAAAGAAAAACCAAATGATCCATTGGACATATATGTAGCTCTAACATTCTATGAAATCTGACTTCACCTTCATAGTCAAGAAAAATAACTCCTAACTCAGGTTTAAAATGCACAGAATTTGGTGTAAAGGGACCCTTATCTGGCAAGTCAAGATTCAACATAGAAATGTATGTACTCTTATGACCCTTCAGGACTTCATCTAAGGAGAACCTTGTTTCATGTTCATTCCTCAGGAATGGTCCATCATTAGAATCAGAGAGCTTGAGTTTCTTCTTCCCACCTTTCTTCAGAGTTGGCCGGTCAGGGACCTTGACATACCTGGACATCATTTTGGTAAGCTTGCTGATGGTGTCCTCGATAAGTGTCTTGTGTCTCGACTTCGATTGCTGAATGGCTTGTCTGATCTCCATCCATTCGATGTATCCACAACGGCCAATGTAGGAAGGGTACTCGGTAACAGCATCAAGATTGTCCCTGGTGATGAGCATTGAGACTAGTGTTCCATCGTCTTTAGAACATCCGTTGATGCTGACGTTGATAATCGGGCGGGGACTGAGTCTCTTTTTCAGTTTTGCTTCGCTCCATTGTTTGTCCTTATCCATCAGCTTTAGGTTCTTCTTGTGTTCAGCTTCTTTAATTGAAATAAGTTTAGCCTGGGCTTGGACAACATTCACCGTTTTCTTGGACTTTTTCTTGGGAAGGACTTTTTCAGCTAGTGACTTGGACAGCTTCAAGCTGTCTTCAGTCTACTTCTTTTGAAGCTCTAGCTCTTCTTCAGCCCTTTAATGCCTCGAGTCTTTCAGCTTCAGATAAGAAGTCAAACTCACCACCACTAGAGGTACGAAGAGGTATTTTTACTCTAGTCTGGTCGAATGACTCCCTCAGCTAAGACATCTGCTGGTCAGTAGGAGCATGAGAAGTGGGTTGATCAGGTACCTGCTCCAGTCGACCGTAGGTGGTTGATGGAATATGAAGTTGATAATTTGAAGTAATCACTACCTGAGAGGTAGAGTCTTCAAACAAAGGTTGTTGAGGGATTTTGAACAATACCTTCAAGTTCCCTTCTTCAGCGACCGCATTGCCTTTCGACTTGGAGTCCTTGTTCCCTGATGGAGTCGATTCACCTTGCCTTTGCTCTCCCTGGGATGCGGAATCCCCGAAAGTAAGACCTTTGGTGACGATTGATGGTTTCTGGAACTTGATGGTAAAGTCATCATCATCATCGTCGTCGTCGTCGCCATCTAGATCATTTCTGGTGTCTGGAATGGTAGGTTCATCATCGTCTTCATCATCATCTTCATCATCATCATCATCACCAGCAGCAGTGATGGTATGGGCATCATCCCTAGGGATGGTATCGAAATCCTCAGCCAGAGCAGCTTCGGTGGTCGAGATTACAGGAGCAGCAACTGCTTCAGCTCTAGGAGCCTCAACTTCTACTGCAGCTGTAGCTGATACTGGACCAACGACCTGAGAAGGGGTAGGCACACCATCGGATGATTCACCAGCATTGGACCTCATCTCCCCCTCTCTGGCTAAAACTTGAGAGAATTTTCCAGAGAGTTCGTCCAAGCGCTGACGCTGTAGAACCATTGAATCCTCCAGCCTTTACAAAGCATTGGCTAGAGTTGTCGTTGCCTCACACTTCTCATGGAGCTGGACGCGATCATCGGAAGAGAAAGAGGGTGCAATCACTGGAGCTGGTTGACGGACAGCATCCGAGATCTGTTGAAGAAGACCAGTCTGCTGATCAACTATAGCCTGAGCATCGTCAGCCCTGTAGTGAACAACAGCAATGGCATCATTGTTGGCTTGAACAGCTTCTTGGAGAGTCTGGAGATGACTCTGAACTTCTTGAACATCCGCCTGGAGGGCAAGGAAGTTTACATCAAGATCACCTTGACGGGGCATCTCTCGGTGAACTTCGTTGATCGTGCAGAGGACGATATCAACGGCTGGAAGGAGAAGTTTGATGTCTAACGCCATATCATAGTCATCATCGACATCTTCATCTCCTCCATCATCTTTCTCTCTTTCTTCCTCTTCCACTTCCTGAGCATCAGACTGATACATCGAAGAAGGTCCTGAGGGGCCATCAGTGACATCTAAAGGATTGTCACTGGCGTAAGCAAAGATGTCCTCGAGAAGATGGACATCCGTATGCTGAGGAGCATCGAAAGGAGCACCCTCAGGTCCAGTGGTGCGCGTCTCAGTATCAGGGAGGACAGTCGCTGAATACATTGACATGTGTAAAGACCAAGGAAGGAGGAGAAGAGAAAATGGTCGAGAAGAGACATGGGTGTTCAGTGGTGGCGGCACTAATATTTACACTTTCAGTGATTTGGGTCACTAAAGTGATTGGTAAAGGTACCACTAATACGCTAGTGATGGAAGAAATCACTGAATAGTTGGGAGGGTGAACACAAGACGCCTCAGGGGTAAGGCTAGTTTCAATAACTGAAGCGTTTTGAGAGGCCACAGCTAGTGACGTGGTTGCCCCTTTTTTGGACTTTTTGGCTCTCTGAGAAGAACCAAGAGTTGGTTGAGAGGGTCGTTTTGAAGGGGTTTTTGTGGCTTGGCTAGACGCGGGGGGGTTTGCCCCTGTCATGGCCACCTAAGGAGAAGAGGCAGTGATGGACACAATGGAAGATAGTGCCACATCACTGTCTCTCAGCTTATGATCCAGAATCCAGGATCCAAGCTTGAAAACCGGAAGGTTACCTTCTTTGGGGTAAAGAGCTTTAAAGCTCTTTGAAAACACCATCGAAAGAAACCTGGTGTAAGGCACCACCTTTTCTCACTGGCGCTTGTTCWGCTTAAGCACCAGGTCATCGAAAATGACCGCAACATAATTTATATTGCGATGCTGAATCGCAGATACGCCTATGATCAAGGCGATCCTAGAGGCCTGGTCCTGACCTCCAATTTTTCCACCCATGCACTGGATGAAATGAGAAAATAGGTCTTGTCAGACAACTGACATCCTGTTCAACTCAATCATCGTCAAGGACTTCAGAGGGGCATTGGAGTCCTTCATTGGCCACTGGTAGCCAATGGCATCAAGAAAGTTGACGATCTCGGTGGTGGAGAGTTCGATGTCGAAGGGACCCTTGGGAAGACGGGGAGCTGAGCGGAGTGTAGACACACCAAAGTTTACTTCCACGCGGTTGAAAATGAAATGGATTTGCTCCATCTTGCGTGCAGCATCATCTTGGACTTCGACAACCTCAGCAGTGTACCAGAACTGCTGAAGAACTTCCATGACCATGAGGGGCTCATGGTTGAAAGCGTAGCCTAAGGACGACTATTTGAGGAAGTTAGCCGCATCTTGGTAATGTGCCTTAGAGGAAGGTATCTCCAACAAGGCAATGTGGTTGTTGGCCTTGATGGAGATCTCGTCATTGGAGAAGTTGAAAGTCTTGGCAGCCATCTATTTGTATCAATAAGAAGTAGACCAAACAGGTTGATAGAAATAAGCCAAGAGGTTATGCTTAAGATTATAGAACAAGTTTTTGAACAAGAAAAAACTTCTTTTGAAAAATCCTTAAAATATTAGGGTTTATCAAGTGGAATGTTTATAAAGAGATAAGATTATAATCAAGAAAGAGATGATTAATGAATCTTTACTAATCTTGTATTAGTAAGAAGGAAAGAAGATTCTGACCTTTGAAGATTAAGATAAAAGGTCGAAAAAGGTTTGAAGTATTAGAGAGATTTCTTGCTTTGGAGAGATCTTAGCAGAGGTTCATCTAAGAAATTTGAAAGCGTAAAGAGAAAAGTGAAGAAAAAGTCTCATATTTATAGGTAGGAGGAGAGAGAAATAATTTGAGAGAGAAAAAAGACGACGGTTCGGGAAAGTGGTCATGATGAAAAATATGCCACGTTCTCATCCATGATTGGATGGCATTTAATGAGGTAGCGTAATGACAGATCATTCTGCGCGTTTCAAAGCGTCACTCATAGTAAACAGAGAATGTCGTCATAAAGACGGTTCATTTACTATTTTCTTTTAAAAACAAATAGTTTTTAAGAAATGAAGAGTCATTCAGTGTCAAAAAGAAACTGAAAACACCATTTAAAACATTTTATCACTAAAGAGAAATATTCAGTGATGGTTTTAAGACATCAAGTTTTAGTGATAAGAGAGTCACTGAAACTGGCATTTAAGAAACATTTTGATCACTGATAAGAGAGGTTTCAGTGATCTTTTAGTTTTTTTTAAGATAAGTATAAAGATATACTTGAAGATGTGGTGAGTGTAGAGAATCACTGAGACCACCTTTTAAAACTTTTATCACTGAAAAAGAGAAAGCTTCAGTGAAGGTTTTAAGTTGAGAAAAGAGAAGACTAATCATACCTTAGAGAGAATAGATATATTTACTCAAGAGTTCAGTGTTAGAGATAGAGCATTGAATCATTTCACTTACTGAGTAATGTTTAATGACTGAAGATTAATCTTCAGTGTTCAACATGCCCTATTCGCTGATCAAGATATTAAATCTTGTCTCATCAAGAGGCTTGGTGAAAAGGTCAGCGAGTTGATACTCAGTTGGAACAAAGTGAAGTTCAATATCACCATTCATAACATGATCTCTGATAAAATGATATCGGATCTCAATATGTTTGGTCTTGGAGTGAAGTACAGG
>NC_037535.1:6604092-6605876 GCF_001531365.2 Cynara cardunculus var. scolymus
TGAAGTTTTCCATTAAGGAAAGCGCTCTTTACATCCATTTGAAAGACCTTGAAGTCTCTATGGGCAGCAAAGGCTAGAAAGAGTTGAATCGCTTCGAGTCTAGCCACTGGTGCAAAGGTTTCGTCATAGTCAATTCCTTCTTCTTGTCTATAACCCTGAGCAACAAGCCGAGCCTTATTGCGGGTTACCACACCATCTTCATCCAACTTGTTACGATAGACCAATTTGGTGCCTATCACTAATTTGTCAGATGGACGTGGGACAAGGTACCAGACTTTGTTTCTATCAAACTCAATGAGCTCTTCTTGCATAGCAAGTACCCAACTAGGGTCAGAGATAGCATCATTGATTTTCTTGGGTTCAACTAAAGAAAGAAAGTTGACAAAGAGACAGATATTACCTAGACCTCGACGTGTCTTGATACCTGCATCTGGATCACCAAGAATTTGATGAATTGGATGGCTTTTTAGTCCATCGTTGAGCCGGTAGAGGAGCTTCATCTGAATAGGCAAGTTCAGGTATGGAAGATGAGGCTTCAGCAACTGAAACAGGTTCATAAATTGAAGGCATTTCATTCACTGATGGATCAGTATTTGAAATAGAAGGAGGTACATAGCTAATGGGCACTGCAGCGATCTCTGAAGAAGATGCGGTCGAGTGATTAGCTGTAACTGGAATGATGAGTGGATCATCTTCAGCTTCTGGAGATTCAGTGTTAAGAGGAGCACTGTAGGAAGCTTCAGGTTGTCCGTAGTGAGATATCATCCAGTTCYCTAATTCATCCTCATCATTTGAGATGGGTTTTGAATTAGCTGACTGAGAATAGATTCCTCTATTGTCTGTCTTCGTTTCTTGAATACTCTGAAAGCTTTGGATACAGAAGAATATACAAGAAAGATTCCTTCATCAGCTTTGGGATCCAACTTTCCAAGTTAGTCGCGGTTGTTAAGAATATAACAAGTACAACCAAATATATGAAGAAAGCTTATGGAAGGCTTTCGTCCATGCAAGAATTTATAG
Organism: Cynara cardunculus var. scolymus; assembly: GCF_001531365.2. Classification (NCBI taxonomy): domain Eukaryota; kingdom Viridiplantae; phylum Streptophyta; class Magnoliopsida; order Asterales; family Asteraceae; genus Cynara; species Cynara cardunculus. Next base: position 6,605,113 of record NC_037535.1, read on the forward strand.
GCTGTCTTCTTGAATCTTTTCACGATCAGGGATCGATTTTGAGTGAAACAAGCGGTATTGACAGCTTCAGCCCAGAATTGAGTAGGGAGATGGGATTTGCTGAGCATTGATCGAGCATCCTCAATGATTGTTTGATTTCTTCTTTTAGCGACTCCATTCTGCTGAGGAGTTCTCACAGAAGAGAAGTTGTGAGAGATTCACTTGTCCTCAAAGAAGTTATCCATAGTACTATTTTTGAATTCAGTACCATGGTCACTTCTGATATATCGTACTTTAACATTGTTTAGTACTTTTATCTTTTTGATGAACGAAATAATTTCTTCAGGTACTTCATCCTTGGATCTGAGAAAGAATATCCAAGTGTACCTGGAATACTCATCAACAATGATAAGTGTGAACTTCTTTCCAGCTAGGGATTGCACGTTGACTGGACGAAAGAGATCCATATGCAATAGCTGAAGAGGCGCAGTCACTGAAGAGATTTGCTTCGACTTAAAGCTATCTCTTGTGTGTTTTCCTTTCTCACAAGCTGAGCAAAAAGATTCCTTTGCAAACGAGTGTTGAGGAAGACCTGTGACAAGATCATTTCTTGCCAGCTTATTGAGTGTCTTGAAGTTGAGATGAGATAGCCGTTTGTGCCATAACCAGTTAATATCTGATGAGGTTTTGAAGAAGAAGCAGCTATTCTCGGTGAGAGAAGAATTCATGTTGATGATATAAACATTCTCTAGACGAGAACCGGTTAGAGCAACCTTATCATCTTT
>NC_037535.1:6606151-6612804 GCF_001531365.2 Cynara cardunculus var. scolymus
TACAGAAGGTCCTCTTTCTTCCTTAAAGTGAGATAGAAGAGATATATCTCCAGTCATATGTCTTGAACAACCACTGTCCAAATACCATATGCCTTTAACATCCTGAGCAAGGAAACAAAATAAGAATTGCTATTGGTACCCAGCTATTGGGGTCCAGCTTTGTTAGAGGCTTCATCATCTGATGCTGACGAATCAGCAACAGTAGATGGCATCACTAAACCTGAAGAGGTTTGAATGGGAAGAGAAACAACCCTTGACACTACTAAGGTCGTTTTAGTAGAAGTCTTCACTGAGCCTCAAGAAGAGGCTTCAGTGGTTGGAATTACAACGTCTGATGCTGAAGACTTTTCAGCAGGAGTTGTCTTCGCTGAGCCTAAAGAAGAGGCTTCAACGGTTTTCTTCACCTTGGTTTCTAGAGCAGCCTTTGTGGATGATTTCACGTTAGTTGATTTCTCATCCTTGGTTACTTTCTTGCCCTTAGCTGGTGAACCAGCTTTGGTGGCAGAAAGACACTTGCTGGCAATATGTGTTTTCTCACCACAGTGTTTACACTTCCTAAAGCTAGGAGTAGCTTTAGGGCCAGTAAGTATCAGACTAGAAGCGAGACCAGCTCCAAGAATTCCCTTCTCATTGGTTCTAGGAGGAACCTTTGAGAAATTAGATTCCTTAGGTGAAAAGTTCACCTTGAGCTGTGACTTAGATTTCTGATGTGATTCATATTTCTTAGTTCCTGAAGAAGAAGAAGCTTTATAAGTTGAAGGAATAGACCTAGATCTATTAGACTTGTTAGACTTCTTAGGAAGGGATGCTGTGACAATAGATTTCCCTTTGTCTTTGCACCCAGAACTCAAAGGAGTTTCTTCAAGATGACTCTCAGTAAAAGAAGAGGACTGAAAGAAATAAGTGTTGGGAATAGAAGAGACAAAGGTACCAAACTTGAGCATGGTCCTGTCTTTAACACATTCTTCCTGATCATAGGAGAATCCTAGACCAGTCATTATCTTGGAGAGGATCTGAGCGTTAATGATCTTAGAGGCCTTGATGGAAGCTTTGCACCACCCTTCAATGGTAGCTTTCTCAACCTTGAATTCAGCGATTGCTCTCTAATGCTCAGCGATAGCCTTCTCATGTTCAACAGTAATGGCTTGGTTTACAATAACCTGATCTTTAAGATTTTCCTCAACAGAGGTCAGTTCTTTGATCTTAAAATGGAAAATCTTCAATTGCTCTTGAAGATCAATGTTAAGCATTTCAGCTTTCAATTTGCCATTGAGGGGATTGTAAAGGTCAACCGTCAGCGTATCTAGTGTAGAAAGACTAGAAGAAGAAGAGGGTTCATTCAGGAAACATACTTGAGTAGAAGAAGAAGATGGCTAGGAGGAGATAGATGCTTCAGAAGATCCTTCATCAGCATCTATGGCCATCAAGCAGACGTAGGCTCTATCCTCTTCATCTGAAGATGGTTCATTGGATGATTCAGCCCAGTCATGCTCTTCATCAATAAGGCCTTTAGCCTTTCGCTGGTTGTTCTTCATCTTCTTATACTTCTCCTTCAGTTTTAAGTACTTTTCATCTTTGGTCCTGAAAGAGGAAGGAGCTTTAGAAGATGGCGTCGAAGTCTTCTTTGATCTGCATTCACCTGCAAAATGTCCAGGCTAGTGACAGTTGTAGCAGACAGCTGAAGCCTTGTCTATTCTTTCAGACTTTGGCTTCTCCCTGAGGGATAGCTGAGGAGATCTGCGAAAGTTGCTCTTACTGGCGAATCTCCTAAATGACTTAGTTAGGAGTACCAGGGACTCATCAAAATCTGTTAAATCATGGTAGAAAGAGATTGCTCATGGTTAAGCAAAATCTCATATAAAGTAGAAAGAGAAAGAGTGGACATGTCATTTGACATCTTGAGACACATGGAAAAGGTGTCCCAAGACTCAGGAAGGCATTGTAGAAACTTAGTCAAAGTTTTAGAATTAGAATATTCCCTGCCGATAGCCCTAAGATCAATAAGAAGGCAGTTAAATCTCTGATGTACTTCAGACAGCGTCTCAGACTTTCCACAGAGAAAGCTTTCATACTGTCTTACTTGTTTGATTTTTCTAGTCTCCTGAACCTGAGTGGTTCTTTCATATTGGACACAGAGTGTATCCCACTTGGATTTAGAGGTTTTGAGTTTCATCACTGAGTGATAAATCTCATCAGGAAGAGACATAGCTATTATAGACCGAGCACGCGTGTCTATAGCTATCTTCTTCTTGTCCTCATCGCTCCACTGATGTGGGAGCTTTGGAATCTACCGTTCAGGAATAGCGGTAGTCGTAGCTGTTGCTGGAACAGCCGGAGCAATAGCAAATGGAATATATGGTCTATTTTCTATGTAATGTGGAATTTTAGGATCCACACCTTCCAGAAAGAGGGACATCCGGTTCTTCCAGAGACTAAAGTTGTCACGGACAAATCGGGGAGGTTTGGCAAGAGAGCCATTATCTTTTGTGCGTGTGTTTGCAATTTGTAAAGCCATTTGTAAGTGGTAAAGTTATCTAAGAAAGGAGATAAACTAATACAGAAAATAGCTAAACACAAGGAAAGAAAGAAAACATGGCTCTGATACCACTTGTTGGTCCCGTGAGGGTCTACAAGAAGTGAAACAGTTTGTAGAAGAGGGGGATAAATACAAACACAGTATTTTCAAATTTAAAATATATATTGATAGAGAAGATCAATACAGATTTTACAAGATTGTTTGTGGAAAGATAAGGTAAGAAAAACCTATCTAAACAATCTTTGGTTACACACAAAATCTTAGCAAATGCAAGAAAAGTAATTGCTGTAAAGAAGATCATTTACTTAAGCTAGAAAATGTTTGAAGTAAGCATTAGGGTTAGAGAGTAAGTTGCGCGTACTCTGCATGGAGAAGAAACACTTCTATTTATGCCTAGTGCATTAAATGAACATTTAATGCAATATGGTAGGGTTAGAGTGCGTGTCAAACCTTAAGAGGAAGGCTTGTCCTTTGTTACAGTGAATAGTACAAAAAGAACTATTCATGTGCAGATATCCTTACTTAAAGTTGGTGGACAAAGAGTCGACTAGTCGGCTCCATACCGTACTAACTTTCATAAGGGTATGGGTTTTGTCCTTTGCGTGCATAAGGACAAGACAACAACAATCGTGCTAAGTAAGCTCCCTTTGATCGCTGAATGCTGGAATGACCTGAAGGTCTCATCATCACTCACTGAAGTTTGAGCAGTCCTCACACATATGTAGACAGTCTTGTAATCACTAAGTACCGCTTCAGATCACGTACTCGCCCGTCCCTAATCTTTAGTTTCAGTCTTCGATGTTTACTGAAGGTTCTTTGGTGTGAGTGTTGTCCTCTTGAAGTATTGCTGTCTCTGATAGATTTACAGTGCAAGTTCTTCAATGATCACTGAACATACTCAGTGAAGATCGCTGGAACTGAAAATACAGAAACATAAATACAACGTATAAGTAAAAGGGATTATCATCAAATCACTTGAGAGAGAGGATCAACATACCCCATACCATACATTGCATGTAACACATATTCCATATATAGGAAATACATGTTTATACACCACTACGGTCCCTTAGTAGAAGAATTCTACCATTACGAAATACATGATCAAAAAAATTCAAAATATATTTCTTGTACTAATCATCGTTCATTAATCAAAACTTATACATCATAGATAAATCTTCATGTAGATATGCATATAGGAAAATATTACATTTTCCCCTTCCCCTTACCGTCCATACCTCCTGCAATACATATTTAAAATCACAAAACGAGGGTTAGACCGAAAGGTCTAGTGAGTTACCCTATTTATGTTATTATAGGGTGGAATCACCAAAACTTTATATAAGAATAATCTTTTCATATATATAACAAATAGAAACATATTACCAGTACCTTTCCACATTTCAAGCCAAGTATTCAGATTATTCAAATTACATACCTTTGAACCAACCAGGGGTTCATATAATGCCACCTTCAAACCTTTTACAATCAAACATGGTTTACATAAAGTTCAGGCCAAACCTGTTATTTTCTTCTCAATAACATCCAGACCATGATTTCCAATAAGAACCTTGATCCTAAATCTTTAAATCATAGAGAATTAAAGATTCCAGACCACGGTTGTCTTAAGGGATATAATAGAAAGAGTTATATCATACAATACTTATACAAATGCCACCCTTATATCCAAAAGTACACATCTCCTTGATATGCCACTCTTATCCCATGATACACCTCTCCTTGATATGCCACCCTTATCCCATGGTACACCTCTCCTTGATATGCCACCCTTATTTCCTCATCAAACATTTCACAAAAATAATTCCAAATAAAACCGCAGTCAAATGGAATTATTATCAGTTCAAAATTTTCTTTATTAAAACTCTCATTTTACAAGGCATATTACAAATCCGGTCAACATAAGCTTGGCCGGACTTCATCTCCGGTCAGGTCTTGGTTGGTTTACCAAATCCGGACAACATATCATTCGAAGCTTATTCCGATTTAACACTTAGACTTATTTCAACACTTTTGTCCGGATTACTAATCTGGATAACATATCGTTCAAAACTTGACCGATTTAAAATAATCCGGTCACCACATGGTCGTATTCATACTTCTCCGTTCAAAATGTTAAATATACTCAATATTCATAACTCGTTCAATGCTTGACCGGTTTTAAACTAAACCGCTTAACACTTGACCGATTTAGGGTTTAACTGCCCAACCCTTGTCCGGTTTAAGACTTAAATCGATTACCCATCATCCGGTTTAATGTATAAATCGTTCAACACATAGCCAGATTAAACTTTAAACAGGTATAGAACTTTTAAAACATAAATTCAAGATACAAAATGGTTTAAAGCATTTTAACCACTCACCTTATGAAGTCTTTTTGAAACCAAATTGAATCTAGTTAAAATTTGAGCAATCCGATCAACACCCTCTTCTTTTAAATTGCTCACTAGACTTACAAAAATGGCAAGAGAGTGGATTGGAGGCCTCAACCTCTTTTATACCCTTTCCAAACAGGGAAGGCGGCTACACAACATCATTCATCCATATATCATGCATGTATGTATATATATGCATACATGCAATTCCACATATAACATGCCTACATATATATATATATATATATATAAATATTATGCATATAATACCTATGCATAAAATTTCTCATACTGGCATGATCAAATATATAACAATTTATCATGCTAACACGTATTCATATATCAACTAATCACGTATTAATTACCTTAGGTGATAATCAGGATCCAGTTATCACATTGACTAACTTAACTTTGTTTATCTTTGTTTGTTAATCTTTTAATAGAATTGGGTAGATATTGTTAATATGTCAAAGTCGTAGCTGGTTGTCAATTACGATGACTGCGCCTCACTAAAGGGAAAAGATGAAGGTTAGCGGAGCATGTATTGCAACAATTCAAGGGGCAAACCTGGTCACTCAGAATTCATATATAAACGTTATATCTCCTGGATCTAAGCTCACGATTCATTTTTACACTCAAATCTCGTCTTCCTCAATAAGCTCTCTATCTCTCTCTCTCTGTTTTTTCTTTAAGATCTATCTCTGATCTTTGTCAATCTAATAAGTGTTAGTTTTTAATTTATGTTGTTATATTCTACATATATAGTGTTAGATCTTTAGTTCTTTTATATTTGTAACTCTTGTATGACTCTGTATTTCTATTTTCAAGTTCTTAATAATGAAAATCATTTGAATATGTTTAGTTTAACATGGTATCAGAGCGAAAGGTAAGTCTATGTGTTCGCTTCTTCTTTATATGTTGAATCTGGAAAAGTATAAGTGATGGCTAGGGGTTGTCGATGCATGGTGCTCGTTTGCGCTTGTAAATCGATTCCCTCCATGATATTCGTTCTTTCTACTATTTCTTCTTGCTTCTGTTTCATTGAGATGATCGATTGGGTTTCGACCATAACTTGTTTGGTCCCCTCTCGAGGTCTGGTTTATGTTCGTTGATTATCGATCTGTGTCCTTGCTCCAGATCATTTCTGTTCCTTTTTGTATATGCATTTTTTTAGTTATTGTTGTTTTTTCCTTAATAGATATGTGTCCTTGTTCTAGATCTCCTTATGGTTCCACATTTGTGTCCTAACTTCCAGATCTGATGTTTTTTTTTCTTTTTTCTCGATCTGTGTCCTATCTCCAGATCTTGTTATGACGAAATAGATGCATTTTCTAGCTATATGCCTATGGATCTTCATCCTTGTTGTATACCTGATGGTTTCTATTTTGTTTAATCTGTGTCCTAATTCCAAATCTTGTTATGATACATATTTGTTGTATGGTTTCAGTTCATTTCTATTGTTTCCAGATCTTGATCTGGTTGCATATGTGTGATTTTATTTGACCGCTTATATTGAGCCCTTCTTAGATCAATATGATCTATCGTGACTCTTTTGTTGTGTTTCTTGTCCTTAATCAAGCTGCCTGTTCTTTGTGTTGTATGTCAGTACATCTAGCCCTTCTGTGTCAAGATCTGTGTGTTAGCTCAATTATTCCTATTTTGTAAAAGTATAGAAAAAGTATACTGCAAGTCTTGACAGAAGGATAACTCCACAGAAGACAACA
>NC_037535.1:6614566-6615792 GCF_001531365.2 Cynara cardunculus var. scolymus
GGTTTTAAATCTAACAAAACTCTTGAGAATACCTTCAGATCTTMAAAAAATCTTAAAAGTAACATCCCAGATTCTAAATCCATTTTCAAAAGAAGAAGGCTTTTGGTTGCTCCAAAATCAAGAATTCCTTTAATAATGGAGAATATAGCTTTTGAAGACTATATTGACTCTTTCTGACCTTCTGAAAAGAAGGATTCCATTCCAAGGAAATTTATGAGACAAAATCAGATAGGAATTTTTAAGTTTGGACAACCAGAAACTCAAGAAGACTATGCTTTTGTGTGTACAATTCATCCTCTTGAGAGAAAGTTATCCTCAGAGGCTCTTGAATTTTTTTCCAAAACACATCACAGAAGCTACAAATGTTAACTCCAATTTCCCAGAGCTCTCTGAAAATGATACTTCTAAGCATGAATATGCCTCAGATCGTGAAGAAAGTCCTACACAAGTTGTAGAAACTGATATTGATCTTGAGAAAAGAAAGAAGGAAAATCAAAGACAAAGTAACTCTCAATGCTTTTCCTCTGCAACTCAAAGACCAAATTACACATGGCAACAATTAAGAAAATGGCCTCAATCCAACACTGCTTCTGTCTCAGTAAATGCAGGAAAACCAAAGAGGGGATCAAAACAGAAGAGTTTTAAAAAGGATTTCAAAAAGGAGCCTAGAATAAGGAAAAAGTCTTCTAAAAAGAAGTCCATTCCTAAGAAGGGCTCTAAAAATAAAAATTATGTACCCTTCTTTGATGATTTTAATGAAAAATTCAAGAAAGCTTCTTGCAATATTATCTTCTGTGGTTGTTTCAATATTATGCATGCTTTATCTAATCATATTCACCATTCATCATGTCTGGTCTCTCACCCCAAGAACCATGGATCCGGGATGAACAATAGACAAGTTGGCAATTCTTCTTCTAAGAACAATAAGACCAAACCAAAAGATGCTATGGCATACTTCAAACAGGCTAATGTTAAGGGACCCAATTGGAAGTGGGTACCCAAATTAAACGTTTTCTAAATGCAGAAGAAGCAGCAGCATGTGTCTACTTGGGTTGTGGACTCAGGATGCTCGAGACATATGACTGGCACCCTAGAGCTTCTGTCATCCTACCTAAAGCAAGAAGGAGGTTATGTTGTATGTCTTATTTTTAATAATCTCTTTTTGTATATAGTTTTACTTCTTGGTTAACCTTCACTTGTTTTCTTAGTTAGCAGGTTTACCTCGC
>NC_037535.1:6616117-6624783 GCF_001531365.2 Cynara cardunculus var. scolymus
TGTCGATACCTCTTCTTAGGATTCTAAATGGTTTTTAGTTTGAGGGGAGCCATGGAAGCTGGCTTCAAGGGGGAGTTTTGAATTGAAAATCAAAACCTCAGAAGGTGCCAAAACTTTTGAAGTATCTTGATCTCAGAGGTCAACTCATAAGAACCTCTGGCGCTTCTATCAGAGGCTCTGTGGGTCTGAACTGACCAAGTACTCATCTMTCTGAGGATTTTCAAACCGTTTAGGTAAATAAAGGTTTAACATGTTAGAAGGCCCCGCATATATCACAGAGGCTCTGTTACCCTTAGGCCTCTGAGAGAACTCAATTCTATAGTTTTCTATTATTGATATGGTGCGCGTGGTTCTATGTATAAGGGTTAAAGTTGACCACGTGCATGTCAGAAACGGGGGCGCACGTCATCAATCGTGCGTCTTCCCAACACCGCGCGTCATATTTTTGATTCGTCTCTCCCAATAGCCACTCATCACGATATATCACCAATGAAACGGTTCGCGTTCAAAATTCCTCACTATAAATACCCTTCCCCCCAAAACGTAAACATCTTCATTACTCCTTATACTCCTACGAACCTTAAGCTTTCTGGCAAAACCTGCAAAAATGTCTTCAAGCTCATATGCCTCCGTTCAATCTGTGAATGACTCAAGCGACAACGAAGTAAATCAATCACAGGCACTAACTTCTCATGCCCTATCGTTCTTCCAAAATCGATATGAGAGAGTGGTACTTGTAAAGAAACCTAACAACTACTATTTCACTCCCTCACCAACTGGCTTCCCTGAATACACATATCCTCTTCTCGAAATTCTTCGCAATAATCCTATATATTACGCTCTCACAGCAACTAAACCTACCCCAGAAACCTATATTACCCAATTTTTGCTCAGTTCATATATTACTACCCTGGAGAATTCTGGATTAAGCATAGTAGGTTATACTTCACACCCTACTGTCAAATCTCTTGTTCCAATGGAAATAAATGTAAATACCCTGCACAGAGCCCTGCATCTACCCTTCTTGGAAGATCTTAATTTGGATACCTTCGCTCCATCTCCTACAGACACAGAATTGATCGAGTTCCTTGAATTTCACTCCTACACAGCAAAGACAAAAATTGTAAAAAGGACTGAATTCAAAAGGAAGGGCCTTCCCCCAATGTCGAACTCTCTATTCTCGATAATTAATTGTTGTCTAACGGGGAAGGTCGGCAGCCACAACCAAGCTTCACATGCCATGCTTTCCATCGTTTATGGAATCTACTTCAATCTACCCCTGTATTACGCACAACTCATCTATGATGATATGGTAAGTCTTGTCAAAAAGAAGTGTGCTACTCAAAGGGGTGAGAAATCAAAGGTGAAGGCATAAAAGAAAGCCAAAGGAGACCTCAATCACCCAAACTTAATTCTACAGAGGTTTTTTGGCTTGGTCTTTGGAGATATGATAGCAGAGAAGATGCCCTCTGCAGAGCCAAATGCACGACTATACCCAATGAAGGAGTTCCACCCTACAGAGCATGAGCTAGGGTACAGAAGCCCAAGGCCACAATCAAAATCCATGCTCAAATACCTTAGCAGAGGAGATAGGAAAGCATATAGACGTGGATACAGGAGGCCAGAGCCGGTCCCTGAAACCCCTCCACGCATAGGTATCCCCATAGGAGAGAGAATGCATAAAATGAGGGTTGAGGTAAGAAGGGAGGAGCCTGCAGAGGCTAGGGAGATGAGTGAGGAAAGACCGAGAGTAGTTAGTCCCCCACGAAGCACTAAGAAGGCAAAGAAGACTCACAAGGATGTTGATCCTTCAGAGAAAAGGAAAGGGAAGAAGAGACCCGTAGCAGAAGAAGGTCCAACCAGTCCTCTGTCAAAACATAAAAAGAAGAAATCAAAGAAGGCCCAACCCACAGAGGTTGAGGTCACAGAGGCTGAAATTCAAGAAGGCCCGGCAGAGGCTGTACATAAGCACAGAAGGTTGCGCAAGACTGTTCTAGAAGAGTCCCCCAGATAGCAAATCCAAGATGTAATCTTTGATCTCTAACAGCATTTTACAGCGCTCACAAAGGTGGTAGAATTGGGGACATAAGTCGTACTAGACGATGAAGAAGAAGAAGTGGAGTTAGAAGAGGGCAAAAAAGATGCCGAAGGCACACATCCAAGCCCCCCTCCCTGTGCAACCCACATGTCTAGTGACCCTATTCTAGAGGGAACCCCTATTGAAGAAAGTGTGCACACGCTGAACCCAGCCCAAACCTACCTCACAAAGGACATTCTTTCGTCCTCTGTTGAATGCACAGTCTAAGAACCTCAATCTACTCCAACATCCTCTCAAAAGGATGGTGGTTTTACAATAAGAGTCCATTCGCCCAAGGACTCGTCACCACCAAGAGAGGCATCCGTTGCCCCTCTACAAGAGAGTGAACAACCAAGTTATGCTTCAGAGATATACGAGAGATTCACAGAGACTGCGGGTCTAGAACRCCCAAAGTCTCCACTCGATCCCTCTGCCAAGTTTGGTTCTGAACTTATTAGGCATGACATCGACAGAACACCGGTAGGCTCTCCAATTGGGGATGTCCGAGGATCTGGTGGAAGTCCCCGAGATGACACCATCAAATCAGTCACTGAGGGCGCCTTACACTCCAAGGCTACTAGGTCACCATGTGTTGGTGATCTTGGTTCCCCGAGTGCCTATGTGATGAAGGGGGAGTTACAAACCTTCACCACAGAGGTATTCAAGAGGATGGATGAGTTGAAAAGCTTGTTCTCCTCCTCACCAACGACAGAGGCACTTATACCTCTAACAGAGGCTCTGAAGGAGTTGACTTCTACAACTCATGAACTAAAGGCGGCCTTATCAGCCCTTCAGAGCTCTGTCCCCAATAAGGCTGATCTAACAGAAGCCTTCAGCGCACTGTCTCTCAACCCCTCTTCAATCCACACGCTCAAAACAGAATTAACAGAAGTTGTCGCCCATTATGCTGCAGATGTAGTTTCTGCCGGCTACACCAACTATTCTGCCTTCAAGGATGAGATCAAAGAGATGTTCTCCTCTACGGTCACTTATGGCATCGATTCTTCATCCTCCAGGGCTAACATTAACCATCTAGCCACTCGTAGAGAGCTAGACGCAATGGTTGAAGCCCTTGGAGAGACCTTGCAAAAATACAGTGACCATCTTCTCAAGGAAGCCCGAGCAACCAACGAATCAATAAGAGACTGCACAAAGAAACTCGTCGCAGAGGGTAACAACTTCATAAATGAGATCTATCGCTACGTCTCTACCTTGAAGTAGGCCACAGAGATTGACAACAACAATGCCTCTGTGAATGCTGAGATGGTCATTGAAAAATGGAGAAGGCAGCTTCCAAAGTTCTAAAGCGATTGAAAAAGGCTCCCCTCATTACATGCAAGACAGAGGCCACTCAAATCCATGATGATCAGGGAGGTGATGATCCTGATCGTCATGAGGGGGAGAAAAAGACAGAACCAAAGAAGAGAACCTCTGCCAAACCACTAAAAATAGTGGACTTTGCTGCTGCCCTATTCTCAAAAGACAAATCTCCAGAGCCTAAGGGGAAAGGCATGGGTAAAGCAGTAGAGGAGTCGCCACAGAAGGGGTCAAGCTCTGACATGCTGGAGGAGATCAATGAAGAAGAATATGATGACCCTGATCTTGTTCAAGCACTAAAAGCTTCTTTGGCAGAGGCACAGGCAAAAAAGGGCAGAGCCCCCATCCCCAAAGTTGGAGAAGGCTCTTCTTCCAAACTTGCAAAGATACCGGAAGAAACGTCCAAGGGTACGTTTGACGCTCTGGTAGGAACTGTCAAGCCAATCCTACCAGAGGGGTCTACCTAGAGGCCTATACTCGAAGAAGAATCCAGAACGCCAGAGTCTGCCACGGTGGGGAGGGTATCTGAGATCATTAAATCCATGAACAAGATTCCTACACAAAGGGTGCGCACAGAGCCCGTAACCATTGTTGAGGATATTCTGTGGTAGCGTTACTCTTCAACAGACACAGAGCCCCCTTTTGATCCAAAGCTAACAGGAATGCCCTCTGCCTTTGCAAAGTTCCACTTCTCGAAACTCACCAAGCCACCAGAACAAGTCTTGTCAGAGCATGTGATCACTTCACTCGAAACCATTTCTCCGCGTACTATGCTAAAGAAGACCATGCTATACACTCAATACGTGGTGAAGATGGATGATGGCAACCTTTACTCTTTCACATATGCTGACCTCCACAACCTTTACTCTTGAACAAATACATGGAGAGGAGGTCAACATATTCGATTTCTCTCTGAAGGCTGATTGAGGTAATGCACGCTCAAGTCAAATTCTACAACCAGAAAGATTTCGATATCGCTATGAGGTTGGCCCAGCCAGATCTGAAAATTTCTCCTCCAAAGAACAGACCCAGTTGGCTGCTTTGATTTCATCCCAACACCATTGTCCACAATCCCATCTTTGGGTTTGTTTTCTTGGACAAGGATGAGATTCTAAGATTCTTCGATCCAAAAGAGATGCACAAGTATTCCACAGAGACTTTCGAGTGGGTGTTCAACTTGGTGGTGACAGAGGTGCAGAAAGGGAGAATAAGGGCAGATGAAGTGACCAACCTTCTGGAAACAATCAAGATACAAGTCTCCTTCAGAGAATGGATTTTCAAGGTCTACAAGACTGTCAAGACTGACCTGCAATATACCGTAGACGATTTTCCAAACTCTGTTGTGGTGTAATCTCTTGTAATAGTGTAGGCCTGCACTATCTTTTAATTCTTTCAGTATTGTAATTCTTTTTCAGAGGATGAGATTAATCTCCTCTTGTATTTTTTTCATAACTCAATTCTTGCACCCAACTGTCCAAAATTACTTTTTCATACTTAGGGGGAGATTGTTAGCTCAATTATTCCTATTTTGTAAAAGTGTAGAAAAAGTATATTGCAAGTCTTGACAGAAGGATAACTCCACAGACGACAACAAAGGACTAAGCGACAGAAGCCGTTTGATCGAACAAGTGATGTGTGACAGAATCTCTGATGTCTCTCACAGAGGTTCTGGAAAATAGTCCTCTGTCAAATAGAACATGCAAGTCAATTACAGCAGAGCCTCTGAGATGGCTCACAGAGGGTCTGCGGATTTCGTCTTCTGTGAAGTTTTTGTTCTGACAGTTTTCAAAGGTTGTTAGCCGCATATGCTTCTCACGTGACTAGGGAATAATCGACTTTATTTAGACGGCTCAGATGAAGACACGCGTCAAGATCTGGTCTCTAAGGTCGTTAGGAACTAGTATAAATAGCGGATAGGATCTTTGTAATCGGGGAGCTTCCTGTATTGTAATCGTCAAATTTTTCAATTAAATTGATTGAAAAACCTTTGAAGCAATTCTCTTGTGTTCATCTTCTTCATCAATACTGTGTGTTCTTAATACTCTGTTTTTCTCTTTTTATTACTTCCGATGCACTTCATTGTTGAAGAGCTTTTCTAGAGTAATAGATCAATATCAAAGCTGAATTTAAGATCCAACACTGTGTTCTATCAGATTTGATATTATCTTTGCCTTAACTTTGGTTGTTTGTTCAGGTACCTCCTGGATCTATTCTCTATTCATTGCTCTTCTTCTTTTAACAAAAGTTAAAAGTCATCAGGTGTTGCTTTTTCTTCTCTGTGTGTTTCTTTTCTTTTGAGAACTGCCTTGTGGGCTTGATCTAGCAATCTGAAGTGTTTTAGGACTCCTGCTTTTAACCATTTCAGTTCCTTGTGTGTGTTTTTTTGTTTGCTTAATGGAATCACCTCTAGCTGTTTCTGGAAAGCCAAGTGTAATGGACCCCAAAGTCACAAAATTAGACTTTGGAGACCCGTTGTACTTGCATCCGAGTGACACTAGTGGAGGCTCCATTCTATCCTTCAAACTTAGTGGAATTGAGAATTATAAGGTTTGGTCGTGTGCTATGGTGTTAGCTCTTGAAACTAAAAATAAATTGGGGTTTATCGATGGTTCATGTACCCGTCCCTTAAACGATCCTATTCTTCAAAAATAGTGGGATCGTTGTAATTATGTTGTGCTTTCATGGATTTTAAACTCCATGACCGAGGACTTGTTCCTTGGACAAGTTTCTTCAAAAGAATCGTCTCAGTTATGGGAAGATCTTAAAGAGACCTATGATAAGGTCGATGGGTCGGTCACATTTAATCTCTATCAGAAAATTAATTCTTTAACTCAAAACAGTATGTCTGTCTCCCAATACTATCATAAGCTAAACTACTTGTGGAAGCAATTTGATGCGTTTGTGAAACTTCCATCATGTACATGCAATGCTTCTCATGATTTTATGAAACATAGTCAGCTTATTAAGCTCATGAAGTTTCTTACGGGTTTAGACGATATTTACCAGCCTATTAGAAGCAACATCCTAACTAGAGACCCTCTTCTTAGTGTTAAAACCTCTTTTTTCTTAGTTTCTTAGGAGGAGTCTCATAGGGGAGCGAATTTAAGTCAAAATCGTGTTAAAACTCAGAATTCTGCTTTCCTAAGTAAAAGTTTTGAAAATAGAAGAAGACCCAAAATGAATCCTACTAATATTGTTTGTGAACATTGTGGTAATACTGGACATACCATTGGGCATTGTTTAAACTAATAGGATTTCTAAAGGAATTTCAAAACCGACCCATATTTCAAAATCAAAATCAACTCAAAACTTTAAGTCTCAAAATCCCAGTCTCAGACCTATTTCGGGGAAAGTTTTTGCACCTGACTCTGGCATTTTAAAATCATCCTTTAGTTTTTCTGAAGAGCAGGTCACCAAAATTCTGAGCTTAATCAATCAAACCACACCACCACTCCAGATGCAGCTTCTGCCAATATGGCAAGTATGTTTAAAACTTCTGAATCTAATTGGATAATAGATTCTAGAGCCAATCAACACATGACCTCTAGTTCTTTAAATCTAGAAAATATTGTCAATGTTACTAATTTAAACTTTAGAGTTAGTCAGCCTAACGGCACTAAAGCTAAGATAGAAAAAAATTGAGAACTTGAAATTGTCCAATAATATGACTGTATTTGATGTCCTCGTTATCCCTGAGTTTAACGTTAATCCTCTGTCTGTCCATAAGCTAGATAGAGATAGTAAAGTTTGTATAAGCTTTGATGAAACAAAATGTTATGTTCACGACTATCGGCAGAAGAACATTGTGGGGACTGGTAGTCAGGATGAAGGACTATATTTCTTTGATCAAAGTTCTAGCATCAAAGTTCCTCTTTCTTCTAATAATTGTGGTATGATTTTCTTTGTTTCTTCTCGACTTTGGCACAGTCGTCTTGGTCACCCTGCTGACCAAGTTCTTTGTGTTTTAAAGAACAGACTTAATATAGGTAATGAGACTAGTGGTCCTTGTGAGATTTTCCATAAGGCAAAGCAAACTCGGGAGAAGTTTAGGGCTAGTATAACTAAATCCAGAAGTCTTGGTGAGCTCATTCATTTAGATGTATAGGGTCCTTATCATATCCAGAGTAGAGAATGATATAGATTCTTTTTAACCATTGTAGATGATTTCTCTCGTGTTGTGTGGGTTTATAAAATCAAGTATAAATCCAGTGGTGAAATTGAAAGATATAAGGCTAGGTTAGTTGCTATAGGGTTATAGTCAAAGGGAGGGTCTAGATTATGAGGAGACCTTCTCTCCAGTAATCAAAATGGTTACTGTTAGATGTATAATTGTCTTAGTTGTTCAATTTAAATGACCTTTATATCAGCTTGATGTGAACAATGCTTTTCTATATGGTGACTTCGTAGAAGATGTGTATATGTCTCTTCTAGAAGGATATTATAATACCAGTGATAAACGAGTGTGTAAATTGGTTAAGTCTCTGTATGGGTTAAAACAAGTGTCGCATCAATGGTATGCTAAACTTTCATCTTCTCTAATTGAAAAATGGATTTGTGCAAAGTATTTTTGATTATTCTTTGTTCACCAAACGTGTCAATTTTGTGTTTCTTATTCTTCTTGTATATGTAGATGACATTGTTATTACAAGAAATAGTTTGAGTAAAATAAATGTTTTCAAAGAATACTTGAAAAGTAAGTTTTTAATTAAAGGTCTAGGGAAACTAAAGTTTTTCTTAGGAATTGAAATTTTAGATTGTATTGATGGTGTTTGCATGTCCCAAAGAAAGTATTGCTTAGAATTGTTGAATGATTTTGGATATTTAGGATGTAAACCTTCAAGCACCCCTATGGATGTAAATCTTGTTTTTTCAGATTCCAATAACTCTAAAGATTCTCTTTTACAAGATTGTTCTGGATATCGAAGGTTAATAGGTAGATTGATTTATCTACTTCCTACTCGTCCTGATATAGCCGTTGCGGTTCATTGTCTGAAACACCCCAAATCCTAACATTGCATATAACACATATTTCATATATAGAATACATGCTTTCCCCACATAGGTCCTTGATACAAGAGTTTATAATATAAAATACACTGCTCAAAAATTTCAAAATTGCAAGCTCTTGCATCCTATCATCTATGCTTCCAAAAACAGCTAAGCATATAGGGAAGTGATTCACACAATACTCTTTCCCTTATCATTACCTGCACACATAATTTTGGAAACACGAAAATGAGGGTTAGACATGAATGTCTAGTGAGATTCCCTT
>NC_037535.1:6624918-6631029 GCF_001531365.2 Cynara cardunculus var. scolymus
TTATTTCAAATCAAACATCTTATGAAGCAAAACTGAAAACATACTGCTTTGGTCCATCAGGCCTCTGGTCTCAAATAACACTTAGAAAATATTTTAAACATTCTTGACCAGAGCCCCCCTCCAGAGCGTCTGGTTCCTCGACCAGAGCCTCTGGTTCTAAACCACACTTTGAATATACTTCAACAATCAGGACCAGAGCCCCTCTGGTCTCTCTACTAGAGCTTCTGCTCTTCATAACCAGAGCCGCTGGTTTCACTAACCAGACTTGGAATATAATTCAACATTTAGATAAACTCTCAATCAATAAGATAACATTTTTCATAAACGAGTAATTTATAAAAAGGTAATGTTTGACCAGAGCCTCTGGTTGTACTAACCAGAGCTTTTGGTTCAAAAGACATGCGCAACCAGAGCCCCTCTGTTTCAACATGTAAGTCAACCAGAGCTCCTCTGGTCTGTTTTTCATAAAAAGA
The DNA here is from genome assembly GCF_001531365.2 of Cynara cardunculus var. scolymus. Taxonomy (NCBI): domain Eukaryota; kingdom Viridiplantae; phylum Streptophyta; class Magnoliopsida; order Asterales; family Asteraceae; genus Cynara; species Cynara cardunculus. The sequence continues at coordinate 6,625,392 of NC_037535.1, forward strand.
TTCTGAGTATAAAATTATTTTCTTAAACATTTAAAATATGATTTTGACGTGAAAATACTTAACAAAAGATACAACACCTCTAATCCATTTATTACATTTTAATGAAAACTTGCTCATCCTTCAAGTCAATACTAAAATCCTCTGGTCCAATGATGAGAACCAACCAGAGCCCCTCTGGTTCCTTACAAGGGACAACCAGAGCCCTTTTGATTTCTCATGATAATAACCATTTTGTTTCAAAACACTTTTAACCAATATCAATGGCCATAGGCCAAGTTTTTCCCTTCTCAATAGCATCAATACCTTTATTTCTAATAAGAACAATATTTTTGAGTTCTCAAATCACAAAGAAGTAAGGACTCAAATCTATTGTAGTCTTAAAAGACATAATAGCAAGAGCTATAACATTCACATACAATTGCCACCCTTATATCCAAAGGTACACCTCTCCTTGATATGCCACCCTTATTCCAAAAGACACCTCTCCTTGATATGCCACCCTTATTTCTCCTTCAAAATCTATGAACTAGTTCGGAYGAAGGACCGCAGTCACAACCATCTTATCGAATCCTCATTCATAGTTTTATCCATAAAAACCTTTTTAAACTCAAGAACAACCTTGTCTTTCAAAGATTTCCAAAACATCAAGGTTTCTTGTAAATCCTCAAAACAGGATATCATTTCCAAAACTGATTTAAAGAAGCAAACTCTTCTTTATCTTTTCAACAATAACAGTAACACCTTTAAAACTATCAAAATAGTTTTATCATCTTTTCTTCAAAACTAACATCAAAACTCATAGCATATAATCAACAATAAAACTCACAGTTTATAAGCAAAGGTAGTTTTAAAAGAAAACTCACAGTTTATACTCAACAGTAGATTTAAAACTCACCTTATCAAACAGATTTCTTGATGATAAACACACAGCAACAGCTTATTCTTAACACAGAATCTTGAAGAACACTTTAGCTCACACACAGAGGTTCTTTTCTAAAAGAGTGACAATTATAAGGATAACCTTATCAAACTCTTCTTTAAATATTCTCACCTAGGCGGTAGAGGATTTTAATAATAAAACTTCAAAGGCGGTGAAAGCTTTTGTCCAATAGAAATACTTCGGGCGGTGGATTTTGCATTATAAAATTCATGGTTTCTTAACCATGAAGATATAAGCTTTTAAATAGCATTATAAAATTCATGGTTTCTTAACCATGAAGATATAAGCTTTTAAATAATAAAATAATGTCCACCCAAATAATTTATCACAATTATACACCACCTTATGCATGTTTCACACCACATGCATACATGTATAAATCATATGCGTCATGTCATCTTTGCACATATACACTTACACAATATCATGTATTTCAACTTACACATGCATATTTCATGTAATCCTCATAATAAGCATGTACAAATTACCTCAACCCAGGTTATGTGAAACCCGGTTATAACATTGTCTAAGTCAGTTTATGCATGCCCCTAGACAGTTTCATTTAAATCTTGCTCTTAGAATTCTCAGGTATCTTAAACTTTCACCAGGAAGAGGAGTCAGCTTTACAAGGTCAGATTTATTTAGTTTAACAGCTTTTGTAGATGCTGACTGGGGTAAGTGTCTTTCAACTAGACGATCTGTTACTGGTTTTTGTCTATTTCTTGGTAATTCATTAATCTCTTGGAAAATTAAGAAACAGATTATTGTTTCTCGCTCTTTAGCTGAGTCTGAGTATAGAGCAATGGCATCTGCATCTTGTGAGATTGTTTGGGTTCTCAAAATTTTGTCTTATTTAGATGTAAATAACCTTTTACCTGTCAATTTGTTTTGTGATAACAAATTTGCTATACAAATTGCAAATAATCCCGTTTTCCATGAAAGAACTAAACACATAGAATTAGATATTCATTACATTCGTGAAAAAATTAGTAGAGGTGTTCTAAAAATTGTTAAGATTCCTTCTTCTGAACAAACAACGGATATTTTGAGTAAAGCTCTTAATATTAATCATCACAATTACTTGTGTTCAAAACTAAGAATGACTGATCTCTTTAAAGGTCAAGATTGACGGCGGGTGTTAAAATATACATATGTAGTTTCCAATCTTGACTCACTCTTATTGACTAACTTAACTTTGTTTATCCTTGTATGTTAATCTTTTAACAGAATTGGGTAGATATTGTTAATATGTCAAAGTTGTAGCTGGTTGTCAATTAGGAGGACTGCGCCTCACAAAAGGGAAAAGATGAAGGTTAGCGGAGCATGTATTGCAACAATTCAAGGGGCAAACCTGGTCACTCATAATTCATATATAAACGTTATATCTCTCGGATCCAAGCTCACAATTCATTTTTATACTCAAATCTCGTCTTCCTCAAGAATCTCTCTCTCTCTCTCTCTATTTCTCTTTAAGATCTATCTCTAATCTTTATAAATCTAATAAGTGTTACTTTTTAATTTTTGTTGTTATATTCTACATATATAGTGTTAGATCTTTAGTTCTTTTAAAATTGTAACTCTTGTATGATTCTGTATTTTTGTTTTCAAGTTCTTAATAATGAAAATCATTTGAATATGTTTAGTTTAACAAGACCAATATATTATTGTGAGGTATTATAGTAATTTATTATTTAAATTGGACCGCTAATTTATTTAATTGGGTTCACCATTTTATTTAATTATTAGGGTCGATTAACGTTTATTATTTTAGTAATGGATTTAGTTTTTATTGTTTTCCAAAAAAATTAAATCCAAAATTGTAATTTCTAATCTAAATTAATTTGTGAAAGTTATACTTTCACCCTTTTATATGTACATTTTGTCAAAAGATTTCAAAATACCATCAAAGTGTTAAAAATGTGAATTTGCCCTAATACAAAAGCTATATAATTATTAATGTTGTCTATAAATTTTGTAATCGAATAAGTAGCAAGATATCATAAGGATTCTATCAAATAAGTGTAAATAGCCTTAAGCTTTATAGGGACTTAAAAATAATCCATGTGCTTCCTTATCGCCTAGAATTCCGATAGATTTTTTTCGAGAAATGAAATATTAATGAAGTATCACCAACAAAACTTGGTAAACATACTAATATTCAAAATCCAATATTTTTATGATAATGAAATTTCTTGTATAAAATAATGATTAAGAATCATAATCCATCGTCTTGCAAAATCATATATTCTACCCTATTTTTGAAAATGCCTAAATCAACTCATCCTGAGTTTGGGATTTTGAATTCTAAAGGACTTGAGTACCACAAATGGGTATCTAATGTAAATACTACATTCGTAGGAAAGGTACAAACAAATGCCTAAAAACAATTACTCATATTGACTCTAAAAACCGACCATCTGAAAATCTACAAGCAAACACCTTGATGTTTTTGAGAGGTGATAAGAATGCTTTCAACTAGAAACACCCTAAAGAACTGTGGGACAGGCTAACTATATCGTACAATGTAATAGAATCAACTTACTAAATTAAAAGAAGGTAGTATTATTTTCAACAAAGAAATGTTGCGTCTCAAAATGTGGACAAGCCTTTGTGGCAAGGAACGCATAGAAGATGACATAATTCAAAAAGTTCATTCCACTTTTCCTATATCGTCAATCATACAAATGAACCAGTATAAGATGGAATATGACCTGTTAACAAATTCATCAACCTAACATAACTGGTTGAGAGGCGTAACAAGGTTCTTTAGATAAACAGTGGCAGAAATACTAGGACAAAGAAAATTGTCGATGTTAAGAATGCTAGTGTTGGCAATGGAAAGAACTCCAAAGAAGGACGAGTTAAACATATTGATCCACTCACGCATGACAACTATGCACCACATGGACATGGACATGGTCATGTTAAGAGTCAAGCTCATGTCAAGAGACAAAAAAAGATTTTCTAAATATCTAGTAGAGATTCAACTACTGGCCTAAGTGATAATGGACTATCAACTAGTAAGTGTACTAATGACTGCTCTTGCTAAAAGGGAACAAGTTAAAAATAAACTTGATACAGGTGCGATATCTCTGGATATTAACTATTTAAACCATGTCTTATATTTTCATGTTTTTAGATCTTGATGAACTAGATCATTTTCTATATTGGTTGATTATTGGATTATTTAAAATTTTATTTGAAGTATCAAACTTAATTTTGCATATATACACCCAGATTTAGAACCATTATAAATGTAAAGAAATACATCAAAAAAAGTATAAAACTCTTAATATTCTCCGTTCCATTTAGGAAAGTATCAAGGAGAACTTGATTTTTTTCATAGGATATCCCATACAATCATAAGAAATAGAATATTATTCATCGAATCAACAAAACGTTTAGTCGATAAATTGTCACTCAGTTGTTGGTATTTTCTGTTAAGCTTCTTACAAGAGTAGAACATGTGCACTGAGGGGATCATTATAATATCCCTGTGTCGTTAACTCGTACAAATTGAGATAAGTAAATTTTTGGTAGAATTAGGCAAAATATATTTGTATCCTATGCTTAACCAACTTGTATCTCAGACCAGTTTTATGTCAAAAGTTGAGTTTATACCTAATTTGACGTAAAGTTGATAATATAAACTTGAAGGGTTAAAACCGTCAAATGATTAAACTTTATATATATATATATATAATTAAAAATAAAAAGAAAATAATATATATATATATATATGTGTGTGTGTGTGTGTGTGTGTGTGTGTGTATGGATGAGGCGGTGAATTTCACCGTCTCAGTTTCTGTTTTTTTTCTTTCTTTTCTCAATTTCTCTCTCTTTAGATATTTCATCTTCTCTTCAAATTTCACGTCAAGTTACTAAGGGGATCGAGGCAACAATTATATATTCGGAATCCACTCTACGAATCCTTCTTAAAGGTATAAGTTTCATTCAATTTTATTAAGGTGTTTATTTTACGGTTATTTAGACAGGTTTATAAACTGTGTTTATATCTAAGTTTACGGATTGATTTTGTCAAAATCATGATATATTTGATGTTTAGGATGCTAGGACTGGTTAAATTGATGTAGAAATGAAAAGGGTATATTATAGTTTCAATATGATTAGATTGTGGGTAAATGTTTAACCGTACACCAATTGTTCGGTTAAATGTCGGAAGGAGTAAAAATGCATGTTTAAGCTTAGGTTAGACTTGTTTTACTGTTTAGTTTGTTGAAGTACGTTTATAGCATGTAAATATAGCAAATCATGAAAGTTGGATCATAAAAGTTAGTCGGGAATTACGGAATCGAATTTTACCGACAATGTAACTCTCATACTTTGACAGTGTATAACTCACAAACCGTAAGTTGGATTAAGCTCGTATTTTGCAGTCAGGAAGATCATACTGCATACTACAACTTTCATTAAGGGTCAGTATTTTGCAGTCAGGAAGATCATACTGCATACTACAACTTTCATTAAGGGTCAAAATTCTAGTTATGACTCTAAGTGGCTCGAAACAGTGTGTTTTTTAGGCTGTTTACACTGTATCAGGGATTAATTTACAGTTTTGTGAAATTCATATAAAATAGATGGATGATCTAAATGAGATGATTTCAAAAGCATTAGACTCGAGACAATATAATCTAGATTGGTCTCTAAGTAAGATAAAAATGCTTAGAAATAAGAGGG
>NC_037535.1:6633119-6635535 GCF_001531365.2 Cynara cardunculus var. scolymus
AAGGATGTGAAGGATTTTTAGCTTCACTACAAGATCCCGAAGAGGTATGCCTTAAACTTGAAGATATTCCTGTTGTTAATCAATTTCAAGACGTCTTTCCAGATGAACTTCCAGGAGTTCCTTCGCAAAGGGAAATTGAATTTACAATTGATCTTGTTCCGGGAGCTGCACCTGTCTCAGAGGCTCCGTATCGTATGGCTCCGACCGAAATGAAAGAACTTAAGGAACAACTTGAAGATCTTTCTAATCGGGGTTTCATTCGACCCAGTGTATCTCCGTAGGGTACACCGGTCCTATTCGTTAAAAAGAAAGATGGATCAATGCGGTTGTGTATTGACTATCGGGAACTAAATCGGGTCATGGTACATAATAAATACCTTTACCCCGTATTGACGATCTCTTCGATCAACTCTAAGGAGCAAAATATTTTTCTAAGATCGATTTAAGGTCTGGATATCACCAACTCCGGATCAGAGATCAATATATTCCTAAGACTGCATTTCGTACTCGATATGGTCATTATGAATTCATTGTTATGCCATTCGGGTTAACTAATGCTCCAGCAGTTTTTATGGATCTTATGAATCGAGCTTTCAAAGATTATTTGGACGACGTTATTATCGTTTTTATTGACGATATTCTCATATATTCAAAGTCGAAAGAAGATCACGAAACTCACTTGCGTATTACTTTAGAAACTCTTCAAAATAAGAAGTTGTACGCAAAGTTTTCTAAGTGTGAATTTTGGTTGCATCAAGTGGCATTTTTGGGCCACATTATATCTGGCGAAGGAATTAAAGTCGATCCTGCAAAGGTTGAGGCTATCACTAACTGGCCAAAACCAACAAATGTTTCTAAAGTCCGAAGTTTCCTATGTCTGGCAGGTTACTATCGACGGTTTGTTGAAAACTTTTCCCGGATCGCGCTCCCTATGACTAAACTTCTTCGAAAAGAATTTAAATTTGTTTGGGGTGAAKAACARRAAAAGAGTTTTGAAGAACTGAGAAAGAGATTGATTACAACGCCTRTTCTTGCATTGCCATCTGGATCTCGAGGTTTTCAGGTTTATAGTGATGCTTCTAAAAGTGGTATTGGCTGTGTTTTAATGCAGCATGGCAAAGTGATTGTGTATGCCTCTCGCCAGCTCAAACCTTAAGAAGTAAACTACCCTACTCATGATCTTGAGTTGGCAGCAGTCATTTTTGTACTCAAAATATGGCGTCACTATTTGTACGGAGAGACTTGTGATATCTTTACTGATCACAAAAGCTTAAAGTACATCTTCACGCAAAAAGAGTTGAATATGCGTCAACGATGATGGCTCGAACTTTTTAAGGACTACGACGTCCGAATTCAATATCATCCAGGCAAAGCCAATGTAGTCGTTGATACCCTTAGCCGTAAAAACATTGGTAACGTATCGTCTTTAACCGTTCAGTCCCATATTGCTTCAGATCTAGAACGTATGGGTATCACTTTRTGTTATCGTGGTGCAAATGAACTTTTGGCTAGTCTCACGGTTGAACCAACTCTTGTATCTCAAATCAAAGAGGCTCAACAAGAGGATGGAGAACTATGGGCTATCTTACAAAAGGTTAAAGATGATTCACAGTCCAATTTTCGAGTTGATGATAAATGTATTATATGGTTCTCTAAACGACTTTGTGTACCCAACAATCCTAAACTCAAAGAAGTAATTACGAGTGAAGCTCATAATTCGTTGTTCTCAATTCATCTCGGATCCACTAAGATGTACCGAGATCTAAAACAGTACTTTTGGTGGAACGGTATGAAACGAGGTATAGCCGAATACGTGGCAAAATGTCTTACTTGCCAGAAAGTGAAGATTGAACATCAACGGGCTAGCGGATTATTACAACCATTCAGAGATTCCAGTTTGGAAATGGGAACATATCTCTATGGATTTTGTGACAGGACTACCGAAAACTCTGAGACGACATGATGCTATATGGGTAGTAGTTGACCGTTTGACAAAATCGGCTCATTTCCTATCTATACAGGAGATGTACCCTCTTAGTAAACTGTCCGATCTATTCCAGCGGGAAATCGTGAGGTTACATGGCACGCCAGTTTCTATCACCTCGGACCGATATCCGCGATTCACTTCTCGATTCTGGAAAAGTCTTCACCAAGCTTGGGGTACGCGATTGACTATGAGTACAGCTTTTCATCCACAAACAGATGGTCAGATTGAACGAACTATTCAAACTCTAGAAGATATGTTACGGGCTTGTGCTCTTGAGTGGTCTGGTGGTTGGGACGAGTCTTTATATCTTGTGGAGTTCGTGTATAACAATAGTTGGCAAGCTAGTATTGGCATAGCCCCGTACGAAGCTTTATATGGTCGGAAGTGTAGAACACCGATCTGTTGGAATGAAGTGGGGGAACGAGCTAT
>NC_037535.1:6635825-6653083 GCF_001531365.2 Cynara cardunculus var. scolymus
TCAACTTTCACATATCCATAACGTTTTCCATATCTCGTCGCTCCGCGGATATCATTATCACTCTCTCCATGTGATTGATTATCCGTTGGACAAAGTTGAAGAAAATATCTCTTACATTGAAGAACCCGAGGCGATAATTAATCGAGAAGAGAGACAAATGCAACGAATGTCAATACCGTTCGTTAAAGTGTTATAGCGAAATCATTCTGAGCGAGAAGCCACATGAGAAACGGAAGAATTTATGCGGAAGGAGTACCCTTATCTATTCGAATCATGTAAATCCTCTAACCCTATCTAAATTTCGAGGACGAAATATTATTTTTAAGAGGGGAGGATTATAATATCMGTGTTTCGTTAACTCGTACAAATTGAGATAAGTAAATTTTTGGTAGAATTATGCATAATATATTTGTATCCTATGCTTAACCAACTTGTATCTCAGACCAGTTTTATGTCAAAAGTTGAGTTTATACCTAATTTGACGTAAAGTTAATAATATAAACTTGAAGGGTTAAAACTGTCAAACGATTAAACTATATATATATAATTAAAAATAAAAAGAAAATAATATATATATATATATATATGTATGTATGTATGGATGAGGCGGTGAATTTCACCGTCTCAGTTTCTGTATTTTTTCTTTCTTTTCTCAATTTCTCTTTCTTTAGATATTTTATCTTCTCTTCAAATTTCACGTCAAGTTATTAAGGGGATTGAGGCAACAATTATATATTCGGAATCCACTCTACGAATCTTTCTTAAAGGTATAAGTTTCATTCAGTTTCATTGAGGTGTTTATTTTACGGTTATTTAGATCGGTTTATAAATTGTGTTTATATCTAAGTTTACGGATTGATTTTGTCAAAATCATGATATATTTGATGTTTAGGATGCTAGGACGGGTTAAATTGATGTAGAAATGAAAATGGTCTATTATAGTTTCAATATGATTAGATTGTGGGTAAATGTTTAACCTTACACCAATTGTTCGGTTAAATGTCGGAAGGAGTAAAAATGCATGATTAAGCTTAGGTTGGACTTGTTTTACTATTTAGTTTGTTGAAGTACGTTTATAGAATGTAAATTTAGCAAATCATGAAAGTTGGATCATAAAAGTTAGTCGGGAATTACGGAATCGAATTCTACCGACAAAGTAACTCTTGTACTTTGACAGTGTATACCTCACAAACCGTAAGTCGGATTAAGCTCGTATTTTGCAGTCAGGAAGATCATACTGCATACTACAACTTTCATTAAGGGTCAAAATTCCAGTTATGAATCTAATTGGCTCGAAACAATGTGTTTTTTAGGCTGTTTACACTGTATCCGGGATTAATTTACAGTTTTGTGAAATTCATATAAAATAGATGGATGATCCAAATGAGATGATTTCAAAAGCATTAGACTCGTATGATACCAATCTACAACTTTCATTTAGACAATATAATCTAGATTGGTTTATAAGTAACATAAAAATGCTTAGAAATAAGAGGGTCGGAAACGGTTGGATCGAAAGAGAATAAGGTTAACTTTTTACGTTTGAGTTTCAATTTGTATCAAGTACATTAAGACCTAAGTAAATTTATTAGAATAATTATGTTACGGTTTTTATGTTTTGTAAATAGTAATCGGTTATGCATTCGTTAGGCACTCGGGCAAGTCAAACTTGATCGTGAATTTCTGTTTGATCGTGCATTAATTGTCAAATTCGGTTAAAGTACGGATTTCATATCTCACTTGACACGGGGATAACCATTTGCGTAAGGCTTCCTAATCCAGATAATCTGTGATAAATTCCGAATAATTTGTTTTGAATTCCCTTTATGCTTATCATATGTTATTGAACTTTGTTTCCTTTTGAATTACGACTTATATTCTTATTCGGAATATGGATCATTTTGRTCAYTTGACTTGTTTTATTRCTTCATTTGTGAAACATTTTACAATAGACTCAATAACTGGAGCACCGGTATTGAGATRTTTCCATGGTGACTAAAACGATYATRGCRTCCTTATTTTTATAGTCCTTAAAAGTGGACTTGATTATGWACCGGTCRAATAGAGGGCGTATGGATCGATCCTAGGAACCGTTATCGGATATTGAATTGTRGYCGTGGTTAAATCCACRGAGAGGATTGCTGTGTTGTGCTCACACCCCTTTCYYYACTTGTGCCTGAATGGACTGATCATCCTTTGGGAACAATRCGTCCTCGTGATGCAGTTTGGTCTTCGGACCCTTGATATGCTTTTGGGGCATTTTGACTTTCTTTYGGATTATCACATGGTTTTATAAATTGYTTTTGAACTTGTTATCTCAWATTYATTGTTTMATYATTATTATTATCCGTTCACTGAGCATTAAGCTCAGCCGAGATTTTCTTGTCCTCGGCAGGTAMATGACTTAGMAGGGATTTTGGGATGAGAGCTACGGAGATGACAATATTGAAGATAACTCATTAAGTCATACTTTTGTTAAATTTTTGATGACTATGTAGACATACTGGTATTTTGGGACCGTATTTTGAGACACGTTATCTCCGTCTATGGTTATGTTATTATGTTTTGGTAAATTTTATTAGTCGCTCTGTTTTATATAGTGCGTTGTTTGTTTTATTCCAATTGTGGCATCTCTCGTCTTTGACCACGCGGGACGGGGGTGTTACAATCATTTTGCTTGAACATCCCTTTAGTATGGGCTTCATTTGCTAGAGTCTTGGCTAACTCCAAACTATCTTTTAGTTGTTGTTGATGTTGCTTCAGCTCTTGTTCATCTTTTAGGGTTCTGTCTCGTTCAGCTTCTGAAAGAAAGTCAAACTCACCACATCTAGAGGTACGAAGAAGAATTTTTATGGATTGGTGAGGTTGACTTATAAACTGAGACATCCTCAATACTTGTTCAACCTCAGAGCTTGTCTAGACGAATTCATAGGGATGAGGTTACAGGCTTCATCTTCATCTTCATCTTCGTCATGAACTTCAAAAGATAAGGGAAGATGGGTTGAGGGGTTGAGAATGGTTGTTGCAGAGAAAGATAAGAGTTCAGAGGTAGGAGGTAGAGAAAAAGAAGATTCAACTTTTGAGGTAGAGGGTGCAAACACGGTTGAGGTATAATCAACAAGAGATCCCTCACTGGTGTTGATAGATTCATCAAGTTTCACTGTGGTTTCACCTGAAACACATTAAAAATGTTAATAAAGGTATAATAATAAAAGAGGCAAATTAAACAAATGAAGGGGGTTTGATAATGACCTGGTGGTTTGGTGTCCAAGAAACAGGCGCTTGATGTATGGGAGAAGGCAATAAAGAGGGAAAGAACGATGATGATCAAAGGAACACCACTATGGATTTTGAACACCACTATGATGATCAAAGGTACCACATTCCGATTGCATAGTGAGCATCTTTCAGTCCATGCCAATCTGAATTTCTATTTCCAGTGTAAGAATCACATGAAGAAGTCAGAGGGTTTTGAATACCACCAGATACCGATTGCAGCTGTTCTGGATGAAAATATACCATAATCAATTTATGATCCTCTTGTCTTATTGTTTTTATGTTCAAATATCCAATGATGTATAATTAATTTTCAATAACTTTTCTTAGATGTTGAACATTATATGTTGCACGTGTTTTTTGCTCTCATATAATACCATAAAGTTAAACTGCAATACCTACACTAAAGACTATTATTCTAAACTTGTGGGTCCATCATTGGCTCTCCACCTATCAAGTAAATAGAACCCATATGCAAAGAACACATGATGGCCAAATTAAGTCAATTGAACCTAAGTGTATTTTGCCAATTAAGCTGTGCTCATTTGCTACCTCCATCTAGTGATACAGGTATATCCATAAACTAAGGCAAGGAACATGAATTGTGTGAGTAGTTTAGAATAAAAACAGGTGCAACATTTGAAACCTACTGTTTGACACATATTTTTATCTTTGTTATTGCTAAAATCATATTTTGTTTATGTAGGCTATGTCAAGGAAAAATTTTGAGAAAAGGGGGAAGCGAAAGTATGTTGCTTTAAACGGTACAGTGAGCACTCCAAATCACCATTTTCGAAATAGAGGATTGTCCGACAATCCTCTTATCAGTGAGATATAGACTTTTCGAAAGTTGCATTATAGAGAAAAAGAGGGTTGGGTTAATGACTATACTCGCACTTCATATGTAAGTTACGTTTAACAAACTCTTTTGCATGTCTTCATCGTTTTATAAATCACTAAGATTTATATATATGATTTTTATGTCCATAGGAGAACATGGTAGAGATTAAGCGGCAAACTGAATCAACAGAAAATCCCCCGGGTGATCTAGAGATTATGCAACAAGTCTTAGGTAAAAATCATGCATATATTCGGGGATGGTCTAGGATCCCGAGCACTAGGAGCGTTCTACAAGTTCGCGACATAGCACCGGTGCGTCAGGTCGATTGAGCCACACTGAGATGTCTAGACTTTCTTCAACAGAGTCTGAGCTTGCTTCAACCAAATCCGAGCTCTTTCTTATGAAGGATGAAGTCGCTGAGTTGTGACAAATGGTGAGGTCAATTGTATCCGGCCTGGTCAGTTCCAAGTTTTTCATCTTCATTAACTATTCAAGACCAACGTTCGGAGACTCAAGATCGTTAAACATGCTATGATGATTTTGGATGTTTTTTGTTGATAAATTTAGACGATATATAAACTAGTTGAATATTAAATTTGGATGGTCCTTATAATAAGAAATTATATAACAAATCTATAGAAAATTGTTTTGTGGTTATTATTAATTTGTTCTTAATTAATTTTATATTATTTATTAGTTTAATTTTATTATTATTATTATATATATATATATATTATAATATATTTTTTAGAGAAGGAATTAATTTTTTAAAAGTGTAAAACTAAAGATCATATTTAGATAAGATTTCGTAACCGTAACTAATTAGAACTTTTAAAAAATGTTTTTTAAAAGTGTCACTAAAGCCAATATCTTTAGAGAAACTTTTTCATTATCTTCTCTAAAAGTATCTTTTAGTAACTCTTACAAACCGTCACAAATACTTGAAAAATGTCACTAATATATATATTTTTAAAGAAGCTTTGAATAAAAAGTTGACTAACATTTAGAGAAGTTTTAAAGGTGTATCTAAAGCCTCAATTAAGCGTTTCTAAAAGATAACAAAAACACATCCTCCGAAAACCCTCTCTAAAACCTTCACCTACCGTTACACATAGAAGCTCTTTGACAAAATTGAAAAGCTTATTTAAAGGCGTTAGAGAAGCTTTTAAGACTTTTAAGTACAAAACAATACATTCTCTGAAGGTCATCTTTCTTGTAGTGAGTCCCCTTGTGTGTTCAACCTTCGGTGTTGTTTTTGTTAGCGCTGCTCATTCGCAACTCCCAAAACCAAAGTAGCAAGTCAACCCAATATCTCATAATCAACTTAAAGACATGGTAAAAGTTATTTACAGTCCACAATAAATCACAAGGAGTTCACAAATCTAATTATTTTATCAATATGTGACGGGCTTTTACATGAGACATGAAGAAACTTCCAGATGTATGTTGCTGTTGCTGAGGAGATTTTTATCTTTACATGTAAAAAGAGATTTGGTTATTATCAACTTTTTCAAAGATAAAAATACGATATTTTGCATCAAAGGAAGTAGAGAAAGCAAATGTTTCGCGAAAACTAGTTTACACTTATTTGTTGTGAGAATGATGGATGATAATCCGAGTTATTGAAGTAGTTTCATTTCTTCTTAAGGCAACTCACTGGTTATGTTGGTGAGATGAATCACCAACTTGAGTGAAATATGAGACAACGTCCTATATCGTATATCGATCATTAAGGGACACATTTATCGTAGTAAATCGTCTTCTTGGACGAGCCTTGCGGAAAGTGGAGTAGGACAAATGATTTAAAGCACTATAAATACTTGTGTCCTTTCTTCCTCCCGTCGCACTTATGGTTGAACCGCCCCTAGACTTCACACGTCAAATAGAGACTTGAAACCTAACTAACATCTCGCGTTTGGAACTACCATGGTTCGGAACCAAGAAGTCACTTCCTCGTTCCTCTCAAAAGGAACAAGTTCCCTGGTTTCATACCAACTCCTCGAATTCGGATACGAAATGAAAAATGAAATAGAATTAAATAAAAGTCCATTTTGGGTACAATATAGATGTCACCACATAAAAGTGAAGCAAAGATAGCCCTATTAATAATTTGTCCTTTTTGAAATCTTAGCACATGGTATAGTTGAAATTTGATAACAAAATGTATCAGAAAACCAAGTATCGTTTGTTACACTTTGTGTTTCTGAGATCCATTGGGCATCAATTGGGTTGTACCATACACTGCTTTTTAGTGTAGTACTGTCCCCAACTACTTAGATATTTCTACACACCAAAATGTCCTATATAATCACTTCCATTCTTTCTCAATATCTTCAACCTTTCTAGTTGCAGGTTTCACTCATGGCTGCCTCCATCCATAGAGAAGCAGATCAGGTACATACTTCACTCATCCATACGCTTTGCATTTTTGTTTTCTGGTTTGGTTAAAAAGTCGGAAACGGAACCAGATATTCAAACCGTTTGTAAAGCTATCTGATGTGGGCATCCACGGGTTCATGAGTATTGTCCATTTTTGCAGGTGATTTTTGAAGAAGTTGTGGGAGGAAGAAAGGTGATATTAAACAGACAAAAGAAACTAAACACACTCAACTATGAGATGGTATGTTACTAAAATAAAATACGTACTCGATTATGGTGAACGATTGCTTATTTGCATCGTATTGATTGCAGTTAAGTAAGATGACACAGAAATTGAAAGCGTACGAGAATGATCCCACGATTAAGATTGTGATATTGAAGGTAACAAAAGGAATTCATAGATTTATATGATAAAATGACTCTTTTAGTACGTCAATATGCTTTTGGCGTCCTAATAGACCTAACAAGTTCTATCGACGAATTTGGCAACAAAAGAAGTGATAGTACAATGTTTTCTAACACTAGTACGTGGTTGGCACGTATGATCTGCTTCAATTGTGTTTGTCTTTTGATATGCAGGCGATCGGGAAAGTATTTTGTGTTGGTGGTGATCTCACGTCTGCTTTTCAATTTGTAGCGTTCGGTAAGAAAAACCTTATTTAACCGTTAAGATAAAAAATAAACGCAATTGCAATTAAAACTATGTCGTTTTATTTTGACAAGGACACTGGACTTTCGGGACAAACTATTATCGGAAAGAGTTTTGCTTGGATTACATACTTGCAACATATAAAAAGCCATTGGTTGCGATTCTAGACGGAAGCGTTATGGGAGGAGGCGTTGGTATATCGATACACGCAACATTTAGAATCGTAACTGAGAATACGGTATCTATCTATCTATTTTTCATGTAGCTGCCACCACAACGGTTTTATAGAACGCCAAATATATCTAGATGTTTTAAAAGACTGTTTTATGACACCTATGTTTATAGGAGTAGATAAATGGGTATACTATAGAATGTGTTGCAATAAGTTGCAACACCCTACAAAACAAATGACTTTTACCCACAAAAATCACCTAGAGAAATTACTGTCGGTCACCGAAAATACCAATGGTTTGGTAGAATCCGATGTTTTTCGAGAAATACCAACAAATCACCCATACAATACCTGAGTAATCTGTGATTGATTTGAATTACCCACCAACAATTTAGCCATCAACTTTTATGATGATTTTGTAACGAATCACCCTTTACCGATGATTTCCTAGGAACATTCCCTATGCCAAAGTATTCCATTTAGTAATGACACACTTTTGGACATCCTAATAATTTTTTTTTGGGAAAGTACGCGGTTAGACTTTCTATATAACATTATTTGAAAAGGCGTCATATAAAAACAAATGTGTTATCAAAAGTTGCGATCGTAATACAATTTTGAAACATGTTCTATCAGCACTTTATTTTAAAAATATTCTAAAACATGTCATGACACCCAAAATTGTATATTAACTCGTTATAACACTTCTACATAGGTCGAATAAATGTTTGCTTCTATAAACTTAAGTAATACAATATATTAAAGCAGTATATTATGATATTTACATATATTTAGTGTCCCATAAAGCTAATTTTGTTGTAATCCATGTTTCACCGATGAATTTGATGTTCAACACGCTACTCATCGTTTCTTTGAAGTAGATTTTCGCCATGCCTGAAGCATCAATCGGACTGTTTCCGGACGTGGGTGCTTCTTATTTTCTATCACGACTTCCAGGATTCTTTGGTAATTCATCTCCACATCGTGTTCATAACATTCATATATGGACACTCATATAGATTTAGTCATGAATCAATCATATTTTACATAGGAGAATATTTGGGATTAACTGGGGCTCGATTAGATGGAGCCGATATGCTTGCATTTGGTCTCGGAACTCATTTTATCCCTTCTCAGGTACTCACCTATCTCCAATGTCTTGTACACCATATATGAATGATCTATCAATTGTGTTAGGGCCCCACATCGGCTAGATCGACTTAGATCGATCATTTCCGATCAAATGCTCTTTTGGAGAGTAATCTAACGGGGTTCCATATATACTTATACATGTCGATTCTTGCAGAGTTTACAATCAATGGAGAGTGCTCTAGAAAAGATGGTTGCTTCAACGGATGCACCAAGTGCAGCATCAATGGCCTTGGTTATTAACAAGTTTGCAGAAGAAGTTGACCTGAAGCCAGGGAATGCATATTCTAGGTATCCCATGATTCTTGAAAACTTGTATATAACCAGATTTTTTCTTCCAATCTTGTTTGATTCTGATTCTATTTCACCAGACTCGATATGATCAATCAATGCTTCTCAGGAGAATCGTGTGAAGAAATATTATCATCGTTGGTGAGTTTATCTTACAAGATAACATGTCACCACGATAGATTCGGATTTATATGACGTCAAAGATATTTAAATGTAGACCAAACAATTGTGTGTCATATGTAAAATTGTTTCAATAACTTTATATGATCATTTTAGGTTTCTTAACAAGCTTTTAATATTTTTTTGAAATAAAGTGTCATAAATAATTCTTTTTTTTGACATAATTTGGAAAGTATCTTGTAAAAAACAAGTGATTTGTAAAAAAGATGTGTGTTCATAGCACTTATTCAACGTGTCTTATTAAAAAACTAAAACAAAAATTATTTTAAAAATGTCCTAAGAACAATATTGTTCCGTCGTATGAAATTATGTTCTATAAAATAGTCTATTAATTCACTTGGACATTTCTAACGTATAATAAACGTAATTCTTTGTAGTGTATCTTTGTATTGGATACCTAATGTCTATGGTTTGTTTCAGGAACGGTTGGCTAATCGAGTACACGAGAAGTGGATCCACGACGCAATAACATCAATGAGATCCGCCACTCCAACGGGTCTCAAAATTTTCTTGAGAACGGTAGAGATCAACTAGTAATTTATATATATATATATATATAGAGAGAGAGAGAGAGAGAGAGAGGGCGGGGAGGTTAAAAAGAGAACACTGATAAAATAAGAGAACATAAAAACGGTCAAATCACGTGCACAATCACATGTGGTTTTTACAGTAGCACAGTCAACACTAGGGTGTGCATGTAAGCGACGTGGCATGCGACCTATACGTGATTGTACACGTGATTTTAGTGTATAATCACATGTGATTCGACCATTTTCTTATTTTGTTATTTATCTCGTATGAACCTGACTTTTTAGCTCTATATATGATATGAATGAAGTCACAATCAACCTTTGAAACTTATGAATGTTTGCGTTATGAATTCTATGACAGATTAGAGAAGGTCGATCCAAAACTTTGGAACAGTGTCTTCAGACCGAGTATGTTGCTATCTGTCATGTTCTACGTAGAACTGTTAGCAACGACTTCTATGAGGTTCTCCCATTAATTTTCGCACTAATATCAAACTATCACCATGTTCAAAATAACTTGAAACTCATGTGCTTAGAATGTTCTTTGTGTAGGGATCTAGAGCTATCTTGGTAGACAAAGATAAAAAACCCCAGGTAAATTTAAGATCTAACATGCTTTTTAGGACGTCCAACCGTCGTAATTAAATACTTAGGGGTCGTTTATCAAACGCTTACCCGGGTAAGCGCTTACCAAGTAACATTACCTCACCGGTGGATATGGTAAGAACCGAGAATTATACCAGGTAAGAGCGAGACAAAGAACAAGAGTCTTACCCGGTAAGTGAGGGCGAAGACTCTTACCATGGTAAGCACTTACCGGGTAAATTGTTGCATACGATGTCGTTTTGGTGGACTAAAATCTTACTCGTCAAGTAAATAATAGTGTTAAATTTTAGCGGTAAGCACTTACCAGATAAGTGTTTGGTAAACAGCCCCTTAATAGGACCAACAACTATATAATTAATCTATAAAACCTTGTTATGCGACCTAAAATGTTTTATAGATGAAGTTAGTCGGTCTAATAGGACTTAACAAGTAAATCGTCATATATTAGTCTTTTTACAAAACTTGTTATACATGATTCATTACAAAATAAATTGGCAAATTGGACAATTTACTTCTCATCGTATTATATTTTTCAACTTAACCGATATAACTTGTTAAGCCATCCAGAGGTAGACTTCGGAAAATTTTCATGTGGCGACACCATTTGACTATAATAAAGTAAGAAACGAAGATATGAATATTTTTTCACAAAATTATCATTGATTAGTTCCTTGCTTTTCGAATGTGAAGTTCTGTGTCAATCTTTTATCACAACTATTTTTCAAAAAATAATAAATTTAAGTTAAAAATTAAAACCAAAGAAAATGCGACAAACAGGATTAGAACCTCCACCTAGAATGAGAGAAAAGTCATGCAAACCAACAACTCTACCCAAAAAAAACTTATGTCATCATTGTAATTTCAATATATATATATATATATATATATATATGTACACAACAAAATAATACAATCACATATTTCACGACCCTAAACTCTTTTACACACTACAATAAAATTTGGTTTATAGGACATAAAAATTGTATAAGTGTCCCAATAAACTGTTTTATATGACATAAGTTGATATGACCAAATGTTAAAAGAGTCATGTGTAAAGGTGTAAAAGTAGGTTTGTAAGACGCTCTTGGACGTTTTATCAAGTTTTTTATGACACTTTTAAAACAAATGTCATACTAGCTATTTACAGGACACTTTTGAGAAGTGTCATATAAATAAGTCTTTTTATTACACGCTTTTTTTTTATCAAATGGAGTCCTAGAAATAGATAACACGACGTTTTATTTTTAAAAGTGTCATAATAAACTTGTCGAAACGTCCAAAAGCATATTATAAACCTTTTGCAACATCTTTAGTCAGGACACTTTAACGTTGGTTCCTATAAACTTATGTCCTATAAAACAGTTTTTTAGGAGACTTACACAATTTTGTCGTACTATAAACCTAATTTTATTGTAGTCATATTACGATGAAAGAACAAAGAAGTGGCATGTGCCACCATATGCACAAATGTGGGTCCACCCTAGAGGCAGCCTAATTCATCTTGATCACTTATTGCAAATTCATTGTATAGATATCACATGTGTTGGTCATATAAACTTAAAGTTCCATTAAGTAATTTATTAGACACTTAAATACTCTAAAATATTAATGAAAAGAGTAAATTATATATTTCTTCTTTGTGGTTAAATAAGAATTATGGATTGGATCCCGTAAATGAAATAATTACATCTATAGTTAACGTGGTTTTACTTTTTGTCACGATGACTATAGATGTAATTATTTCATTTTGAAGAACCATGTTATAAATCCTATATAACCATATAGACAAAATATGTAGTTTACTCTAGTGAAAATTAAGTGAAAGGGGTTTTTGATCCAATAAATATGTAACGAGTGTTTGGTTTATGTCGATAGTGGGTACCCTCAAAACTTGAGGACGTTAGCGATGAAATGGTGGCCAAGTGTTTATCGAGATCGTTCACTGAGGACGATGATTGGTTGCCGTTACGACTTCCGTCAAGATTGAAGAAAGTTGAGGCCATGACCTCAAAAATCTAGCTACAGAAGGGATTTACTTTCTTTTCTGGTAACCTAATTAAAGCCCTTCAACTTTCAAATTATATCTTCAATCCTTTATATATTAATGATCATCTCTTCCAACCAATTTATGTATTTATTATTTGTTTGAGTTTAATATGGTCTACAAATCAAGAACTGAAACACTGGAGTTATATATGTTGTTATTAAAAATACAATTTATGTGTGTTGTGATTACAAGTTATAATTATGGATTATTATGTAGTAGATTATTCTAACTCTAGAATGGATATGATATTGTTTTATCATTAAATATTTATTTCTTCATCCGTTGTTTATGGGTAAATGCAACACTTTTTTCGGTGGCCAAATCCGCCAAGAAAAAGCGGCGCCAGTGGCGGATTTTTGGTTTTCCGACGGATTAATTTTTTGAATATATTTACAAAATCTTAATTAAATTAAAGAATTTATTAATCGAATTAAAATTCCGCGGCATATTCCGCCAATAACCTTTAAATATTTTCTTAAATCTATCATCGTCATCGTCATTGTCATCGTCATCGTCATCGTCATCGTCATCGTCATCGTCATCGTCATCGTCATCGTCATCGTCATTATTATTATTAGTTTTAGTTTTCTTTCTGTTACTTGTTATTTGATTTAGGGTAATTGAGTTTGTTCTTTAGTTTAGGTTTACTATTTTGATTCAGGGTTTGATGATACTTTGTCTTTTATTTATGATGTTTTTTTTCTAACTGAAACGAATTTATTGGCATCTTATTTTTATTGTTAGACTACTAATTTATATGTTTATTAACTATTAAGCATTCTGCTTTATATTTTTACTAGGTCTGCAAAATTGTTAAAAATTAGTTTAAGGCTAAGTTATAACATGTTTCATTACAAATCGTTTCGGTGGTTTGTTCCTCTATTCATCTAGTCCATTATAAAATGATCAAATTTTGTATTAATGTGTAATGTATCACCTGTTTTGCATCTAACCAAAACAGTAAAATATATAAGTAGTAGAACAATGTGCCCGGTTTAACCAAAATAGTAAAAGATAATTGAAAACCGAGCCGAATAAGTAATCTTTATCCTAACCGAACCATTTAAGTTGAAAATCGAATAATTCAAAACCATTTTGGTTCGAAGAGTTATTTGGTTTCAGAGTTCTTTGAAACACTTGATTGTGCCCCTAACCATTACAAAATCGTATTTGCCACTTTATGTGGCACGACGAGGTTGACCTTTTCTCTCATCCTTCATTCATTTCTTTGCAAACACATATTACTTATGAGTAGCTTGACAGTTGCTGAATGATCTGATACAGAATGATTAAGTATCAGAATGACTAAGAGGCCTTGTGATATAATGCAAAATGAAATAAATCTCATTTAGAGGGTTTTAGAACCATTAAAAGGCAGAAGTTTTTTTTTCGAAACAAGATTTATCTCTTAGTGATTTAGATGTTGCTTCTTAATAAAACTATTAATAGGTAAACAAACAACCCCTTAGAGATATAAAAAGGATTTAGTGGGAAAGCTAGTTTTGGGGAAAAAAGGAGACAACTTATGTGTTTGTGATTGGCTTGGAGGGAGTGGAAGCCGTTGGTGTATTCGAAGTATAGTTTCGGTTTAATTTGGTAAATCGTTAAGGTGAGTATCATGTGATATCTAAAACTAGGTACACATATATGTACTATTTTCAATAAATGCAAAGTTTATTAGCATAATATGTGTTGTTTCATAGATGAAATAACATATGTGAACATGAATTGTTCATACAATCTTGTTTTATAAATGAACCGTCAAAAAATGTTCTACATGTGAAAAAAACACAAAATTAGGTTTATAAATGAAACACACACTCATACTCACACACAAAAATAGGTTTATAATGCTAATCTTGTGAAAACACTTGTATGTTTCCGGATAGTAATGTAGTTTCTCCTTAAGGCAAATCACTAGTTACGTGGATGATGAATCACCAACTTAGTGAAATATGAGGCAGTGTTCTATGTTGTATTGGTTTGTCTATCCATAATTAAGGAACACATTTATTGTAGTAAATAATGACTTTTGAAACGATTTAAACCACTATAAATACTTAATTGTGTCATTTCTTCCACTCATATCTACACTTGTGGTTGAACCCATTGTATGTTTTATGAGTTGTTCCACATTAATGTTTCTAAATTGTAAAAGCTGTATAAAATCTGATAGTAAAACCTATATATTCACTCCTCTAAATTATCTAACACTCT
Organism: Cynara cardunculus var. scolymus; assembly: GCF_001531365.2. Classification (NCBI taxonomy): domain Eukaryota; kingdom Viridiplantae; phylum Streptophyta; class Magnoliopsida; order Asterales; family Asteraceae; genus Cynara; species Cynara cardunculus. Next base: position 6,650,163 of record NC_037535.1, read on the forward strand.
TTGTTTAGTTCTCGAGATGAGGGTTTGGAATAGATTTCCATCTGACATTTTTTTTACGAGACGAATTTTGTTTTGCTTTTTCATGATTGGCGCCAAATGATGATACCAAAATCCATTAGTTGTCGAATTGAAGGATGGGTTTGGTCATTACTCTTGGAGATGAATCCCAAGATCTTGATATCGGTCACGGATAAAAGAGAGAGCTTGTCGGAACTATCTCAGATGGTGATCTCGAGAAAACATGAGAAATGTATTGAGAAAGAAATAGACTATGTGACGTAAATTCCAATATCGGTTATTTTATTTCATTAATATGTTTATAAACATCAAAAACTTATCATTAAATTTTATAAGACGGTAGTTTAACAAGGCATACCCTTACATCTGTCGTACCCATGCTTGATCATGTCAGCAACAAGTTTCCACTTGTCCTAATGCTTAAATCTATATATCTATTAAAAGAAGAACCATGAGTGTTTGAGGTGGCATCATCAGAATAGTGTATTGAGGTATTGGTGAATTGTGGTTGAGTTTGAGATATCCCACATTGGTAAAGAGTTGAAAGATTTGAAGAAAATGAAGTGTATAAGAAAGGTGGATTGGATGACCCTCTTTGAAATAATAGAGTTTGCCTCATAGGGTTATCTTTCTTTGGATAACCCTCTTTGAAATCTATAACCATGATTGGGAAGAAAACCAACCAAATGGAAAAAAAAAACTTTATATATATATATATATATATATATATATATATATATATATATATAAGAAAACCTTGGGTATTGTGGTGGCACTATGAGAATTAAGTATTCTTATATGATGAATTGTGGTTGAGTTTTAGTTGTCCCACATTAATGAAGAGTTGAAAGATCTGAATAAAGTTACGGTATAAGAAAGGTGGATTAGATGTCTTTGTGTCAAATCATGGAGTTTGTCTCATAAGGTTGTCTTATTTTGGATGACCGTCTTTGAAATCTATACCACGGGTGGAATCAAAACCAACTAAATGGTAAAAATTATAGTGCAAATATAAAAGTGAAACCAAGGATGATGAATTGGCAACATGAGGTTTGGGTGTTCCTCACATATGAAATAAGATTGACTTTCATCATCTCACATTGGTATAGAGATGATAGTTTGGAAGAAGATGATGGATGTATAAATGCGAGATAGAGCTTTGAAATCTATAGACATGGTTGAAATTAAAACCAACCAATTGGTAAAAGATTCATGTAAAACGAATGCAAATGATACATTTTTTTTCTGAACAAAATTTATGATTATTGTAGTACTTATAATAACAAATGTAGTCTAAATATCTATTATATCACTTATATATAGAATGAAAGTGTTGACTTAATGACATGTTTTCATCTTATGTTAGTATTCAACGAATCGTGATTTACGGTGTTGGACGGAGCGTTATAAATATAAATATGATCCCGAGTTTTCAGACACATCGCACTTCCGGTCGAGTCAAGGATTTTACATTTTTTTTCTTAAACTGAGTTTTGATCACCGAGCAAACCAAGAGGTATGATGTTCCCAAAATCATACAAATCAAATTAAATCTTCAAGAACAAGAATCAAGATTGAGTAGAGAGAGAATTTCACCAAAGATGATATTGAATTTCTTGAGAGAAAGTACAAGATGATTAACAACACTAATCAGAAATTATGAACTGACTAATTACAATTAGAGAACTAAATCCTATTTATACTAAGGAAATAGTAAAGCCTAATTACAAAAACATTACAATGAGAGAACTTGAATACAACATTTAAGCATAAACTTGAACCCAACAATCTCCCCCTTTGGATTCAAGGTCAAGACATTGTAAATCTGGTCTTTCTAAGTCCGAGCAGTGTCTCTAGCCTCCTTAGTGCACTCCGATACTGCAACTTATCATCAAAAAGGTTCAAGGCATTGATCAGCAAATACCTTTCCTTAGGACTCATCCTCTCGGATTCCGCAGCTCTATCGTTCTCAGCTTTCCTCATTTCAAGCGCCCGTCTCACCATCTGTATAGTGCCATCACAATATTTATTCAGCTCGCTGAACCTCATAAACTTCTTTATCCAACCTTTGGCACTGTATACCACTTCGGACTCCGGTTCTTCAAGAATTATATACAACGGATAACCTTCAATCTCTTCTAGCTCTTGATCAGGTCTCTTCAAGTTAATGATTCTCTGACTGTCTTCAACACCCATTTGGACATCAAGAACCATAGACACTTTGACATGACTCCGCATAAATCTTTTGATAGCACTAAGACCAACAAGTGCTCATTCTCTTCTGACCATCATGTTCCGCAGTTCGTGGTACAAATGCTCCAAGTCTTCTAAATATAGATTAGAGAAATCAGCTTCGCTAAATACCCAAACCTTCCCATCTTGTCGAGTAACAGTGAACACCAGATACCACACTCTAAGGAGTCTTTGGCATCAATTTTCTTGATTGAGACGACTCGATGTTTGGTCTGAACTTGGCTGATTGGGAAACGCTTTGCCTTGAGAAAGTGCTTGTACTCTAAACGATAGTCTTGAGATTCTTTATGAATCCTAAGAATCTTGTCTGAACTGAGAGCTTTGCGGTGCCGGAGGAAGATACCGAAGTACACGTCTTCTAGATAAGGTTCTCTGATCCTTGCACGATCATAACCTGGAACATTGGTGCAAATTACAAACGGCACATAGTTCTTTGTAAATATCTCAGTCGGATCAAATGCCGCTCTCGGAGTTTGGGACGCATCAAGATCAATTGCAGTGGAGGGTTTAGGCAAAGTCTGACGATCACCCTAGAATGGGAAGACATGATCTTCTTCATTGATATTTGCTTCAAAGTCTAAATACATCCCAAATGATTCATCAATGTTGTTGTTGGTCCCAAAGGGTCTACAAGAATACTAAACAGTTTG
>NC_037535.1:6653183-6660420 GCF_001531365.2 Cynara cardunculus var. scolymus
TGTCAAGGGCTATGCTCACTGTCATTCCATCGACTAGTGAGATACGCCAAGCCTATGAATGCTCCATGCTGTCCCAAGAACCGAGGGCAGCTACCCCGGAGCACATAGAGTCGTCCCCCCTCCAAGCGAGGGAGCACAACCATCGTCTTCATCGGATGATGACGATGATGATGATGATGATACTCGTGCTTCCCCCGGCCCTCACCAACATATTTCTCTACCTACTACCCAAAGGGCACCCACATCCACTATCCCTGGCTATCAAAGCCAAAGGGATATTGAAACAGGACGACCCAGTCCAATCCAAACCCAAGCTAGCCATCCAGAGACCATCCTTTGAGCATCTGGAGATGAACAAGCTGAGGAATCTCATACCCCATCACCCCTCTCTCAACAGAGAGGTGATGAAGAGATAAGAGCCCCTTCGCCTCAGGGCTCGCCACAACCTCTCTCACACACAAACGCATTCGTTGCTTCTGATGTTGAACCCATAGATCGTTCAGAGCGATCTTCATTTCGTGCACCACTACCCTCGGCATTTGTTCTACCAAAGGGTACACACATCCAATTCACTTACTCAGCCTCTGAAGCTGAAGAAGAGGAAGAGGATGTCCAAACATCACGAGATAGTTCTTCTCTAGAAGGCTATCAAGGACATGATGGAAGTCCTTCGCGGCCTACCTTCACACAAGGCCAAGAAGGCGCCTCAGAAACAGAGGCACAACTTGCAGCATTCGTTGCTGCAGGGGTTACCCCCTTATCCGATCTGGTTACCAAGGCTGAGTTCCAGGCCTTTGTTGATACAATTCCGCGCCTCATGCTCGAGCAGCCACCCAAGCAAACGACAATGCCACGATGACCAAGACCCCGATGATCAAGGTCTTGGACCTCGTGAGGGGGAGACAGAGGCGGCGGCTGCATATACATCTCTATCCGCTGCACCAACGCAACCATCACCACCACACCAACCATCACCTTAAGAAACCCAAGCAAGGGAACCAGAGGCCTTGCCCTCTGATGATGAACCGCTTAACCAAGTTCCCTTAGCGACAACCCCATAACCCATCGTGTTCAGTTCCTTAACCGATGAAGAACCAACCACCCCACCATCACAACACCAATGAAAATAAAATTTGTCATCTAATGAAAACTTGGAAATTGATGTTTTTCTTCTAGATTAGTGTCTGTTCTTCATATGTGTCTAGATTAGACTTTGTTATTTCATTACTTAAGGGGAGATTGTTAAACCCCATAATGCAAAATGTAAAAAGTAATGAAAAACAAACAAGTGATGAAGAACCAGAAGACCAATGAAGACATCAAGGCAGAAACGACCAAGTCTGGATTCGACCATTGGATCGATGGACATACTAATCAGAGGATCGATGGAAAGAACAACCATTGGACCGATGGACGAAGTTAGACCATTGGATCGATGGAAAGACCAACCAGAGGATCGATGAACATTGGACCGATGGACGATACGATGGAAAGAAGCGTTCTCATCGATACCCTGGACAGACAAACACTTAGAAGATTTTCTAAGTATTCATCCAAGCATGCAATGAAGATTTGAAGATAAGGATGAAATCATCACATTGATAATGACAGCTGGAGATGACAAATCAACGGTTGGAATTATAGTTTATCTTGTTAATAATGCTTATCCATGTAAAAGATAAACCTTATTTGGTAGCTAGACTATTTTCTAGCAAGTAGCAATATATAGTTATTTTAGTATTAGCCAACTAGTATAAATAGATGATTAGGTCTATTGCAAAAAAAAGAGCGCATGTGAGAGAGAAAAAGGCTTTTACTCTTTGCTTTACGTTTCATTATTTATAAAGTAAAACCTTTGAAGCTCAAAACTGTTCTTGAATGTTCTTATTTTATTTTTGAGTCTTCATAACTTTCTTCGTAAAATCACTATAATTTGGTTATTCATAATTAGATTATTAGTGTTATTGAGAGATCTGGGATCAACAGACCCCATAATTCATAAATGTAAAAGTAATGAAGAATAATAAGTGATGAAGAACCAGAAGACCGATGAAGACGTTAAGGCAGAATTGACTAAGTCTGGAGAACAACCAGAGGGTCGATGAATCGACCAGAGATGCGATGGAAAAAGCATCTTCATCACCCCTCTAGTCAACAACACTTAAAATTTTCTTCGGCAGTTCAACCAGAGGCATGCAATGAAGATATGAAGATAAGGTTGAATTAACATCCCGTGGAAGACAGCTGGAGATAACAAATCGACAGCTGGATTTTAAGTTTATCCATACTTTAGATAAACATTATCTTTCCTGGAAGATTGGCTAGATAGTTTTACTAGATAGTTATCTTCTTATCGCTAGTATAAATAGGTAGCTAGGCCTATTGTAAAAATAGACTCTTGAGTGAGTTTTTACGCATTCTAATTTATAAAGTGAATCTTTAATGCTCAAGTATATGCTTTGAATATACACATTCTTTGTTCTTGAGTATTCTTCATTTTATTCATCCACACTACTTATTTAGGTTATTCATAATCTATTTATTAGTGTTATTGAGAGATATGGGATCAACAATTGGTATCAGAGCCAACTGATTGTATCTCAATCAAAACGATCACTAAAATCTCTCATTTCATCATCTCTCCATAAAACTCATTTCTCTCTCTTCATATCTTTAATGGCCAACTGGAATTATGCGTATAGTGTTGGCTCCCTCACCAAGCCTCCAACTCTTCAATGAGAAGAGTACCCACAATGGAGAATATGGATGGTAAACTTCATGGAAGGGAAGGACAAAAACCTCCTGCAATTTGTAATGGAGGGTTCTTACGTTCCACAGACTCTTGTCCCAAGAGTCCCAGGAACAAATACCACAGTAGAAATTCCTGCTTATTATATGCCCAAGGATGAAAAGAACTGGGATGAAGACGATATTGAGCGTGTGGAAATTGACAAGAAGGCCAAGCGACTAATCATCATGGTCATTCCCAATGAAATTTTCAATCCCTTGATGCATGTTCCACAGCAAAGAAATTGTGGGATGAACTTGCGAGTCAATTGGAAGGAGGAGCTAAAACAAAGAAGAATCAAAGAGCACAATGTCTCAACGAATACACCAACTTTAAAGCTCTTCCTGATGAACCAATACAGAAGACTTACGATCGTTTCAACATATTGATTAATCAATGTCGTCGAAATGATATCTCCAGAACAAAGGAAGAAAACAATGCTTTGTTCCTAAAAAGTCTTGGCAATGAATGGACTCAGCTGTCAATGTCCCTTCAAGCTAATCAGGATATGGAACGCTTGCAGCACAAGAGAACGACATAATGAGGAAGAAAGTATCCATCGATGGACCTCTGGCTCTTACTGCTGATGAAACGGAAGTATCAAGGACCTCCACCAGAGATCACAAGAAGAAAGGAAAGAAAGCAATGGTGGTAGAATCAGAATCTGAAGACGAGTCATCTGAATCAGATGATGATATCAAAGCCTTTGCTAAGTCTCTGGCCTTGATTACAAGACAGTTCCAAAAGAAGTTCATCAAGAGACCCTATGAACAAAGAGACTTCAAGAAGGAGAAGTACCAGTCATACCATGAGAAGAAACCATCGAAATTCTATCAGAGGGAAGACAGGAGAGAAGAAAGAGAAGAGAGAGAGGACAAAAGGAAGGACAAGAAAGAAGATAGAAACGGAAGGAAAAATGACCTCCGCTGCTTCAGATGCAGGAAAATTGGTCATTTTTCAAAATAGTGCAGAGGACGATTGGTAAAGGATGCCGATTATTACAAGAATAAGTACAAGTACAATCCAAGAGAGCGAAGCTTGATGGCTGAGAAAGAAAATTGGGTATCCGACTCTTCATCCAATGAAGAAGATAAAGCACTCATCTGTCTGATGGCCACGTCCACTGCAGAATCCACCTCCGACTATGATGATCAGGTATGTGAGTCTACTTCCAACGAAACTAACTCTGCTCCATCTGAGCTAGAGTTAAGAGTGATAAAACTTTCAGAGGATTTCTTTAAATTGAAAGAGAAATTAAATTTTGAAAAATCTAAAAGACTAAAAGCGGAAAAAGAAGCAAGTTTCTACAAAAGAGAGACTGATCTTCTAACCGAAGAAAAAAGTCGAACTTGCTAAAGAAAAGACTCGCATCACCACACTTAAGATATCAGAGGAAGAAAAACTTCTGGAACTAAACAAACAAATATCTAAGGACTTAGAAAAGAAAACTAATGCCTTAAAAGAATCTGAGGCAGAGAGACTAAACTCAGTTGCTCTTAAAGATTTCTTTCAAAAGGAAAGGGAGATCCTTCACCAGAAGCTTCAAACCAATGAACTTCTGATGAAGAAGTACAAAGATGCCCAAGATGTTTATGAAAAGTTAAACAGTCAAATGGACACTCAAGGGATTGGATTCAATGAATTGGATTCCTTCATTGAAACAAATAAATCCACCCTTGAATCCACTTTCAAACTTGGATGCGTTCAAAAACCCGACTTTACTCCGAAACCGAAAGCAAATATTAAAAGAGCTAAACTGTTGTTTTGAGACAGGATTTTGAAAACGTGGTGTACGAAAATAGTACATGTAAGAATTCTGATGAGTGGAACGACACCTCCAAATCAAACCTTCTGATTGTCAACCCCACTTCATCAGCAAGTACTGTCGATAAGGATCTGAGTAAGAAACCATCAGCTGATGAATCGATGATCCGCCCAAGTAACATTGGGAATTCGTCCAAGTCAGAAACAATGGAATCTCAAACATATCACCCTAAAGCATCGACCTCTGGACCCACACCTTCCTCAGACATTCATGATATTTATGACTTTGAGAAATCAGCAAGAGACTTTCTTGATTCGGAATCTGAAGAGGAAATAGTATGTGAATCACCAGAAATCATTGAGGATAAAAAGCCTAAAAACTTCAAATCCTCAATGAAAACTGATGTTCCACCATCGATGAAATCTTTGGACAAAGGAAAGGAAAAGTTGAGAAATAGCAAATCTGCCAAAGACAACTCACAAGGCCCTAGTACATCCTTCAAGTTCATTAAGTTTACTCGTGAACAAAAACAAAAGTGGCCTACCTCTGAGAAAACTAACCACCACTTTTTCTCTACTTCAGCTAAAGAAAAGCAGCACTTCTTCAGGAGGAAAGAAGTAAAGACCAAGACCACAAATAAAAAAATCTACACTAGATAGGAAGTTTGTAAAAACAACCGATGCTAGGACAGGATCTTCATCCCTTGCATTTACTTCTTTGTTTCCATCGAATAAAAAGAACGTTAGACATACATGTCCAAAGCATCATAACTGTCAATGTTTAACTCTTTTATAAAACCTGAGGAATCACATGTTGACACATCACTGCATATTCTCCAAACACGTCTATCGCTATAAAATTAACATCAATAAAAACATGAAAAAGCCCAAGTCTAAGGGCAAGGGAAATGCAAATCAACCCAAGCCTGATAAGGCTAAGGAAAATGACAAGAGAGAAGTATACAACACTAACAAACGAGGACCATTATGAAATGGGTACCTAAATCCCCTTAATTTGTCTTGCAGGACCAGCATGTGCAACCATGGTACATGGATTCAGGTTGCTCCAGGCACACAACTGGTGATAAAAGTCAGTTGTCCTTCTTCAATGAAAAATCTGGAGGCTCTGTGACTTTTGGAGACAACAGCAAGGGTACAATCAAGGGATATGGCACTCTCATCAAAGGAAACATCTCCATCAGCAAAGTGGCTTATGATGAAGGTTTGAAGCACAACTTACTAAGCATAAGCCAGTTCTGCGACAAGGGTCTTGAAGTCAGATTCCGCAAGGGTCTTTGCATCATAGAAACAAAACCCGGTCAAACAATCATCAAGGCAAAGAGAGAAGGAAATCTCTATCTTTTAGATTTTGAATCCTCTGTGGGACAAGACACCTTCTGTCTTGTGTCTCATTAGAGCGATGAAAATTGGCTATGGCATCAAAAGTTCTCGCATCTCAACGTTGATGCACTACGAAAACTAGCCACATAGAAGCTGGTCAAGGGAATTTTGGATCTTAAATTTGAGAAAGATCATCTATGCTCAGCCTGTGAGATGGGAAAGCTAAGACGGGCCTCACATAAAACCATGTTAGAAACCTCCTGCACCAAGCCCTTGGACATGGTACATATAGATCTCTATTGGCCAATATCAACTCAAAGTCTCTCTGGAAAGAAGTACATGTTAGTACTGGTTGATGAATACTCCAGATATACCGTGGTTGAATTTGTAAAGAAGAAATCAGATGTTCCTGAACTACTCATTGGAGTGATGAAAAGGCTCCAAGTCCTTCTACAACGAAAACTAATAAAGGTTAGAAGCGACAATGGAATTGAATTCAAAAATGCCAGAATCGATGAATACCTCATCAGTGAAGTCATTACATAAAACTTCTCAGCAACTAGAACTCCACAACAGAATGGAGTGGTGGAACGAAGGAACAGAACCCTCGTGGAAGTAGCAAGGACCATGTTTGCTTCATCGGAGTTACCCATCACATTCTGGGCTGAAGCTATTTCCAGTGCCTGCTTCACCCAGAACCGATCTATCATCAACAAGAGGCACCAGAAGACACCCTTTGAGCTCATCAACCAAAGAAGACCAAATGTCAAATATTTTCATGTCTTTGGGTGCAAATGCTTTATACTCAACGATAGGGAATATCTTGGCAAGTTTGACAAGAAAGCTAATGAAGGGATCTTTCAGGGCTATTCTCAAACTGCCAAGGCCTACAGAGTCTACATCAAAAGGACAAGAATTGTCATCTAAAGCATCAATGTGTCCTTTGATTCTGAACACAACAGTTCAGGACTCGGACTACAATAGAGAGCCTCTGATTCATCACTTGGCAAACCCAATGAATCAGAATTAGCTCATTTATTTGAAGATATCTTCAAAGAAGAAGTCATCTCTGGACATGCACCAATGTAACATCTGTAATTTTTCTATGAATTATATTTGCACGTTAGGAGTTTAGACTCTCCCTTTATTTAATTATTGTACTTTTAACTTATAGAATAAGGGATTTCATTAGGATAATCTATGGATTTGAAAAAATTATGTAAATTGGTTTTTTCTTGAAAAGGGGGGAGGTATTACCCACTACGTTTTAATCCTAACCCTTAGACTTTCCTCACCCTAGGAGAATTACCCTTTGGACTTTGTGTATTTACCTTCCAGTTATGT
>NC_037535.1:6661882-6666970 GCF_001531365.2 Cynara cardunculus var. scolymus
TTACTTATCAGGTTCCTTTAACGACGGGGCTAAAAAGGTTTGAGAGGAGCGTTGGTTCGTGAAAGGCTCTTTTGTAGATATAGCCTTTATTACTTTTGAGCGTTGCGTTTTTGGATGTTACGATATTTTGGAGATCGATAGAAACACCCGTCTTTAATCTAGATATAGAATAATCTATATTAGTATGTTGTAATTTATCGTCTCAGTAGCTGATTTGTAAACGCTATATTATTACCTTTTGTTGTGTATATTTTTTTTATTACGTCAAGATTCTGGTTCTCGTTAAATACCCTCCGTTAAAAAAAATTAGGGTGTTACAAGTTGGTGTCAGAGCGCTAGTTTAAGTGAACTAGGTAAAGGATCATGACACCTAGACTTAAGCTGAGATTGTAAGTGTTATTTGTGAGATGTGGGTAGAAACATTCAAGATAGGAGAGCACTAGAGTCATTGGAGCTACCCCGTTCATGATTGTGACGATGGTGTTAAGAATTCTTATGTATAACCTATTCAAAATTTCATTTAGCTAATGCTATTTTGAATAAGTTATTACACAAGCATGCTTGAACTTACTATTATTACAAGAATTCATGAATGTATCGGTATGTATTATGCTAATCCCGTGTTCGTCCTATCATAACTCTCTTTCACTCTTGTATGCCAGACTTTAATGGTTCATACTCGGAGCAGACGGGATACCTCTCCGGAAGTCATGCGGTAACTGAATCTACAGCGGATCAACCGCCACGAACCACCATTGCAAGGGTTCCTCCTAGACAAAACACTTTGGGCGGTAAAGATGACCATGTTCCCCAAGTCGACCTTGCCACCTCTAATCCCGTAATGGAAGAGGAAACCCCGGAATCAAGAATGATGGGTACTATGATGAACGCCATGAACAGAGCCATGACCCAACAACAAGAGTTCTTTATGAAACTCTTGGAGGACAGAGACGGTAATACTCGTAAGCATGAAGCAGTTGCCGAGAATGTAACTATAGGGGGTCCGGAGGTACGGGAAATGGAATCCCAACTCAGGAGCTAGCAACGATTGAGGCGAGACAAATGGGTAGAAATTGCTCTTACAAGACCTTCCTATGTTGCAAGCCACCGGAATTTGTAGGGTCGGACGATCCTGTAGCGTGCATGAATTGGCTTCGAGAAACCGAGCAAGCCTTCCGGGCTTGTGACTATGACGAGGGGCAAAAAGTGAAGTTTGGTTCTCAAATGCTGAGGGGTGCGGCCCTTACTTGGTGGAACATTGTCATCTCGACCATCGAGATCACCAAATTGACCAAGATGAGTTGGACCACATTCAAGGAAAAAGTAATGGAAGAATATTGCAATGAATAAGAGATGGATCGCATCGAAGAAGAATTTCGAACCCTGAAGAAGGGAAACCTGTCAGTGAGGGACTACACCCGACTCTTCACGGAAAAGTTAAAGTTGGTGGGACATGTGGCCCCAACGGAGAAAGATAAGATGAAAGCCTTCCTTAAAGGGCTACCTGCAGACATGATGATAATGGTTAGGAACTCAAGAGCTTCCACCCTCAGAGAGGCAATCGAAGAAACCAAGGTCTTGGAATCAGTTTATGTTAAGGGAAAAGAAGAAAGAATGTCGAGTAGTGAGAAGAGGAAGTAGGAAAGGCCCTACGCACCATCCAAAAAGTCAAACCACTTTGGCAACAACAATCGTGGAACCCATCCCAATCAAGAGACAAGATGGTGTCCCAAGTGCCGCAGCAAACATCACGGTCCATGTAGCACCAACTCTACTCCTACCAAATGATTTAAGTGCGGGAAGACAGGCCACACTGAGTGTCCAGTCAAAGGACCCATATGCTTTGGATGTGGGGAACCGGGCCATTTCAAGAAAGATTGCCAAAAGTTGAACGCAGGTGGGAGTCAAGGAAGAAAAGAGGGCGCCCCGAAAGCAACCGATCGAGCCTTTCAGATGACGAGAGAGGAAGCTAAGGCGTCGACAGACATAGTATCGGGTACGTTCCTTGTTAACTCTGTACCTGCTCACGTACTTTTTGATTCGGGTGCTTCATGTTCCTTTGTGTCCACTGCATTCTATCAACACCTGCATACGCCATCTAGTACCCTAAAAGATGCATTAATCATAGATATAGCAAATGGTAGTCAAGTTTTGGTGCGTGAAATTGTTAGAGGTTGTGTTTTGGGGATTGAAGGAAAAGAATTTCGGGTGGACCTCATACCCATGGCTATAGGCGGATTCGATATCATAATCGGGATGGATTGGCTAGTTGAAAACCAAGCAGAAATCTTATGCTCTAAAAAGCTTATCTGAATCCCTTTGTCGAGCGGGGACGCAGTGCTAGCTTATGGAGCAGGAAAGAAAGGGAATGTTGTACTCTTATCCATGGTGAAGGCACGTAAGTGCCTAACTAAGGGATGCTCCTCATTCATTGTGTATGTGTTGGACACCAAGCTAGAGACAAGGAAAATTGAAGACGTGAAAGTGGTTAGCGAATTTCCCGACGTATTTCCGGAAGACTTACCCGGCTTACCACCCGTTAGACAAGTGGAGTTCCAAATTGACCTTATTCCGGGAACCGCTCCAATTGCTAAAGCACCTTACCGTCTGGCCCCTTCCGAAATGCAAGAATTGATGTCCCAGTTGCAAGACCTTCTTGAGAAAGGATTTGTTAGACCGAGTTCGTCACCGTGGGGAGCTCCAGTCTTATTTGTAAAGAAAAAGGATGGCACCATGAGAAAGTGTATTGACTATCGAGAACTCAACAAGGCAACCGTGAAAAACAAATACCCTCTTCCCAGAATCGACGACCTTTTCGATCAACTTCAAGGAGCAGGCTGCTTCTCAAAGATCGACCTTCGTTCAGGGTATCACCAAGTGCGAGTAAAAGGGGTGGATGTGGCGAAGACAGATTTTAGAACTCGATACAGGCACTATGAATTCTTGGTCATGCCGTTCGGTTTGACTAATACACCGGCGATATTTATGGACTTGATGAACCGAGTGTGCCGACCATTCCTTGATAAGTCAGTCATAGTGTTCATTGACGACATACTCGTCTATTCCAAGGACGAGTCGGACCATGAACGTCACCTTCGAGAAGTTCTCGAGGTATTAAGGAAAGAGAAATTATATGCAAAATTCTCCAAGTGTGATTTTTGGTTAAAAGAGGTTCAATTCTTGGGTCACGTCGTCACTCGAGATGGGGTGAATGTAGACCTATCCAAGATTGAGGCGATGATGAATTGGGAACCGCCAAAGAGCCCATCAAAAATCCGAAGTTTCTTGGGTCTAGCGGGTTATTACAGGAGATTCATCAAAGATTTCTCCAAGGTCGCTTCTCCCTTAACGGCGCTGACTAGGAAGAATGTGAAGTTTATCTGGACTGAGAAGCAGGAGCATGCCTTTAGAAATCTCCAAAAGATATTATGTGAACCCCGATTCTCTCACTACTGGAGGGGTCTGAAGACTTCGTAGTCTTTAGCGACGCTTCAAAAATGGGGTTGGGTTGCGTTCTGATGCAAAGGGGAAAGGTGATTGCCTACGCATCAAGACAACTCAAAGATCATGAGAAGAACTATCCCACCCACGATTTGGAGCTAGCGGCGGTAGTGTTCGCCTTAAAACTGTGGCGACATTACCTTTATGGTACCAAGTGCATGCTTTTTACGGATCACAAGAGTTTGAAGTATATTTTTGATCAAAAGGAACTAAACATGAGGCAACGACGTTGGCTTGAACTGCTCAAGGACTACGATTGTGAATTGCTATATCATCCGGGTAAGGAAAATGTAGTGGCGGACGCCCTAAGCCGAAAAGAGTATGGTAGTGGGACGAAACCGGTGCTTACCAGGATCGATATAATATCCAGTCTGGTCGATCGGCTCAAGGTCGTGCAATCTGAGGCACTCCTGGAAGGATATCTCAAGAGTGAAGTAATGGTGAACCAACGCATGCTGTTGACAGAGGATGGTCGTGGCTTGAAGCTATTTCGAGGGCGTATATGGGTACCCAAGATTGGAGGCAATCGTGAACTGTTACTAGAAGACGCACACAAGTCTAAATACTCAATTCATCTAGGTAGCACCAAGATGTATCGGGACTTGAAACTGACATATTGGTGGCCAGTTATGAAGCTAGATATGGCTTGTTACGTAGAGAGGTGCGTGACTTGCTTGCAAGTGAAAGCGGAGCACCAACGACCTTATGGTAGCCTTCAATGCTTGGAGATCCCCGAGTGGAAATGGGAGCATATCACGATGGACTTCGTGACCAAACTGACGAAGACCTTAAGAGGCCATGATGCAATATGGGTAGTAGTAGACCGACTAACAAAGAGCGCTCATTTCCTGGCAATGCGTGAATTGTTGCCAATGGACAAACTTGCCAAGTTATACATCGATGAAGTAGTCTCGAGGCACGGTATACCGTTGTCGATAGTGTCATATCGAGATAGTCGATTCACCTCCCATTTCTGGGGAGGTTTGCAAAAAGAATTGGGCACGAGGGTAAAGTTGAGTACGGCATACCATCCTCAAACTGCTGGTCAGAGTGAGCGGACCATTCAAACTCTTAAAGATATGCTTAGATCGTGTGTTATCGACTTTGGCGGGAATTGGGACTCTCACCTACCCCTGGTGGAGTTCGCCTACAACAATAGCTATCACTCCAGTATTGGGATGGCACCTTTTGAGGCTTTGTATGTTCGGAAATGTAGGACCCCAGTCTGCTGGCTAGAAGTGGGTGAGAAACAATTCTCTGGTCCCGAGATCGTTCAGGAAACAGCCGACAAGGTGAAATGTGTTCGGGAACATCTGAAGGCAGCACAGGACCGACAAAAGAGTTACGCGGACAAGAGGAGCCGACCTATAGAATTCCAAGTGGGCGACCGCGTGATGCTAAAAGTGTCCCCTTGGAAAGGTATTATCCGTTTTGGAAAACGTGGGAAGCTAAGTCCCCGTTTCCTTGGACCGTTTAAAGTTTTGGCTAGAGTGGGACTTCAGGCTTACAAATTGGTTTTTTCTTGAAAAGGGGGGGGGGGGTATTACCCACTACGTTTTAATCCTAACCCTTAGACTTTCCTCACCC
>NC_037535.1:6668502-6669574 GCF_001531365.2 Cynara cardunculus var. scolymus
TATTGTTTGGACTCACTAGGCGTAAGCCTAACACTTTCTTGACTTGGTTACTTATCAGGTTCCTTTAACGACGGGGCTAAAAAGGTTTGAGAGGAAAGTTGGTTCATGAAAGGCTCTTTTGTAGATATAGGCTTTATTACTTTTGAGCGTTGCATTTTTGGATGTTACGATATTTTGGAGATCGATAGAAACACCCGTCTTTAATCTAGATATAGAATAATCTAGATTAGTAGGTTGTTATTTATCGTCTCAGTAGCTGATTTGTAACGCTTTGTTGTGTACATTTTTTTATTACATCAAGACCCTGGTTCTCGTTAAATACCCTCGGTTAAAAAAAATTAGGGTGTTACAACCAATTACAAAACTTTCTTCCTGGGCCGATGAAGAACATGAAAACTCCAATGCTGAAGGTATAACTCTCACTGAAACTCATGTTACTTCACCTTCTACTTCTTCTGTGTCTTCAGACCATGAACCAGAACCAGAGCACCAATCTGGTGATGATCTCTTCGAGGGGGAGCAAGCAGTCCCATCAGTCAATGAAGAACTGCATCCTATTGCTCCAGAACCCCAATCAAGCACCAAATGGACAAAAGATCACCCACACCACCAAATCATTGGTGATCCAACATCTGGTGTCAAGACGAGATATGCCACTGCCAATGAATGCCTCTTCGCCAACTTTCTGAGCATGATAGAACCAAAGAAATTTTCAGAAGTCCTACAATACCCAAACTGGATAGACGCGATGCAAGAAGAATTACTCCAGTTTGAAAGAAACAAAGTATGGTCCCTTATGCCTCTACCCAAAGGGAAGACGGCCATAGGAACCAAATGGGTCTTCCGAAACAAGAAGGACGAAGATGGAATAGTCATAAGGAACAAAGCCAGGCTTGTTGCCAAGGGTTACTGCCAGGAAGAAGGGATTGACTACGATGAGACATTTGCTCCCGTTGCAAGACTTGAGGCCATCCGGATATTCCTAGCCTATGCAGCTCACAAAGGCTTCAAGGTTTATTAGATAGATGTCAAGTCCGCCTTCCTAAACGGCAAACTTCAAGAAGAAGTATAC
>NC_037535.1:6670504-6694416 GCF_001531365.2 Cynara cardunculus var. scolymus
GCAGCATTCCAAGACCAAGCACATCGATGTAAGGTACCATTTTCTGAAAGACAATGTTGAAAAAGGTAATATAGAAATGTACTTTGTTCCCACTGAGATTCAACTTGCTGACATTTTCACAAAAGCTCTTGATGAGACAAGATTTTTATTCCTAGTCAGCAAGATGGGTATGCTGAATCTCACCACTTAAACGCAATAAAAGTCTTTAAATTAGAGATTCTCAATATCTCATGGTTATGCCTACAAGTGATACATAGCAATAAGCCATAATCAATATGTACTCCAAACCAGCGTCTATGGTTTTAAAGACCAGATCCTCTGGCCATGAAGAAACCTTTTAATATGGCTCAAAGTTTTTCATCGCCTTTGGAACTAGAAACCTCTGGTCCAAAGCAAATACTTAGCTTTTATTCACCAAGTATTACCTTCGCAACCAGAGCCTCTGGTACTATAGACCAGAGCCTCTGGATTCTCATCCTTTGAGACCAGAGCTCATTTGGACTCCATGGTTCTCCCCTGGATTCTCATACTTTGTGAACTTTTTCACTAAGTACCATTTTTTCTCAACCAGAGCCTCTGGTTCTAAAGACCGGAGCCTCTGGATTCAAAGCCTTTGGAACCAGATCCCTCTGGTCTCAAAGGCCCATCCATTATACTCTCTCACAAGCACTTAACCATATTTTCATACTTCTTTTCATCACCTTTGCAACCAGAGCCTCTAGTTCTAAAGACCAAAGCCTCTAGATTCATTGTCTTTGGGACCAGAGCCCTCTGGTATCAAAGACCCATTCATATTAATATCCATTTGCATACTTAGACATATTTCATACAACTTTTCATCTTCATTCACAACCAGAACCTCTGGCTGTATAGACCAGAGCCTCTGGTCACCACAATCCACATTGTCATTGTTTTTAGGGGGAGTTTCTAAAACTCAAATCTTATCCACATGCATCATTTGAGGGAGAGCTATTCATTTATTATGAATCTCCATTGCATATATATGCATTTTTCATACCAGAGCCTGTGGTTCTACTACCCAGAGCCTCTGGACACTTAAATGCTAAATAAATAATGGATACACCATGTGTATTTAACCAAAGCCCCTCTGGTTCTACATAATGGATTGCCCATTCTTATCTAGAGCCTCTGGTTTGTCATCCAAGGCTTATTTATCATATAATCCAACATTTCATTGATGAATTCATTCATATATGTTCAACCAGAGCACCTCTGGTTCCCCATCAAAAAGGACATGTTCAACCAGAGCTCCTCTGGTTATGTGCCAAAATTTCTTTTCAAAAACCCATCTTTAATTGCAAATTTTTAAGATTATACAAAATTGCAGCTTTTGTGACTAAAAACTATACAACATAGGTTTCTAGAAGACCAAAACTTCGTAATTCGTATTTATCTTACAATTAGATGGAATTTAATTTTTTTTTTTGGCTATACTCTCAAATATGATATTATTTTAGATAATAATATAATTAACCCACATATATCATACGTCATCCTCCCACGCACCTGACACCATATACAGCTTGTTCCCCATGAACCTTTCAAATTACCCTTCCCTATCCCTGCCTTGACACGTGTCCTCCAACATTAATGGCATGTACAATCAAGACGGCTCACGATCCCCAATCAAATCACCTTTTGCCAAACGCCTTCACCTTTCATGATTATTTAAAAATAATAATCAGAAAAACTGTTTCATGTTCCCCTCCCCCCACCTATAAATACTCTTCTTCTTCCTCCATCCTTCCCTTACGCTTCCTAAAACCTGCAACTAAACTTTGACGAACAAACCTACCTGCAACTTCATCCGCAATGGCTTCCTCCACATCACACGAGTCCAACGACAACGATAGCCGTGATCAATCCACCGATGCCGATAGCCGAGCAATAGTGTTTCTACCAATGAAGCCCAACAATCATGCCATCGAGCTTCGAACCACCGTGTTCGATGACAGGTTTGTTGTGATAATCGAGTTCTTCCGTAACTGCATCCTTCTACCTGCCTTGACTCTAACCGACAATGGCGTACCTCTAAAGTACGTCCAACAATACTGGCAAACTTGTGAGTACATCCCTAAAAACCGTGGAATAATGGGGAACATCGACGCCCGAAATGACATGATCTGCTCGGTCAATATCTCTCGGCAAAAGTCTCTAAGGTTCTGTGCATTCCCACCCGCCAAGAGCTCGGCATTGACCAATATGCCGACCAACCCACGACCTCAAACATCCTTCGATTCATCAAAATGCTAGGTTACAATCTTGACCTACGCAACGCCTCCGATTTCAAGAGGCAGTTTTTGCCGCCAATGTGGAATATATTCTTTTCCATATTGAACAGGGCCCTCACATGCAAGCTAGGGTCGATGGATCAAGACAACATAAACATAATGATGATTATGTACAGCCTCTTCTTCAACATCCCACTTGACTACGCTTTCCTCATATACAATGAGATCCACACAGCGGTAGTCAAAAAGTGCAAGCTCAGGGCCATCGAGAAGCCCTTGACCTCAGTTTTGTTTCCTCGTTTCCTATCTCTCTTCATAGGGGACGCGATGAGGAGACATAATCTACCGGCCGAGGAACCATTCACTCCACTCTTCAAGATGCATGGCCATCGACCTACACTCTCAAAGGATGGCTACACCAATGATAGGCCGACTTCCAGAGCCATGCTCAGTGTCATCCCAGAGACATCTGAGATTCGAAGAACTTACGAACGCTCTTTGCTGTCCAATGCACCAAGGGCAGCTACCCTAGAGCGCATAGAGCCGTCCCCTCAGTCAAGCGAGGGAGCATAGGAGCCATCTTCATCGGATGATGAAAATGATGATGATGATGACACTCCTCGTGAATCCCCCGGCCCTACACATACAATTCCCCTTCCCTCTTCCCAAAGGGCAACCACCACCTCTACCCCTGGCAATCAAGGCCAAAGGGGTATTGAACAAGGACGGCCCAGTCCAAACCAAACCCAAACCAGCCATCCAGAGGCCATTCTTCAGGCCTCTGAAGATGATTTAGCTGAGGAACCACGATTTCCATTGCCCCTCTCCCAACAGAGAGGCGATGCAGACATAAGAGCCACATCGCCTCATGGCTCGACACCACCACCCCACACAAACAGAAGCATGTGTTGCTTCTGCCATTGCTTTTCCTCAAGATCATTCAGAGCGATCTCCCATTCACGCACATCAACCCCTTCGATACTTGATCTAGTGAAGGGGAAACACATTTACTTCTATTCCTCGGCCTTTGAAACCGAAGAAGAAGAGGATGATGTTGCAACATCAAGAGATAGATCCTCACTAGAGGGTTATTGAGGACTTGATGGAAGTCCTTCAATGCCCACATTTTCACAAGGCATTGAGGGCACCTCTGGAGCTGAGGCTCAACTTGCAGCATCCGTTGCTGCAGGGGTTACCCCCGTGGCCGATCTGGTCACAAAGACTGAGTTCCAAGCCTTTGCTAACTTAGTTCAGCAGTCCTTGGAAGACCTAAAACTCATCATCCAAGGGATTATTGAAAACCCACCATCCATCGATATCACCACCCTTCAACAGTCCATTGCCACCCTCGACACCCAAACCAAATCCACATCCACTCAACTTCAAATGCTACAACAAACTGTTACCCAACACCATAACTCCTCATCCACCTTGCCACCCAACGAAACCAACTCATGATAAGTTGCATTGCCACCCTCATGGCCCAGGCAACTGTGACCGATGAGGTAATTGCTTCCATCACCACCCACTTAACCACAATCACCAATACCCTCACCACTCTACTAGCCACCATCCTTTCCCAAATCCCTCAACCAACCCCACATCAAACAACTTCATCAATCGATGAAACACTAGCCTCCCTCACCAACCAAATGGCCACCATATAAACCATCCTAAACTAACTCCCAGCCACCATCCTAGCCCAAATACCCCAACCACCACCTCCACCACCCAACCCTGCAGCACCATCTTTCGATGAAGCTCTATCCTCCCTTGCTGTAGAGCTTAAAGCCATGATCACCAACCTTCCCATCCCACCCACCGCATCCACCTCTACCTCCATACCTCCCCCAGCCTCATCATCCACCACCTTCAAGTATGCCACCAGAGCCGACCTCAGGGTTCTATCCAAGGCACTTATCTCATCTTTTAACGAGATAAGTGCTAAGTTCATTCATCGAGTGGCTCAACCTACTAAGGCTCTCTCCCAGAGCCTTGCTGACCAACAAAGACGCACTGCCTCCCTCCTACAAACTATGGAGGTCGATCAAAGAAGAAAGGCTATAAGAGCCTACATGGCCTCCCTCTGCCTCAAGAAGAAGAGAAGCAGAGCTTCATCCTCGGCCAACCGCCCGTAGAAGAAGCCAAGGCATGAGGATCCAGACCAAGATGATCATGGTCTTGGTCCTCATGAGGGGGAGAACCCGGCTGCTACAACTCAGGAAGCACCATTCGTTGCACCTTCATCATCCGATCACCAAACACAAAACCCACCATCATCACCAAACCAAGGAACCCGAGCAAAGGAACCAGAGGCTCAGTCCTCTAAAGATGTACATAATGTACATGTTCCAATTGCCACCATACCTGAACCCATCGTGTTGAGTTCCTCATCCGATGAAAATCCATCAACCCCACCAACAGAAACCAACCCACCTTTCACTACATCCCCAACACCAAGCATACCATTATCCCCATCACCAACCCCTCGCACCACAGAACCTTTTATCATCCTACCCAATGAACCTGAACAAATAAACATCCAACCTTCTTCACCTCAACAACCTCAAGCCCAAACACAGCCCGATGAACCTGAACCACCCCAACATGAGCCAACCCAAGAAACCATCCCATCGCCAACCGATACACAACCCACAACCCAAACACACCCCTCAATCGATACACAACCCATAACCCAAACTCAACCCTCAACCGAACCAACAAAGGTGCATGCGNCCGATACACAACCCACAACCCAAACACACCCCTCAATCGATACACAACCCATAACCCAAACTCAACCCTCAACCGAACCAACAAAGGTGCATGCGAACATTCCCTCTTCATCAAGGCACCCTCCATAGAGCTTAGTCGACGAAATAATCGCGAATATGGAGTCGTTAAGGAGACGTCCGGAGATGCCACCAAGGGAACCAGTAATGATGGAGAATATTCATCAATACCTATACCATGATCGCAATGAAGGTTTGACCCTCAATCCTCCAATTCTATCGCCAGAATCCATGGACCTCCTACACCATAGGTTTGTTAGACAGACTACCCAACCACCACAGGCTGTCTTTTCAAACGATGGAATAAGGTTGGTAATGGAAATAAAGATGAGGACCTTCACTGATAGAGCTATAAAATATATCGAGTACACAGTGGAGAGAGCCCATGGTCAGGTCAGCGTATTCAATGACAATGACTTGATCAATCTCAATCCCTATGACTTGATCGAGCTTTATGCATTCACAACTCAGCGACAGGATCAGGGCATAAGATTTGGGTTGGCAAAGAGAGCAATTGTGAAGACGATGGAGACCTTGGTGAAGCATCGAGCCAAGAGTGATTTTCATATTGCTCTTCATTTGGGCATCGACAGACTCTCCTGCACTCCACCTGATGAAGACTTCCCTAGCCTGCAGGAGAAGAGATCTGCTTCTGTCTTGACTCAACCCGAGCTTGGACTTGTGTTCAAGAATGAGTTCAGGGTAAAAAAAATTCAGACTAACTGAAGCATTCAAGTATTCAACCTCAACAGTTGAATGGTTTCAGGGAGTTATCAGAGATAGACTGGGTAGAACTCATGTGCCGAGGGAAGACGGGAAACAACTTATTCATGAGATATCTACAATTATCAGTTATCGAAGACTGCTACTGCACTTCTGGGAAATATCTCAAGGTAGATCATGAATAGAGTTTTAAATTTTTCTGCCTTAAATTGTAATTTATTTGCTTCCAGTATTGTAAGAATTCATCATCTAATGAAAATTTGGAAATTGATGTTTTTCTTCAGATTAGTCTTTGTTCTTCAATATTGTTCATAGATTAGTTTATGTTTCTTCTTTCATTACTTAGGGGGAGATTGTTAGACCCCATAATTTAAAAATGTAAAAGTAATAAAGAACAATAAGTGATGAAGAACCAGAAGACCGATGAAGACGTTAAGGCAGAATTGACTAATTCTGGAGAACAACCAGAGGGTCGATGAATCGACCAGAGATGCAATGGAAAGAGCATCTTCATCACCCCTTTGGTCAACAACACTTAGAGTTTTCTTCAGCAGTTCAACCAGAGGTATGCGATGAAGATATGAAGATAAGGTTGAATTAACATCCCATGGAAGACAGCTGGAGATAACAAATCGACAGTTGGATTTTAAGTTTATCTTGATTTATAATTTATCCATACTTTAGATAAACATTATGTTTCGTAGAAGATTGGCTAGATAGTTTTACTAGATAGTTATCTTCTTATCACTAGTATGAATAGGTAGCTAGGCCTATTGTAAAAATAGACTTTTGAGTGAGTTTTTACGCATTCTAATTTATAAAGTGAATCTTTAATGCTCAAGTATATGCTTTGAATATACACATTCTTTGTTCTTGAGTATTCTTTATTTTATTCATCCACACTACTTATTTAGGTTATTCATAATCTATTTATTAGTGTTATTGAGAGATCTGGGATCAACATTGATCTCCTACCTGGAGCAGCACCAATAACCAAGGCACCGTACCGATTGGCTCCATCGGAACTGAAAGAATTGGTTGCTCAGTTGAAGGATTTGACTAATAAAGGATTTATTTGACCCAGCACTTCACCCTGGGGTGCTCCAGTCCTATTTGTTAAGAAGAATGATGGATATATGCGAATGTGTATAGATTATCGAGAATTGAATAAGTTGATCATCAAGAATAAATAACCACTGCCAAGGATTGATGACTTGTTTGATCAACTGGTGGGGGCGAGTTATTTCTTGAAATCGACTTAAGATCAGGATATCATCAGCTAAAGGTTAGGGAATAAGATATCACTACAACAGCTTTCCAAACTAGGTACGAGCATCATGAATTCTTAGTTATGCCATTTGGCCTAACTAATGCACCCGCAGCCTTTATGGATTTAATGAATAGGGTATGTAAGAAATATCTTGATAAATTCGTTATTGTATTTATCGATGATATTCTTATATACTTTAAGACCGAAGGGGAGCACGCAGAACATCTTCACCTAATATTGGAACTTCTAAAAAGGGAAAAGTTGTACGCAAAAATATCCAAGTGTGAGTTCTGGTTAAGAGAAGTTTAGTTCTTGGGCCATATCATTTCAGAAGCAGGGGTAAAAGTAGATCCGGCAAAGATAGAAGCAGTTGAAAAATGGGAAGCCCCAAAGACTCCTTCTGAAATCCAAAGCTTTTTGGGATTGGCAAGCTATTATCGTAAATTCATTCAGGACTTTTCTAATATAGTTGTGACATTGATCAAACTGACTCGGAAGAACGTTAAGTTCTAGTGGGAGGAAGAACAGCAAACAGTCTTCCAACTGTTGAAAGATCGTCTCTGCAGTGCCCCGGTGTTAACCTTACCAGATGGATCAGAAGATTTTGTACTATATAGTGATGCCTCAAAACTCGGACTGGGATGTGTTCTGATGCAAAGAGGAAAGGTGATTTCTTATGCGTCAAGGCAACTGAAGGATCATGATAAACAATATCCAACTCATCATATGGAATTAGCTGCGGTGGTGTTTACTTTGAAAATTTGGAGGCATTATCTTCTGGGAACAAAATGTCAGATCTATACTGATCATAAAAGTTTACAGCATTTGTTCAGCCAGAAAGAACTGAATATGCGACAGCGTTGATGGATTGAACCTGTTAATGATTATGATTGTGAAATCCACTACCACCTAGGAAAAGCCAATGTGGTAGCTGACGCTTTGAGTAGAAAAGAAAGGAGTGGGACTATTAAAACCGTGGCAATGAGAAAAAATTTAGTCTCTAATACTCATAAAGAAATTCTGAAATGTCAGAAAGAAGCCATGAAAGAAGATTTTGTCAAAACAGAAAGATTGGGTAAGTTGATTTCGAATTTGGAACCGAATAATGAAGGAATTTTGTGCTTTCAAGGGCAAATTTAGGTACCGTGTTTTGGGAATATCCGGGAAGTCATTCTGAATGAAAGCCATAAATCTTGTTATTCTATACATCCAGGTACCAATAAGATGTACAGAAATTTGAAACCTTTTTATTGGGCCTGGATTGAAGAAAGATATAGCCAGATATGTGCAACAGCGTATAACGTGTCTACAGGTTAAGATCGAGCATCAAAAGCCAAATGGAAGTCTTCAATCTTTGGAGATTCCTGTATGGAAGTGGGATCACATTACAATGGATTTTGTCATTAAGTTACCCCGAACTCCGAAAGGGCATGACTCAATCTGGGTAATTGTTGATCGTTTGTCTAAATCTGCGCATTTTCTACCCATTAAAGAGGGTTACTCTTTAGAAAAGTTGGCACAAATTTATATCAAAGAAAGTGTAATCAGACACGGTGTTTCATTATCTATTATCTCTGATAGAGATAGTCGTTTCACCTCAAAGTTTTGAGAAAGTCTGCAAAAAGTGTTGGGGTCAGAAATTCGACTAAGTACAGCCTATCATTCGCAAACTGAAGAAAAAAGTGAAAGAACTATCCAGACTCTCGAAGATATGTTGAGAAGTTGTATCATTGACTTCGTGGGATCGTGGGAAGATCATTTGCCACTGATAGAATTTGCGTATAGCAACAATTACCATTCCAGCATACAAGCGGCACCGTATGAAGTATTTTATGGACGTAAATGTCGAATGTCGTTGTGTTGGAACGAGGTAGGAGAAAGGCAGTTGACGGGTCCCGAGATTATTCAAGAAACTTCTGAAAAGATTGAACAGATTCGTAAAAGAATCAGAACAACACAAGACCGCCAGAAAAGTTGTGCCGATAATTGTCGAAAGCCGATTGAGTTTTATGTGGGCAATTTTGTGATGTTGAAAGTTTCTCCATAGAATGGTGTCGTCAGATTTGGAAAGAATGGCAAGCTCAGTCTGAGGTATGTTGGGCCGTTCAGAATTTGTAAACGAATTGGGCTAGTGGCTTACCAGTTGGAGCTACCAGAAGAACTAAGTCTGATCCATAATACTTTTCATGTATCGAACTTGCGGAAATGTTTAGCTGATCCAAGTGTAGCTGTACTGCTTCTAGAAGTTAAACTGGACAGTAAATTAAACTTTGTAGAAACACCAAAAGCTGTGATTGACCGAAAGATCAAGGTGTTGAGAAACAAAGAGATCAATTTGGTTAAGGTACAGTGGCAGTTTCACAAAGGATCAGAAGCAACTTGGGAATTGGAATCAAGAATGAGAGCAAAATATCCTTGGCTTTTTTATTAAAGGAATTCCGGGACGGAATTCTTTTGAGGGGTGGATAATGTGATAACTGGATCCTGGTTATCACCCGAGGTAATTAATATGTGATTACTTGTTAGATGATTACATGACAGCATGATAAAATTTTATAATTGATCATGTGGGAATGTGTTTTATGCATAAGGAATGTATGTGTGGATATATATATATATATATATATATGTAAATATGTATGCATGATTATATGCATGTATGCATGAATATTGTATGGGAGGTATGCAAGTGGGAAGGGGGTAGCCGCCTTCCTATTTTGGGAAAGGTATAAATAGAGAGGGAAGCCTCCATTTCTTTTGTTGCCATTTCTGAGAAATAGTGTGCGATTTAAAAGAAACTAGAGTTGATCAGATTGCTTGCTAACTATTCCAAGAAGCTTTTCAAAAGTGTTCAAGGTGAGTGGTTAAATGTTTAAAAATCTCTTTGAATTGCATAATTGATTGTGTTATAAACTCACCCGGTTTAGACTCAAAGCGGACAAGTGTTTGTCCGAATTAAAATAAACCGGACAAGGGTTTGAACGGATTGATATTATTGGGGGAAATTCTATCTTTGAAAACCGGTTAAATGTTTTGAACGAAGAAGTAGGAATACGAACAAGGGCTATCCGGTTAAGGTGTTAATCGATCAAAGGTTTCCCGATGTGTTTATAATTTGACTAGTATGTTGTCCGGATTAGATGTAAACCGGACAAGATCAAGGAAATAATGAGTTGTCCGGGTTAGTAAATCGGACAAAGGATTTTGCGTTGTCCGGATTTGTAAACCGGTTAAGTGGGACTAAGAGTTGTTCGGATTGGTTTATTGACCAAGCCTTGACCGGAGATGAAGTCTGGCCAAGTCCATGTTGACCAAAAATTTGCTAAGATTGATCAGTTTTGTGTTTGGACTAAAATGTTGGTTCAATTAAATCCTTATTATAAATATTCTTTTATAAGATTAAAGAATGAGAATTTTGATACAGATGATTTTGAACTGGTGATATTCCATTAGGACATTTATGACTACAGTCTGTTCTAATTGAAATTATTTTTTTGTAAAATGATTTATGAGGAAATAAGGGTGGCATATTAAGGAGAGGTGTACCATGGGATAAGGGTGGCATATCAAGGAGAGGTATACCATGGGATAAGGGTGGCATATCAAGGAGAGGTGTACCTTTGGATATAAAGGTGACATTTGTATGTGTGACGTATAATATAACTCTTACTATTATATCCTTTAAGATCACTGAGGTCTGAAATCTTTATTTCTTTGTGATTTAAAGGTTTAGGATCAGGGTTCTTATTGGAAATCATAGTCTGGATGTTATTGGGAAAGGAGTAACAGGTTTAGCCTGAAACTTTGATTAAATATTGTTTGGAATTGAAAAGATTTAAAAGTGGCATTGTATGAAATCTGGTTGGTTCAAACCTAGTTGGGTTTGGACATGTTATTTGAGAAGCGGAATGATTAGCTTTAAAATTTGAAAGGTATTGGTTTATGTTTTACTTGTTCATATATTTGTCGTATATATAAGGTTGTTTTTAAATAAAGTTTTGGTGATTCTCATCCTGCAATAACATAAAAAGGAACTCACTAAACATTTCGGTCTAACCCTCGTTTTGTGATTTTAAATATGTGTTGCAGGAGGTGCAGGCGGTAAGGGGAAAGAGAAAATGTGATATTTTCCATTTTGCATATGGGCATGAAGATTTGCTTATGATGCGTAGACTTAATAGATGAACATTAATTAGTACAAGAAATGTATTTTGAATTTTTGGACCATGTATTTAGTAATGGTAGATTCTTGTATTAAGGGACCTATGTGGTGTATAAACATGTATTTCTTATGAATGAAGTATGTGTAGCATGCAAAATGTGGTATGGGGTGTTACATCGTCTGCCTTGATGTGTGAATTTTGGGTGTTACTAAGGTGTTCATGTAAGTTTGTTATTTTCACCTACTGGTTGCTATATATGATGAAATAAATTTCCTTTAAAAATATAGGTCTTAAGTAATTAATTATTGGAGAGTAGAATTGAATCATTTGTTTGTATTTGTGGCTCTCTAATTAGTTCTTCCATGAAATATATACTTGGACATTGGGTTCAACAAATTTAGACTATATATATGTATTCATTATTGTGTTATGATAGCTTATTGGAGAATAGACGTTAGGACGGGATATGTAAGCCAACAATGACCTCATAACAATGGAATAAACACTTCTTTGACTTGTGGTGTTTCGTTTGCCTTTCTAAACTTGGCTGATACTTAACCATTGCTAGATTTGCATCTATATGTGCTGTGGTAAGCATCCCATCATTTGTGGTTCATTCTTTGTACCCATTTAACTCAATTTCAGTAAAAGTTAGATGCAACTATTAAAAGTATAAATCAAATATAATAAAAAAAAAACTATTTTAGCCATCTATTTTTTCATTTACTTGTGCCTTATTAAAAAGGAAAAAAAACTAATAATTGGATAAGCCGCTTTTGAAGTTGTTGTAAAATGACTCATCTTGATAAATGAACAAGTTTAACATTGATTAGATGAATATGGTAAGAATCGAGGATCTTATCCAATAAGAGTTATTATAAGGATGGAGAAAGATTGATGATTCAAAAAGCAAAGCATTATTGGTTGATGGTAGATTGAAGATTCTTGTTTTTTGTTTTACCAATATCAAATATTGGTTGTACTTGTCTTGTATTTGATGTAGGATATTAGCGTGATTAAATTGACATTTTATTTAAAACGTGCAACTGAATTTATTATATCATATTGGATTTTATTTGGGGTACAGTTTGATGTTTGCTTAGGATACAACATATATGGCATGAAATAGAATTCATGGTCCAAGATTTTGGCTTAAAAAATTAGATGAATCGTACTGTATCGCACGGATACACAACTAGAGATTTAGTTGTTGATGATGTTGTGGTTTCTTTGGACTACCACTATATAGAGATTTGGGTTGCTACCTTAATTTGATAGTAGGCTCAATTTTTTTGAACATTTCTAGACCATTGGAATTATAAAGTGTTTAGTAATTCTTCTTGCATATTTTTTTATGGATTTAGTTTATGGTGTTGGATCCTTAAAAGAATTATATATTAGGTTGATAGATTTGAGACGTTTTATGATATGGTATGGATTTTCAAAAATGTTATTGAATGTTTTATAAAACTTATTTTGGTTACCTTTTCAAAATCTCACATTCCGCCGCATTCGGATACACAAATWRTATATATATATATATATATATATATATATATATATATATAKAGAKAKAGAGAGAGAGAGAGAGAGAGAGAGATTTTTACATAAGCCATGCCACAGAGTTAATGGTATGTATGTCTTAATATTCGTAATACCGAAGGGTTTTTCGGTAGAACTGGTTTGATTTTGGGTTGTACCGGAAGTCGACATAGCAGAGGAATGAGGAGTGAAGAAGAAAAGGAGAGTAGGAAGGTCGCCAGAGAGCACAGGCTGCCGGAAGTTGGCTGCCGAAGGGAGGCGAAGAGGGGTTTCAAAATTCGAATTTTAAAACTAGGAGAGAAAGAAGGGAGGTTTGTTAGGGCTCTGATACCATAAWAGTGTTTACTTTCCCATGAATCGTTCTGTATTCATTTAGCAAATATATATACAAAGTAATGGGCTATACCCAGTAACAAATACAATGATAAAATACAAGGCCTTGGGCTTAAGTCTAACTATAAACTCAGGGTCACTGAAGTTGGTCTAACAGAAAAGCATTAGAATTGATGTTTAGGAAGATTGGGAAGTAAATTAGATATGATCCCATCCGGCCATCCGCACTCCGTTGAGATAAGACGGAATATTCGTTTATGGGGTTGCAAGGTTCTTTCAGAATATGGGTGCCCTGGTTCTTATCTGTATCCCAACCCAACCGACCATCATGTGAATGTGGCCCCACTATCACAACTTTACATTTATTCTTTTTGTTACTTATCTAAAAATACACTCTTTTTATTAAGTTTTAAATGTTCTTTTTCATAAATGGGATTTCTAAAATCTGAAGATGCATCTCAACTTGTATTTAGTGTGTCCTAAAACTTTACTTGAAAATAATATTTATTAATAGAAATGGGTTTTTTCTAAGAATTTTATTAAAGTACTTATTTTTCGGTATCCGTTTACCACCTACCCATTTTAACTCCAACTTTGTTAAAATGATTATAGGTCCGCAAAAACTCAGTTCCGAATTAAAACAAAAAAAAATTACATTTTTTACCTCTGACCATCAATTTTCTTTTACATTTTTCACTCAGATTCGCAAAAGAAAAATTAAAATTACAGATCCAGTGCTATTTTTGTAAACCTTGTTAAAAAGTGGTTAAAAAGTGAAACCAACATATAAAATAATTATTTTAATTAAATTTCCGTCTTTTTTTTGGTAGAATATGGAATGTTATATTTTAAATTTAATTTTATAATTTTTTCTCTTAGATGGTTTTTGAAACAATTAATTTGAATAAAATTTTATATTAACGTGCATTTAAAAAAAAATTCTTTTTGTGATTATTAATTAATAATCATGACGTTAAATTTATAATTTAAGGATGCATGTTGACTTCTCTTTGATATCATCATGTTAAATCTATAAAGGAATCTTAAAGATGAATGATGGCGAAAGCTTAACACATTGAGACTAGTACTTTGGTTGTTGGTTTCCTTGGACATCTTTTTAACTGGAGATGGCTGAAAAGAGGAAGGCTTTATAGTTTATAATGAGTGAGGGGATCAAAGATCTATAATAATAGATGAACCAAAAACTTCTATTATTTAATTTAATTTTATAGGTTTTTCTATTCTTATTAAAGGGATATTTAAGCATTTAGTTTATTTGCAAATTAACCAAATATTTCAAACATGTAAAAAGGACTTGTGTGTTTTAATTTATAATTTATTATATATCAAATAAAACTGTAGTTAGAAATGAGAGATAATTTTATAACTTTTTCAACCTTAACGAAACTTAAGGAAATAAAAACTTTACAAGTCATAAATACATTATATTTGTCCAATACATTTTTATTTGAAAATATAATATTAAAATATATTTCTCTTGTAGAATCCAGAACATAATATTTAATTTAATTTAATTTTTTAATTCTTGTTAGATGGTTTTATTTAATGATTATTTGCTTTCCAGATTAAGTAAAATACTATACATCTAAAACCATCAGTAATATATAACTTAGTAATATACAACTCAATAATAAACCATATGAACCAATGTCATATAAATATCATTAGAGTAGATTACGTTTCGATTCTGTTGAAAGTTATAGAGTTCATGAAATTTCTATTTTTCTTCCTATGACTTATACTTTGTTTTTATTACCGTTTCTAAGACTTGTTTTGAATATGAAAATAAATTATAAACCATAGAAAAAAATATATATAATAAATTACAAATCAAAAAGTTAATAAATTACGAACCAAAAAAAATCACTAATTTACTCAAACCGTTATTAACAGTAACACCGCTGATTTCGAAATATGACATGCTTACCAAAAGTAATTGTTGGCCCATGGATTTGGCTTATGGTTTCCCTATAAAACCACCTCGCCACAATTTCCAATCCACAACACTTTGAATTATTTTTCCCCAAAAAGAAGAAGCTTAATTTTAATGTCTTCAATTGGATTTAGTTATGCTCACACCAACCTCCAGCAACACCGTCTCAAGAACAAAATGAAGACTGTAAAACACGACTTGCCGCCACCGCCGGCCGATTACTCCAAACAGAAAAAGAAGTTGCCGGAACGGAAAGTTCATCCCGCTGCAACTTTATCTTCTTCCGTCGGTTCGGATCTACCGATTTGGTCACCCTTCTCGTTGGAAGGAGTTGCCGGAGGTTATTAGGTTTTTCTTTTTTCTGTTTTTTTTATAAATACTTTCGTCGGATTTCTGTTCGTATGAAAATCAACAATTTTGTGTTGATGAATGAAGAAAATATGGTCTTGTTACATACCAAATATATTTGTTCTTCGTATTATTTGTTGAACAAAAATCAGTCATTGTATGAACTTATAACAATTTCATATCAACAAATCTTTAATTAAAATGTAATAATTATCAATAGATCTGGAAAAGAATTCTAATTAAAATCATTACAGAGAAAAATCTATCGGAGCCAAGGTTTTTGATTATCACTAATTATTTATAATACAATTAATTGTAATTACGATGATATTTCAACGTACTTAGTGTTATCTTTTAATTTAATAAATATAATAATTATGTTAAAATAAAGTTCTACGAGTCAAAGTAAACAGCTTCGTCGAGGGGTCAAAAATGGATCGGAGATTTTACGATGGTTAAAATGGTCTGTTGGCTTGGTAGAATGTGAACAAATTTAATTTGAAAAAAAATAGTTTATTAAAGGGGTGTTTGGGATTGCTTATTTAAAACAACTTATGTTTTTTTTGTAAATGTGCTTATTAATTCATGTGGTATCAAACCAGAGTTTTGTAAAAAATTGTTTAAATTAGCTTATAGCAGTACTAAAAAGTAATAAGCTGATAAATTGTTTTTTAATGTTTGACAAATTTTGCTTATATACGTAAAATGACTAAAAAAAGACACTGTTCCATATTATTGACTTGTTTGGATTGCTTATTAACTTATTTGATATTTTAACATGTAAAAATTTATTTTTCCTCATTTATAATAATATCTTTGACAAAAATTTATATCAATAAGATAAATAATTTATATTAATAAGATTAATAATTAACAAACATTTACATCAATAAGCAATCTCAAACACCTTCTAAAACATGGTTAAAATGATAAACTGGTAATAAGCAGTTTTTCATAAGTTAGAAAAGATTAACTTATCAAAAACTGTTTATTACCGGTTTGGCACCATTATAAACAGTTTTATTTTTTCTCATCCAAACACTAGCATTTAATTTATCACTGGTACCAAAATGACATAAGTAAAAAAATATCTAAAATAAGCAATCTCAAACACCCTCTAAAAACGTTCTTCACCACGGATAATCCAAAATAAAGAAGTAAGAAGTTAAAAAAAATATTTTTATTTTTAACTATTTTAAATATTACATGAATTAATTATATTATTAAAACTAGAATGGTCATCATGTAATACACCAAAATATATCTGGATTTTAGTGTTTCACTTTATTTTATCTTTATCGATGTTATAATACGAATTTGAGAATGAAATAATTTTTTATTTTTAAATAAAATATAAATTTAAAAAAAATATTTTAATATTAATATTAACTTAATTATTTAAAAGTTGTTATTTTCTTAATAAGCTTTAATTTAATTTTTTATTATAATATAATTTAAGTCTAATAACAAATTAATTTATTTGTTATTTAATAATATATTTTTTTATAGAAATAGTAATTAAGTACTTTGTTAAAACTCAATAATTATTCTAATAATATATTAGATTTTTTTATATTTAAAATAAATGTTTATCCAATATTTAATTATGTTTATCTGAGGTTAGTTACACGAATTCAAACATGAAAGTTTAATAAGTTATACTTACGCACAATCTAATTATAATCTTGAACTTTAAGTAATATGCATTAATAAACAGTACGTTATACATAAAAAATAGTTTTTAAGAGTTTTGTCAAATGTTTTATAATATAATGTAGATATTTAATACATAAAATATATCTCCCTATTTAAATATTTAAATTCAATTAAACCTTATTGATAGAAGGAATAAAACAAGTTTCCATAAATTTTTAAATTTAGATAATATTGTTTTTTTCATTTTTTTTTATTTTGGATAAGGTTCAAATAAATTTGTTGAAACAAAATTTTCAATATCTTTACTTTATATAATATGAGGGAGATACTATAAATATAATTATAAATATAAGGTTATTAATAGCATTTTATTAGTACTGATAATAAGAAGTTTATAGTATTTAGATAGGAAAAAAATGATATCTCAACTATTTTATCAGTTTATCTATTTACTGCTATAAGCTAATTCAAACACTTCAATAAAACTACAGTTTATCTTCATATAAGGTGATAAACAGTTTTATAAAAAATATATAAGTTATTTTAAATAAACAATCTCAAACACCCTCTTACATGGGAGGGTATGCTCATTATCCTATCTTTTTAGTAAATAAAAAATATATGACATATAATATTATATATCATGCATAAGTAAAAAAATAAAACTCTTCAATCTAAATCAAACAAATATCATGAAATTCTCATAATCACTAATAGTAGAAGAAATTGAAGAACATCAAGAGAGAGAATTTGTCAAATGTTTTTGCATTAATCTTCAAAGTAGATTACAAATGAGATTAGCTTCTAATTACAAGAAAGGAAACTATTTATACTAACTGGTTACAAAGACAAAAATTACAATGGAGAAACTTGTTTGAATACAACTTTAAAGCACAAAACCAACATTCTCCCTCTTTGGATTCAAGCACGAGATATTGTAAATTTTGATATTCTAAAGGCCAAGTTCGTCTCACATCTTCTTATAGCATTTCGATACTGTATCTTCTCATCAAGCAGCTCCAAAGCACTAATCAGTAAGAACCTTTCTCTCTGACTTAATTTGTTATGACTTGAAGCTTTGTCATCAAGAGCCTTTTTGCCTTCTAGTTATTTCCTCACAATCTTAATTGTTCCATCGCAGTATTTGTTTAGCTCGTTGAACCTTAAAAGCCTCTCAGCTTTCTTAGAGTTTTCATATATCACCCTGAAATTCGGATCTTCAAGAATCATGTACAGAGGGTAGCCATTGATGTCTTCTAACTCTTGATCTGGCTTCTTCAGGTTGACATTCTTTTGATTACTTTCGTACCCCATTTGCACATCAATTACTGAAGAGAGCTTGATATGACACCTAAGGTACCGTTTGATAACTTCAATCCCTCTAACAACTCCTTCCAATCTGAGAGTCTGGTTACAGATATGATACATGTGTTCCAAGTCTTCTAAGAATAGGTTAGGAAAGTTAGCTTCACTAAAGTTCCAAACTTGACCGTCTTGTCTTGTCACGTAGAACACTGGATACTAGACACTGACTAGTTTCCTTGCTTCAATATTCTTGATCGAGACGATTCGGTGTTTGGTCCGTACAAAGATGATGGGTTGTCTTTTTTGCTTTGAGATAATATTTGTATTCTTTGCGATATTCACGCGTTTCCTTGTGAATACCCAATATTTTATCTAAACTTAAGGCTTTCCAACGACGAACGAATATATCAGGTTATAAGTCTTCAAAGTATGGTTCTATGACTCTTCTCCAGTCTAACCGTGGTGTATTTACCCTTACAACAAAAGGTATATACTTCCTTCAAGATCTTGCAGTTGCAGCTTATGGAACAAAAGACATATTGAGAACACTCGATGATTCGATAGAAATAGGTTCAGGTACTTCTTTTGGATCGAGTTGAAATGGAAAGATAGGATCATCTTCATCCATATCAGCGTCAAGATCAAAGAACAAGTCACCCGAGTCATCATTATCTTCAACTTCAGCTCCATAATCCTGAACCCCACCAATCTCCTTTGAAAAAACTTCATTAAATCCCACATTTGCTGACAGACCCATCAACATCCTTGTTTCTACTGTCGAGACCGCCGACTTTTCAACCAATGGCTTGATCTCTGGGTCTGTAGGCGCAATCATCTCCAGGCCTGTAGTCCTTTCACTATTACAAGCATGAACAGGACTTTGATCGTTAAGCTCCTCAGAATTCTCTTCTTCAGACATCAATACTTCTTTACCCCTCGAGGTCTCAGCCACTCTTTCTCTCTTGTTCTCCCCCTCATGTTGATGAGGATCGTCCTGATCATCATGTCTTCTTTTAAGAGAGGTGGCCAGAGCTCGACAAGTATTTTCCAGAATCGACACTCTTTCAGACAATGTGTCAATTGAGCTTTGTAGGTTGGCTATGGACTGGGTAGAAGAAGTAATTGTAGATCCAAGCTTTGAGAGGCTTGAAACCACAACACTCTGAAAATTGATAAACTCTGTGGCTCGAACAACTTGGGAATCGTCTATTGACTGTCTTAGCATACCAACCAGATCTGCATCTACTGAGTCCAAATTTTGTTGAGTAAGCATTTTAGCATACAACATCGACTTCAGGTCATCCACCGATAAGTTTGACTTTGTTGGAGGTTGGGGTGCAGGCGGTGGCGACGGAGGAGGAGTTTCTTCTATGGCTGGTTGTTTTCCCGTCAAAAGACGTTTCAGACCATTGATCTCCTCCAGTAAAGAATCCTGAACAGCCTTTAGGGCGCCTTTCAAATATTCCCTTGACATGAACTCTAGTAAGATAACACCTGGATCACTTAGATTTCCAGTTGAGTAAACTGTTGTGCCTACGTTCAGTGTTGGCAGAGTGTTAGCATTGGTAGGACTTCCGACCGGTCCTCGCAGAATGTTAGAAGACTCTACTCTGGTCGTTTCGACATGTTCACTAAGAACAGCAGGTGGAGCAACAAATGCTCTTGACTCCAGTGTATCTAATGTGTTTGTCGGCTCTAGACTTTGAGTGTACATAATTGAAGTCGTAGACTGGGGCAGATGTCTACAGTTTTTAATATCTAGTTCCTCCAAGTGGGAAACATATAGCAGTTGTGCTTCATCCCTGTGATTATTTGGAACTATTACTTGTTGAGAAACAATAAAGTGGTTGGGATAGGTATGCAATTGCATAGTTGGTTTAGGTATGTCTTCTTCAATGCCAACATTCAACGAATGAATGTTGACAGTAGATGTGGGTGCTCGACTACGTGTATAAGTTTGGATTGAAATTGATGTTTCTTTTAATGTTCCACATACACCCTCACCATTTTCTTCTTCTTCTTCCCTTTCTCACAAACTCTCATCATTTTCAACTAAAACTCCCTCGTCCGTCCTTATATCATCCAATAGCCATTATAATTCGACAAAGTCAAAGAAATCTTTACCGAACTCAAAATCCATTGATGAAATATATTGAAGTCTCGAAAATTCAGCTTCGTCCAGATTTTGATTATCGTCATTGTCATAATCATCATCATATTTATCATTTCCAGGATGAATTAACATATCAAATTCAGTAGCTTCCAAGCTTGAGGAAGCTGAGGAAGTAATGTCATTTGAAGTTTGTGGCTGATCAGAGTCTCCCCACTCCAATCCCTTTCAGAATCATTTTTCCTCAACACAGTACCCTGTTCAGCTACCCCTTGTACCTGAACTCTCTCGTCTAATTCTAGACCCTCACCGCGCTCAACTGAAGCATGGGATGATCCCGGAGTAAGTTCAATCGGTTCTGTCTGAACTATGGGATCTATCACTCGCCTATATTCTAATACGCATTGAGCACTCTAATCAACATAGGCTATTAATTCATCCGAAATGTTCATCATGGAGTCTAAGTCTTCAACTTCGTTGTGTGGCTGAAGGAATTGCATTTCATAATCCGGGCCAAACAGACTGTTTAGTCTTGCAGGTATGTCCTTGTTTGATCGCATCATCGCTCTTATGATTAGTTGAAGGAATCTATGGAACGAAACGAACTTTCTGAATTTTGAGGCAAGTTTCTTCACATGAACTAGTTCTGCTAGCTCGTTCCAGATCACCATTCTAAAGTCATATTGACGATTGAAGACGATGTCATGGAAGAATTTGAGGAATGAGCTGCTACAGATATCGATTCCAGCAGTCTTAGATGTTAAACACCGATTCATAATTGAAAACAGTAGGTGCCACACCGATGGAAGAAACTTTCTTTTGAATTGAGAAGGATTTTTTAATTCTCCCGAGTATCCAAGATGCTTTATATCCCGATAAAGTTCTTCATCAAATATGAAGTCTTCAAATTCGGATGATCCGGTGGCAGAACTTGGATTTGGCAGGTTCAGAATTTTCCACAACCTTTTCAGAGTCAGGTGTGACATCTGTCATTTTCGGAGCATCAGGATAGCATCTTTAAAGAGTTCTAATAGTTAGGATTATAATTTATTAGGGTCTAGTCATGTTGATTAGAAATCAATTGATTTAGCTCCCAAATTGTAGTTCAGAAAACCCTGTCCCAACGGGTA
The DNA here is from genome assembly GCF_001531365.2 of Cynara cardunculus var. scolymus. Taxonomy (NCBI): domain Eukaryota; kingdom Viridiplantae; phylum Streptophyta; class Magnoliopsida; order Asterales; family Asteraceae; genus Cynara; species Cynara cardunculus. Next base: position 6,692,083 of record NC_037535.1, read on the forward strand.
GTAGATAAAGTAACTTATGTAATGTCAAATATATTAAAAGTTCTCTTAAAATAAATGAAGTTGATATTATAAAATTCAAATTTAAAAATATAAAAGTTTCATTTGAATATACAAATAATTTTWCAAAATTGGGAATTTTGATTTAATAATGAATAACTTTATCGGTAATTGATAAAATGTATTTGAGTTAACTTTTTAGTTGGGCTATAGTTTTATAAGAAAATAAAAATAAAAATAAGGTGGTTTGGGCCTTGAATGGGCCGACCCCTTTATCCACATATAAAAACTCCATTTCTTTTGAAAACTTTCATTTATTCTTTATTTGGTATCACTCCCTCTCTCTTACTAAACTTTTCATCTCCCACACCAGCCGAACTTATTTTCAAAATCTTCTTAGATTCCCTAAATCTTGAAGAACATCCAAGGCTTCAAGAAAAAGCGAGCAATAGGTAATAGATTAGTTTTATTAACTTTGTATCTTTTCAAATACATTTTATCAAAAATCGGAAATTGCATGTCTGTCCAAATATTAACTTTTGGTGCAAAGGCTTTAACCTTTAAATGTATAAAGTTTGTACTATTGAAAAAGGTATCAGTTTAAATCTATAAAAACTCATTGGCATTACATAAGGTATAAATCTCACTTTATCTTTAGTAAAACCTGATAGGTGATCTAACTATTGGATTTCGGGCTGAATAGGAAAGTAGGGCGGACATTGGAGCTCTAAGCATCAACAAAATCTTGGATATTCATCTGCGAACTTGTGAGTTTTCACGACCCCACTTTTACTGCTTTTAGTTATTTTTAACTGGGGGAAAAGCATGAAAGAATGCAAACTATACTGTTTAGTTGTAAAACTAATGGACTAAAGAACTGTTTAGTCAAAAGTTGTGAAAATCATGAAAAATTGATTGTTATTGCACTACCTATAAATGATAAATTGATGTGCTTGAGAGGATATTTCAAAAAGTCTCCTTCCGTACACGCTACTAGTTAACTCGGGCACGTCCCCGGGCCGTGGTAATTGTGGATAGCCGCTATTGTGTTGACAGTCCCACCCAGAAAAGGGTGCACATTACCTATGTTTTTTTTCATAGTCTATTCATGTGTGCGAATGGGCTACCGCTGAAGTAGTACTAATACGAACCGTGGTACCTAAGTGAGTGAACGAGCCACTTATAGTAGTTCGTAAACTAATGGGGCACATTGGTCTGGTAAGGCTCTGTAGCGTCTCAAGTTTTTAAGCATCAATGGAAAAATTTACATTTATATTGTGCATGTTATGTATAAGTTTGCAAGTTGTGAATTATGCATCGTAAATATTTTGTGCATATGAAAACCCGTGAACTCACCAACTCTTTGTAGTTGACGTCGTTTTATGTTTCATGCTTTTCAGAAAATTAAGTAAGAATGGAAGTTTTTGGAAGCATTTTATGATAACACCTGTTCATAAGCCTTGTAACTTCTTCTGCAATTGATGTTGTTTTTCATCGTGAATAATAGAATGATAAATTTGTAAATTTTTATGGATTATGTATTTAATTGTGTTATCTATCGATTAGAGTTATGAAATGCTTACCTGTTACGCCTCGTGTTTCCGCTTTAGCGGGGTGTGACAGATTTGGTATCAGAGCTTCGGTTATAGAGAATGCCGGTTTTTCTTAAAACCACAAACTATAAACAAATATTTTTCAAAACAATGTCACTAAGTATAACCAGAGGATGAATGTCGTGTTATTATACTTAAATTAAACAGAGTTTGATCACCTATGTTTAACTTAAGTATTATGATAAAAGATTCCAATCGATTGTGTTGGAAGTATGCTCAAATTTAGAGAATTTATCTAAAACATGAAAAGCATGATAGTGTGTGTTTGCATGAATTTTGAATATCCATTGCCCTAGACTAACCAGAAGCTCTGGTTGTAAAGTGAAGCAAGTTATATAGAGCACTAAGACAACCCGAGGGTCAACTCTGTATCTGAATACTTGGTAGTTAGACATAGATAAAAGGTTTAGTCTCTATAACCTCTGTATTCAAAAGTTTGCACTATGCATTAGGTAAGATTTGCCTGGACATAGGAAGTGAGCTTTGCGTTCTAGTTTTGATTAAAGGACCACTATTCTATATAAATGAAGGGCGTCCAGAACCCCTGGTTGGCTTAACCTCGAGAGCCAGAATCTCTGTTTAGAGGAACCAGAGGCTCTGGTCCACGAAAGAAAGATATATACTAAGTCAGTATAAGGAACCAGAGATCGATGGAAGGTGATCCATTGGTTTGCTAAGTATAAGGAACCAGAGATCGATGGAAGGTGATCCATCGGTTTGCTAA
>NC_037535.1:6694526-6701484 GCF_001531365.2 Cynara cardunculus var. scolymus
CAGAGATCGATGGAAGGTGATCCATCGGTTTGCTAAGTATAAGGAACCAGAGATCGATGGAAAGCGATCCATTGGTTCGCTAAGTTATGGGGAACCAGAGGTTGATGAATTAGAAATCCCTTACATTACTAAGTGGATGTTGAACCAGAGATCGATGAGCTAATAGTCAAATGTTGTTCCAAGTATGGGAACTTCAACCAGAAGCTCTGTGGTAGTACAACCAAAGGCTCTGGTCAAACCAGAGGCTCTGGTCCACCAGAGGCTCTGGTCCACCAGAGGCTCTGGTCCACCAGAGGCTCTGGTCAACCAGAGGCTCTGGTCATCCAGAAGCTCTAATTTGTTTTCTATTATTTGCCTCTACATAGTAACTCTTGTCTTAACCTTAAGCGTTTCATCGATGATGTGTCTAGTAATTAAGTTTGCCAATATTACAGATCACTATGTCATCATCTATTCCTAGTGAATATTCAGCAGATGAATCTGGTTATGCGGGTGGTCAATCTAGAAGGAATTTGGGACCAATAAAGATGCATACCCATATAATCTCGAGGACACATCGACTAGCGAGACACCTGCTTTACCACCTCCATCAGTGTTGCTACCATCGGAGCCAGTGCCCGATGTACCACCTCAAACATTTCATGGTTCGAGGATTAGGGTCACGACTAGGAAAATAATGCCACTACCTCGACGGGTGACTTTCGAGAACTCTAATAGAGCAAGAGGAGAGGCATCCCAACCACATCATTCACGAGTGGTGACTGGAGTACCTGCATCCTACACCCAGGGCATGACTTTGGACGAACGAGAGTGGGTGCGGGGTATTGCGTCGTAAACTTAGACACACCAGACCCGACTGGGATATCACCACTACATCTTGAATAACCTGTCCGATGTATTGAAGATGCATCACCAACGTATGATGAGAAACTCAGATGCTGTCATCGCTGCAAGATGCGAGATTAGGAAACTATATAGATGTTTAGTGGTGAGTATGTTGATGGTACTAGCTTTAGAAGCGATGGTTAGTATTAGAATCACTACTCTTTTGTTGGGATTTAAGATCTGTTTTGAGGGATTGTAATCGTTTGAAAGCCCTTAGCGTCTTTTGAAATCATCTGAATGTACTGAACCTTGGGTGTATATAAAATTTTCTTTTTGATCATATAATTGCTTCAATGATACCATATCCTATGCATCATTCTGTTGATTAGAAATTATTGTCAATAATATTGCTATAAAGATGATGAGATTCTCTTTCATCATGCCTTAGAAAATGCCGCCAAGAAGAGAAAGCCCTGAAGTTGCACGACTCGTGTCAGAGCAACTCTTGGCTGCGCTTCTCAATATAGTCAGTCAGGTGGTTGCGGGTCTGAATGCTAACCAACCTACTAGTTTTGAGCCTAGGACATCTAGGGAATGCGATCCTGCAACCCGAAAGAATTTCGTGGAACTGAGGGAGCCGTAGGATTACTAACTTGGATTGAAGGTATGTAGTCTGTCCTCCATATCAACAAATGCCTAGAAGCAAACAAAGTAGAATATATTGCATGCTTATTGCAAGGCAGAGCATTGACATGGTGGAATACATTAGTTCAGACTAGGGGACGGGAAGCAGTCAATCAACTCTCATGGGAGGAGTTCAAGAAATTAATTAAGGACGAATATTGTCCAAGAAGTGAACTCCAAAAGTTGGAAATGGAGTTATGGAACCACGAGATGAAAGGGGAAAACATAGCTGCATATATTGCTCGATTCCATGAGTTAGCAAATTTAGTGCCACATCTGGTGACACCTGAGGAAGTCCAAATCGAGAGGTATGTCTGGGGATTATCTCCAGAAATTTGAGGAAATATTACCTCGGAAAACCCGAAGACCCTTTAGGAGGCAATAAACATTGCGACCAAGCTCACAAATAATGCTATTCGGTCTGGAGAATTCAACAAAGGAAAAAGAAAGGTGGAAGAACTGGGAAACCAAAGATTTGGAGAAAGGTTTGGCAAGAATAGGAAGGTGGTAGGAAACTTTGGGGTAAAGACCCAAGTGGTAAATCAAGGAAGCAAACCTAAGTGCAATAAATGTAAATTTCCGCACTGGGGAAATTGCATCATTTATCAAAGGTGCCACAAAGGGGGCCATCCCACAAAGGATTGCCGAGAACGATTATGTTTTGAATGTGGGAGTCCGGATCATATGAGAAATGTTTGTCCGAAGAGAAAGCAAGGAACAAATGTTAATCAAGCCCGACCAGCCAACCAAGGGAACTCAGAAATTCAGGCTCGAGGGCGAGCATTTGAGATTGGAGCAAAATAGGCTAGGCATGATCCCAATGTGGTTACAGGTACATTTCTCTTAAATAATGAATTTGCATCAGTATTATTTGATTCAGGAGCTTATAGAAATTTTGTATCCTTAGACTTTAGGCCAAAGATTAATTTAAAATCTCAAAGGTTGAAGGAAGATTATATAATAGAATTTGCCAATGGCCAAGAAATTAGGACTAGAGACATAATCTTTGGCTGCACTCTAAGCTTAGCTCAGAAGGATTTTAGCATAGACCTTATTTCGAATGAGTTAGGAAGTTTTCATATAGTTATAGGCATGGATTGGCTATCCAAAAATCAAGCTGAAATAGTTTGTTCGGAAAAGATTATCCGAATTCCTCAAGAAAGAGGAGAATCACTTATAATTCAAGGAGAGGAGTCTGATCGGAAAATTAAGATAGTATCATGCATGAAGATGCAGAAGTACTTAAAGAAGAACTATGTTGCATTTTTGGCACACATTATAGATAAAAAGGTTAAAGAGAGAAGTATTAAAGACTTCCCTGTAGTACGGGAGTTCCCTGAAGTATTCCCCGAGGACCTACCAGGATTACCCCTACCTAGACAAGTCGAATTTGGTATTGACTTAATTCCTGGAGCTGCCCCAGTGGCAAAGGCACCATACCGATTGGCCCCATCGGAGATGCAAGAGATGTCGGGACAACTCCAAGAGTTGTTAGATAAAGGATTCATAAGACCCAGTTTTTCACCATGGGGTGCACCGGTTTTGTTCGTTAAGAAGAAAGATGGATCAATGCAGATGTGTATTGACTATAGAGAGCTTAATAAGTTGACTATCAAGAATCGATATCCTCTTCCTAGAATCGATGATTTATTCGATCAACTTCAAGGTGCTGTATACTTTTCAAAGATTGATCTTTGATCCAGATATCATCAAGTGAAAATTCGAGAAGAAGACATCCCTAAAACGACATTTAGGACCCTGTACGGCCATTATGAATTTTTGGTTATGCCATTTGGGTTAACCAATGCCCCGGCTGTTTTCATGGATCTAATGAATAGGGTTTGCAGACCATACCTGGATAAATTTGTAATCGTCTTCATAAATGACATACTAATTTATTCACGAAGCAAGAAGGATCATGAGCAACACCTATGATTGATATTAGAGCTACTTAGGGACCAGAAATTGTATGCAAAATTCTTCAAATGTGAATTCTGGATTCGTGAAGTACAATTTCTTGGTCATGTGGTTAATGAAAAAGGAATTCATGTAGATCCTGCGAAGATTGAGGCCATTAAGAAATGGGAAACCCCAAGAACCCCGACAGAAATCCGTCAATTTCTTGGTTTGGCAGGCTATTATCAGCGAATCATCACGAATTTTTCAAAGATTGCGCAACCACTCACAACTTTAACACAGAAAGAAAAGAAGTTTGTTTGGGCAGAGAAACAAGAAGAGGCCTTCGAAACTCTTAAGCATAGGCTATGCAATGCACCTATTCTATCATTACCAGAAGGTTCGAAAAACTTTGTGGTATACTGCGATGCATCACATCAAGGATTAGGATGCGTACTTATGCAAAAAGATAAAATCATTGCATATGCCTCAAGACAACTCAAAGTGCATGAGAAAAACTATACTACGGATGACTTAGAATTAGGAGCCGTAGTATTTGCACTTAAGATTTGGAGACATTACCTTTATGGTACCAGGTGCACTGTGCTCACTGATCACAAAAGTCTTCAGCACATCTTCAACCAGAAAATGTTAAATATGAGGCAAAGAAGATGGGTTGAACTGCTCATTGATTATGACTGTGAAATTAAGTACCATCCAGGCAAGGCTAATGTAGTACCTGATGCTTTAAGTAGAAAGGAAAGGATGAAGCCAACAAGGGTGCGAGCTTTGGGAGCAGTAGTAACCACAAGTTTGAAAGCACAAATTCTCGAAGATCAAAAAGAGGCATTGAAGGAAGAGAATTTGAAAAATGAGACCCTACACCACATGGAAACTAAGTTTCAATTGAAGTCCGATGGAGTAAATTACATGGGAAATAGGGTTTGGATTCCCAAGATTGGCAATCTTAGATCCATAATTCTGAACGAAGCTCATCGATCAAAGTATTCAATTCACCCCGGAGCAGATAAGATGTATAAGGAATTGAGGGAACACTATTGGTGGCCTGGAATGAAGAAAGACATTGCACTGTATGTAAGTAAGTGTTTAACTTGTGCAATGGTCAAAGCTGAACACCAAAAACCATCTAGTCTACTCCAGCAATCTAAGATTCCCCAGTGGAAGTGGGAACAAATATCAATGGACTTCATAACTAAGTTGCCTAGGACTGGAAGAGGGCATGATACAATCTGGGTAATCGTAGATCGACTGACGAAATCTGCTCATTTCCTACCAATTCGAGAAGATTATAAGATGAAGAAGCTGGCACATATTACATCAATGAAATCATCACTCGGCATGGGGTACCTCTTTCCATCATATCGGATAGAGACAGTCGATTTACGTCAAGATTGTGGCAATCACTTCAAGAAGGGCTGGGTACACGTCTAGATTTAAGTACTTCATACCACCCTCAAACAGATGGGCAGACAGAAAGAACCATCCAGACATTGAAAGACATGTTACGTGCGTGCGCCATAGATTTTGGTGAAAGCTGGGATACGCACCTTTCGTTAGTTGAATTCGCGTACAATAACAGCTATCATGCCAGTATTCAGTGTGCGCCTTACGAAGCATTATATGGGCGCAAGCGTAGATCGCCACTCAGTTGGTTAGAAATCGGCGATCGGCAATTAACTAGACCTGATGTAGTTCATGAAACTACTGACAAGATTGTAATTATCAAGGATCGACTCAAGGCTGCAAGAGATCGCCAGAAAAGTTATGCTGATAATCGAAGGAGACCAATGGAATTCCAAAAGGGAGATAAAGTACTCTTAAAAGTCTCACCCTGGAAAGAAATAATGCGTTTTGGAAAAAGGGGCAAATTGGGTCCCCGATATATTGGTCCATTTGAAATAACTGAAAGAGTTGGACCAGTGGCATACAAGCTGAATTTGCCACAAGAGTTAAGCACCATACATGATACATTGCATGTATCAAATCTCAAAAAGTGTTTAACCGATGAAACACTAGTTCTATCATTGGAGGATGTGCAAATTAATGATCATCTGCGCTTCGTTGAAAAACCCATACAAAATTATGGACAGAGAAGTCAAGCAGTTAAAGTGTAGTAAGATCCCGATTGTAAAAGTTCATTGGACTTCGAGACATGGACCGGAGTACACATGGGAAATAGAGGATTTTATGAAAAACAAGTATCTTCACTTATTCGCAAGCGGGTCCAAAGCTAAGAATTGAGGAATCAAATTTCGGGACGAAAATTTTCTGGCATGGGGAGACTGTGACATCCATCATTTTCATAGCATCAGGATAGCATCTTTAAAGAGTTCTAATAGTTAGGATTATAATTTATTAGGGTCTAGTCATGTTGATTAGAAATCAATTGACTTAGCTCCGAAATTGTAGTTCAAAAAACCTTGTCCCAACGGGTAGTAGATAAAGTGACTTATGTAACGCCAAATATATTAAAAGTTCTCTTAAAATAAATGAAGTTGATATTATAAAATTCAAATTTAAAAATATAAAAGTTTCATTTGAATATACAAATAATTTTACAAAATTGGGAATTTTGATTTAATAATGAATAACTTTATCGGTATTTGATAAAATGTATTTGAGTTAACTTTTTAGTTGGGCTGTAGTTTTATAAGAAAATAAAAATAAAAATAAAGTTGTTTGGGCCTTGAATGGGCCGACCCCTTTATCCACATATAAAAACTCCATTTCTTTTGAAAACTTTCATTTATTCTTYATTTGGTATCACTCCCTCTCTCTCACTAAACTTTTCATCTCCCACACCAGCCGAACTCATTTTCAAAATCTTCTTAGATTCCCTAAATCTTGAAGAACATCCAAGGCTTCAAGAAAAAGCGAGAGGTAATAGATTAGTTTTATTAACTTTGTATCTTTTCAATCTTATTTCTCGTCTTCGTCACATTTTCCTCCTTCCTGTTGAGCTCAAAATTTTCTGGATATTCTAAGATGGGAGATTATTCATCAAAGACATGAGAATGTCTTTGAAACGGTGGTAATATATGATCTATAAACTTAGAACTCAAAAAAATAGGGGAAAATCGCATTGCATGTAGTATTTAACCAATAAAACCGATGTTTTGGAAGCCAACAGATTGTTGGTCAACATTATCGTTGTTTGATTTTCTCTAAAAATAAAAGTCCAAAATATTTGAATCATCTCTTGGAACCATTGAAAAACATCAAAGTTAAGACCTTCCATTTTGACCTCAGTTTTGATAAAATGCAATCTGTCCAGATTGCTTGATATGACAAAATGGGCTGAACATATATAAATATTAAAATATTTTTAAAAAGGTGTAAAATTTGGTTAGAAGTTGTTCAACACAATAACATTGGAGGTATAAAAAGTTAAAAGTAAAATAATTTTTGGAAGGTTCCTTTTTATAATGATTGGTGAGACCAAGATTCCAAAAATCGGAAATTGCATGTCTGTCCAAATATTAACTTTTGGTGCAAAGGCTTTAACCTTTAAATGTATAAAGTTTGTACTATT
>NC_037535.1:6701619-6742025 GCF_001531365.2 Cynara cardunculus var. scolymus
GGATTTCGGGCTGAATAGGAAAGTAGGGCGGACATTGGAGCTCTAAGCATCAACAAAATCTTGGATATTCATCTGCGAACTTGTGAGTTTTCACGGCCCCACTTTTACTGCTTTTAGTTATTTTTAACTGGGGAAAAAGCATGAAAGAATGCAAACTATATTGTTTTGTTGTAAAACTAATGGACTAAAGAACTGTTTAGTCAAAAGTTGTGAAAATATGAAAAATTGATTGTTATTACACTACCTATAAATGATAAATTGATGTGCTTGAGAGGATATTTCAAAAAGTCCCCTTCCGTACACGCTACTAGTTAACTCGGGCACGTTCCCGGGCCGTGGTAATTGTGGATAGCTGCTATTGTGTTGACAGTCCCACCCAGAAAATGATGCACATTACCTATGTTTTTTTTCATAGTCTACTCATGTGTGCGAATGGGCCACCGCTGAAGTAGTACTGATACGAACCGTGGTACCTAAGTGAGTGAACGGGCCACTTATGGTAGTTCATAAACTAATGGGGCACATTGGTCAAGTAAGGCTCTGTAGCATCTCAAGTTTTTAAGCATCGATGGAAAAATTTACATTTATATTGTGCATGTTATGTATAAGTTTGGAAGTTGTGAGTTACGCATTGTAAATATTTTGTGAATATGAAAACCCGTGAACTCACCAACTCTTTGTAGTTGACGTCGTTTTATGTTTCATGCTTTTCAGGAAATTAAGTAAGAATGGAAGTTTTTGGAAGCATTTTACGATAACACCTATTCACAAGCCTTGTAACTTCTTCTGCAATTGATGTTGTTTTTCATCATGAACAGTAGAATGATAAATTTGTAAATTTTTATGGAATATGTATTTAATGGTGTTATCTATCGATTGGAGCTATGAAATGTTTACCTGTTACGCCTCGTGTTTCCGCTTTAGCGGGGTGTGACATGAGGCAATCATCCACATTCCCTTGGAAGTAAAAATGGTTTCCTTTTTTTTTTGATATAGGCAAGTTTATGCTAGAACTATTGAAGGTATACCAAAGGAACACTAACTTTTGCAGATAATGCATAAGCTATCAGATGTCCTTTTCGAATCGCAGGAATTATTGGATATTTTGAAGGCATGTCGAAATTAAAATGGTGGTTATTCGGCTTGAGATCAAGATAGAGTGACTTCGGGAAAAGTGTTACATGTGGGTCAATATTAGTGGCTAACTGAGAAAAGGTGGTTGGTTCAGATCTGATGGAAGGGATAGGGTTGTCCTCATCAGATCCTTGGGATGATGAATGTTTTTTTCGCAGTCGACATTATTAATTACCTGTAAAAAAAGTAAACAGATTAGACCCACAATAAAACAAATTCCAAAAATATAATACTTGACACACAAACCAAGATGACCATTGTTGTTGCCAAAACGTTTTATAAATGCTCTCAAAGCTCAGAAAAAATCACTCCGGCTTTTGCACTAAAAAAAATTCTAAACCAAATTTAAGCATAAAATAAACAAAATAAAAGGGAAAAAAAAAACAAAACAAAAAAAATCTAACATAAAAAAATTCTAAAATTTTTTTTTAACCAAAAAAAAATATGAAAGAATACTAAAAAAACAAACCAAATTTTTTTTTTACTTAACAACAAAAAAATATTCACCGGTCACTAATAAAAATAATCCTCTCCGGCCACTATTATCCGGTTAGGTCCTCTCCGTCCACTATTATCCGGTTAGGTCCTCTCCGGCCACTATTATCCGGTTAGGTCCTCTCCGGCTAAAAACTAGATTTCCTTTCTCCGGTCACTAATTCAATAATTCTCATCAATTGCAAAAAATTTGAACTCTCCGGTCAAAAGAACTCTCAAAAACATGAAATCTTATAAGAACTTTTTCACTTGTTATATTTATCAGTCACACAGATTTAGATCTTATGGGTTAACATATTTCTTAGGATTTTAATTATCTTTTATCAAACACGTTTATTAAAAGATTATATTCATTATTAAGTCCAAGATTGTCAAGAACAGATTAACATTTTAGGGTTAAGGATAATGACATTGTTTACAAACCTTTAGAACAAGTTCAAATTAGTTCAATGTTCAAACAGTTAATGAACAAATCAGTCCAACATAAACAAAGTAGAAGGAGATGAAGTTATGAAAGTTGATCGTCCAATGAGGTTCTTGAGTATGAACGATGAAATATTCAAATATGAAGGTAAGAATGAGAAGGTAAAATGTACAAATGAAATCGGAGGAGGTTATAGGGTAATAGGAAATGAAACGACACTTAAATGTGATTGGTTGAAATAGAGTCGCATGGATTCACAACCTTTGGAATTCCTCACCGGGTGAAGCTTTATCCGGTGAGAAGACTTCATCGGATAAGAGGTGTACGATGAGCAAAGGTTATCGCCCAAAGCTTTGAGCGATGAGAGGGTTTATCGGACAAGCTTTGTACGATAAACGAGCTCATCGATCAAGCTTTAAACGATAAGCATACTCACCGTTCAACAAAGAATAAGCAATGAATAAGTCTAAGATCTATCCTGAGACAAAAACATCACATAATACTTGAAGGTTATCACCCAAAAAGAAGTGTTCGAATACCCTTCTTATCGATCATGACTATATCCAGATTGGCCTTCATTGGACAGGCCTTGTCCGGATAAGGTTCTCATCGGACATAGTTATGTCCGAACTAACCCTTCATCGGACAACACTTTGTCCGGATAAGGTCCTTATCGGACAAGCTTTAGTCCTTAAGTTCCCTCATCGATCAAAGCTTTATCGCTCAACTTCCTCATTGGTCAATGCTTTGACTTTGAAAATACCTGTAAAAATTAGATTAGTTAAAATCCAATCATAAAATGATATACAAATATTTTGCTCCCCCTAGAAAGAAGATCATGATTAAAAAATTTCAACACTCCCCCTCAAAAATAGAATCCACATTCAAAAGATTTGATCACATAAAAAAATGAAATGCTAACATATATTTGAAAATACAGATATTTGAAATATTGAATTTGATTTAAACTGAATTCAATTAAATGAAAATCAAAAGTTTAATAGTTTAAGATTTTGACTAATAAACATAAGATTTTCAAATTATTGAATAAATTTTCAGAAAAAAATCAGATTTTCAATAACTTATATATTAAAAAGCTAAAGCGTTTTTCATCTAGAGCTTTTGTAAATAAGTCAGCTAGCTGATATTCTGTGTTTATAAAATATAGTTCAATAGTTTCTTTTTTCAACAAGATCTTTAATAAACTGATAACAAATATCAATATGTTTTGTTTTGGTGTGTTAAACAGTACAATAAATTGCGATTGCACTTTTAGAATCATAATAAATTGGAATTTTATCATTAAAAAACCGTAATCTCTGAGCTGTGTGCGCATCCAGATAACTTGAGAACAATATCTAGCAGCAGCTACATATTCTGCTTCAGTTATAGAAGTGGACACACAATTTTGCTTCTTTGACGCCCAACTTACCAGTTTATCTCCTAAAAATTAAACATAACCCGAAAAGCTTTTCCTGTCCAACATACACCCTGCATAATCTGCATTTGAGTAGGTAGCCAATTCAAAACCAGTACCCTTAGGATACCAAAGTTCTAGATTAGCAGTCCCTTTCAGATAACAAAAAATACGTTTAACCACACAAAGATGTGACTCTTTTGGATTTGCCTGATATGTGGCATAAAGATGTGTTGAGAACATACTATCAGGTCTACAAGAAGTTAAATACATCAAAGAACCAATTATGCCTTGGTAGATTTTCTGATCTACAACTTTACCCGAAGGATCAACATATAATTTTGAACTAGGAGTCATAGGTGTTTTGATAGATGAACAGTTTTCCACATTAAACTTCTTCAGCATATCAGAAATATATTTTGTTTGATAAATAAAAATACCTGAAGATAGTTGTTTAACTTGCAAACCTGAAAAGAAGTTCATCTCAATTATCATGCTCATTTTAAATCTTGAAACCATCAAGGCAGAAAAATTCTTACAATATTTAGGATTTGTAGATAGAAATATTATATCATCGACATAAATATGTATCAAGATAATGTCAGACTTTTACTTTTTAATAAAGAGAGTTGTGTCAATATTATCTTTTGAGAAACCTGACTTCACAAGAAATTCAGATATAATATCATACCAGGCTCTCGAGGCTTATTTTAAACCATACAAGGCTCTGTCAAGAATGTAAACATGGTTAGGGTTAGACTTGTCATCCAATCCTTCCGGCTGAGGAACAACACTTTTTCTTTGAGAAGACCATATAAGAATGCTGTTTTGACGTCCATTTTATATACAGTAAAACTCTTATGTGCCGCATACGCCAGAAACATTCTATGGCTTCTATTCTAGCCACCATAGCAAATGTCTCATCATAGTCTATGCCTTCTTGTTGATTGTTTCATTTTGCTACCAACCGAGCCTTGTTTCTGACAACAACACCATCTTCATCTTTCTTATTTTTGAATACCCACTTTCTAGTGATAATCGTCCTGTTTTTAGGACGTGGAACTAATCTCCAAACTTTTAAGGTTTCAATTTTATTGAGTTCCTCTTGCATTGAGATTATCCAATCCGGATCCGCTAAGGCTTCAGATACCTTAGTCGGTTCAATGTTGCTCAAGAATGTAGAGTATAAACACTCATTTGCAGTAGTGGACCTTGTACGTACGGATGAATTTGGATTTCCAATAATTAGACTTATTGGATGATCCTTGGTCCACTTACTACTATGAGGTAGGGGAATGTATGAAGATTGATCAGAATTTTGATCCATGTAGGTATTGGGGGAATTGCCCTGAACAGGTTCATGTTTGATTGAGGCTGATTATTTGACTGAGGCTGATTATTTGACTGAGGCTGTAAGTTTACATCTTGTACGACTGAAACCTTGGCAGATTCTTACTCAGACCCTCTTCAAACGAAACAGGACAACCTTGTTCTTCCATGATTTTCTCTTCATCAACTTCTTTATTGATCTCTTTAGAAACAGTAACTGGAATATCAATAGATGGACCATATATCTATTGTTCAGATTGAACTTGATTATTCTCCCTGGATAAAATATTTGAATCATTAGATTGAGTTCCCAAAATAATCATCATAGAAATTTTCAAACAATAAATCCAAATTAGAAATATTTTGAGTAGAAGAAGAAGGTTCATTTGGATTTGCATTCCGCGAAGGTTTATTCGTCATCACGGGTTTTGAACTGTTTTGTCCAAAAGCCAAATCAACCACTTCATCAAACGATATGTTCACACTCTCATTAACACATTTTATACTTTTATTGTAGACCCTGTAAGCAGCAGAGTTCTTTGAGTAACCGATAAAAACTGCTTCATCCGCCTTAGCAGAAAACTTACCTCTGTCCTCTTTGTCATTTAAAATGAAGTACATGCAACCAAAGACTCGAAATGAATTTGATATTAGGAATTTAATTCGTTATGAGTTATAGATGGTGATTTACCAAACCTTTTATGTATGATAGAACAGTTTTGAGTAAAACATGCCGTATCAGCTGCTTCAGCCCAAAGAAATAAAGGAATCTTTGAGAAAACAAAGAGTGTACATGCTTTGTTAAAGTTTCAGAATTAGAATATTCCTTGCCTACAATCCTTAAATCTATAATAAGACAATTAAAGCGTTGATGTACTTCAGACAATGTTTCAGTCTTTCCACAGAGAAAGCTTTCATATTGTCTTACTAAATTATATTACTTCCTTGATTCTTGAACCCGAGAGGTGCCTTCATATTGAACACATAAAGTGTCCCACATGGCTTTCGAGGTTCTGAGTTTCATAACAGAATGATAAACCTCATCAGGAAGAGACATAACTATTATAGACCTAGCACAAGTGTCTATAGCTATCTTCTTCTTGTTTTCATCGCTCCATTGATGAGGGAGCTTTGGAATCTGCCGTTAAGGAATCGCGGCAGTTGTAGCTGTTTCAGGAACAGCCAGAGAAATAGCATATGTAACATATGGTCCATTTTCTATATAGTGTGGAATTTCAGGATCCACACCTTCCAGAAAGAGGGACATCCGATTTTTCCAGAGACTAAAGTTGTCTCGGATAAAACGGGGTGGTTTGGCAAGAGAGCCATTATCTTGAAAGTGTGTGTTTATGTTTTGTAAAGCCATTTGAAAGCAGTAAGATTATCTAAAGAAAAAGATAATATAATGCAGAAAAACAACTAAACGACAAGAATATAAAATACACTGCTCTGATACCACTTGTTAGTCCCATTAGGGTCTACAAGATGTGTATAACAGTTTGTAGAAAGAGGGGGATGAATACAAACACAGTAAACTTTTCAAACTTAAAATATATATTGATAAAGAAGGAAGATTTTACAAGATTGTTTGCGGAAAGATAATGTAAAAATAACCTATCTACAATCTAAGTTACACACTAGTTCTTAGCAAAGAGAAATGATTTGCTGTAAAAGACTTAGAAGGAAGTAAGTTCTTTCTGGGTAAGAACTATTTAGAATAGTAAAAAGGGATTCTAACTTGCTTTTGAAGATAAGCGTATTGTGTTCTTAGATGTGTGTTCTTTTACTTATGAACATAAGTTAGGGTTCAAGAGTAAGTATTAGTCGTATCTCTGCATGGAGAGAAAACAAATCTATTTATATCCATTACATTAAATGCACATTTAATGCAACGTAGTAGGGTTTGAACATGCGTCAAGCCTTTAGAGAAAGACTTGTCCTTTGTTATAGTGAATAGTACAAAAGCCTATTCAAGAGCAGACATCCTTTCATAAAGTTGGTGGGTAGTAGAGTCAACTAATCGGCTCCGTACCATACTATACTCTAGAAAGGGTATGGGTTTTTCCTTTGCATGTATAAGGACAAGACAAAAGCAATCTTGCTCAGCAAGCTTCTTTTGATCGCTGAATGCTGGAATAACCTGAAGGTCTCTTCAGCATTCGCTGAGGCTTGGGCAGTCTTCACATATGTGTAGACCAGGTTGTAATCACTAAATACCGCTTTAAATCACGAACTCGCTAGTCTCTAATCTTCAGTTTCAGTTTTCGAATTTCGCTAAAGGTTCTTTGGTGTGAGTTTTGTCTTCTTGAAGTATCACTGTCGATGATGGATTTACATTACATGTTCTCAACGATCACTAAACAGACTCAGTGATGATCGCTGGAACTGAATGACTGAAACAAAAATACTTTGTATAAGATAAAAAAGGATTATCATCAAATCACTGAGAGAGAGGATCAACAAAATTCTTCAAGAATGAAATAATAATCTCCGCAACTTCATCTTGGATTTCAGAAAATTGACCCATGTGTATCTTGAATAATCATCTACAATGACTAATACAAATACATACCTCTTATCATTGATACTTTGAACTTGCATCAGACTATAGAGATCCATATGCAATAGATGTAGAGGATGATCATTATTGAATTCAACCTTGGACTTATGAGAAGCCCTTTTCATCTTACCCATTTCGCATGCCGCACAAACATGGTCTTTATTGAACTTTAGATCAGGTAGACCTTTCACCAAATTGTCAATCACCAACTTGTTTAGGTTTCTAAAGTTAAGACGCAAAATTTATCTATGCCACTTCAAATTCTGCTGTAAAGAAGCCTTGGACATCAAGCAGACATCACTATCCACTTGTAGATTAGATAAGTCAATTATATAGAGATTTGATTTTCTCATTCCGGCTAATATTTTCTTACCATCAGTAGTATGGACACTGCACCGGTTAGATTCAAAACAAACCTCCAGATTTTTATCACAAAATTGACCTATACTGAAAAAGATTATGACCAAGTACTTCGACATAAGAGACTTTCTTTACTATTAACTTTCCATGAATAACATCACCGTATCCAAGGATAGGTGAAAACTGATCGTTCCTAAACTTGACAGTACCACCAAAAGATTCAATAAAGTTAGATAGTAACTCTTTCCTACACGTCATGTGTTTTGAGCATCCAAAATCTAAGAACCACACATGTCGGTTAATCTGCATAATGAATCAAATGGTTTTAGGTACCCACTTCAGTATGGGTCCTTTCAGATTAGATCTGGTTGGTGGTTGTTGGAACCCAGATACTCTTAATTCGCAGAAATATTGTTTGCTTAAAATAAGAATCAAGAACAACAATGTATTTCTATTGATTAAACAAGATATTAAAAGAAAAATGTAAATCAGCAAATAATGCTTTGAATAACCGAATGCTTTTATTTATAAAAGATGAACAATTGAAGAACAAAAGTAATCTCACAAGAATTTACGTATAGTATAAGTCAGCTCCTTCAGGTTTTCTTAACCTGAGGCGGAGGCCTCCTTTTATACGCATAGGTCTAACTAACTACACTATAAATTAGGCGTGGAACTCTGAGCTGACTGGTCTGTATCCTAATCTTTGACTTCCTTGATTAGTGGAGCAGACTTGGTCAAGCCGCCTTTAAGCTGTTAGACGCTTGTGAGAATGTCTGGGCTAATGTGTGCTTTCCGTGAAGAAGGTAGCCAGATGCTCTGCATGAACATACAGAAGTTCTGCATGTACTATGCAGAGGCTCTGCATATGCAGAAGCTCTGCATGTACTATGCAGAGGCTCTGGGTCTTAGAGTTGTTGCTTTGAGTCAAGCACTTATGATTTTTGCTGCACAATACTTGAACGTTCACGGAGATAGAGCACGGGCTCTGTATGAAAGAACCTTCACTCTGAATAAGAGTTCTAGTCTTTGATCCTCTACATGAGAGCTCTTAGCCAGACAATTTCAATAGACTAAGTCCTATTGACTAGAGCAAGATACTTCTTACTTACACTTTTGCAAGTTTGGGGTCTAACAATCTCCCCCTAAGTGTAAATAAGAAGGATTCTTACTTGATTTACGAAATAGGTCTAATCGAAGAAAGGTTAAAAACAACCTCTGGTTTACATTGACTATCTAATGAAGTACAATACGATTGAAATTGAAATTACATTGAATAAAAAATAAGAAGGTACTTACAAAAGATAATAGGTCTTAAACATTTTGAAGTTTAATGAACTTCCTAAGAAGTTCACGAAACTCAAGCATATTTCGAATCGACCTTAGGATTATTTTGGCTCGCTCCCTYGCTCCAGAGGAGTTGTCTCTGCTCCTGACCAGATTGTCTCTTATATAGTGCAGAGTAGAGTTGGAGTACCTGTAATTTTTGTTGTCTCGAAAGAAGATCTTCTGTTTGTGCTCGTTTCAAAACACCACTCCCACTTCTGGTTCCACCAAAACCATCCAGGAGGGAATGCTGTTGATGTTGTGTAATTCTTCATTTGGGGCAACCACTGTCTTTTGATCTGCTCCTAGATCCAAAGCTAGTCAGAAGTCGAACTTGCTTCTGTAGTCAAGCAGATCTGTCATTGTTTGGCAAATGACAGAGTTAGCAACAACGAACTTCACTCCCTTGTCCTTTTTGTGGTCTGTAAAGTAGAACAGATGAAGAAGATCCCATGGATTTAGATTAATGAGGTCACAATCTGTGAACCTACATATCCGTCCGTGAGTCCTCTCAACTGTGTACTCGTAGAACACTATTTGATTATACGCAAAGGTACGCTTCTTTATGTCTAGGACTTGTTTTATTCCATCAGCAAAGTGGACTGCATTGATTGGTTGAGTATATCGATCGAGGAATCTCTGCCTGATGTGCTCTTGAGCCATAGGATGGAGACTGATCTTCTGGACCGGTGTCTCTTCCCTTTGGTTGTAGAGGAACTAGTAGATCTCCTCTCTATCTACCTTGTTTTTGATGGGTTTGTCGAGGGGTGTTGGGTTGAACATGGCATCCATACTTGCTTTGATCCTTTGGACACGATCAGAAGGATGCTTCTGTTTTTGCCCGCTCCTTGTGCCTTCTGAGCTTGCTCTGTTTGGATTGACCGGGACCTGCTTCATCGCAGGAGTGACAACACTGGTCCCTTGAGCAGGGACCCTAGCTCTGTGGGTTCTTGGATGTGGTGGAGGAGCAATAACGGTTACTTCTTCTAGAGGAATAGCAACTGGAATGTGTAGTAGTGACGGATCAGCCACATTCACGGGGACCACCTCTTCTTCTTGTTAAGCTATTGTTGAGGGAGCAGCCATGTCCATAGCGTACTCTATTGAAGAGGATAGAGCCAGGTCTAAGTCGTCGGATCCATAGGCAGATAGAAGGTCGATTACTTCTGTAGTCTT
Source organism: Cynara cardunculus var. scolymus (assembly GCF_001531365.2). Taxonomy (NCBI): domain Eukaryota; kingdom Viridiplantae; phylum Streptophyta; class Magnoliopsida; order Asterales; family Asteraceae; genus Cynara; species Cynara cardunculus. The sequence goes on from NC_037535.1 coordinate 6,711,841, forward strand.
TTGTGGCCCAGCTGGCTTTGCCTCTGACGCCATGGGCATTTTCCCTTTGTGTAGTGCCTCTGCGTTGTCCGATACTTGCTGGCTTTGTCTACTTTGCCTTGATTGACCTTGTTGGCCTGGGGCAGAGGGCGATGGTGCAGAGGGAGCAGCCATAGGTGTTGTACTTGGTATAGTTGTAGGCAAGTTCTCCCCCTCTTGGCGATTTTGAGGACCAGACTCGTCTGGGTCCTTATCATCGTCAAGTCGCCTCCTTTTTTACTGTTCTGCACATGGAGATGGATCTCTCTGTTGATTTGATATCTCATCCTTGGCTCGAGACATAGATTTGATCACCTTCTTGATGGTCTTAAGGAGTTCATCGACTGCAACGGCAACCCTTCGCACTTCATCGTCTGAACGGTAGTTGAATCATGCAAGAGTGTCGTTGATGTTCTTTGCTGCTGTTGTGGCCTTGCTATTAAAATCTGTAGTGAAATCCGCCACCTTCTGTAGGAGCCTGTCACCCAGAGCATTCATGGCGCTCTGTGTGACATAGTCCACAGGTACACTCAAAGGTATGAGGGCCTGGTTGTTAATAGACGTAGACGCCTCAACCCTCTGTAGAGATGCAACGACCTGTTGTAATGTTGCTGTATTGGTTGCCATCAATTCCATTAGAGTATTGATATGAGAAGCATTTGTCGTAGACTTAGCTCTTAGTACTGCCAAGGATGCTCGTATCTCATCCAGAGCAGGTGTAGAAGGTGACGGCTCTACACGGGCCATGATGAGTTTTAGCTCTTCCAAGGAGCATCGTATAGAGGTGAAAAGGGAATGGAACTCTTCCCTAGTGACATATGCAGATGGTGTAACCTCTGGCTCAACACATGGGCCAGATTGAGTCCCTGTTCCAGGGACGCCTTCATTCACGACTTGATGGACGTTAGTCGTGGAAGGTCTTCTAGAGAATCCTCGTGGTTCTCCTTAAGGAGAATTCACTATCTCTGTTCTGTCAGGGAGAGGGCCCAAGGCTGGTTCAGAGCCAGCCAGAGGGCTCTCCATGAGTGGACTAAGAGACTGGTCGAGAGTCTCAAAGTCTGGTGCACCTATTCCTTGCTTTGAATAAGGTTGGGGGTCTACTCGTACAGAGGAAACAAATTCCTCTGTATGGGAACGTGGCATGATATTGGGAGACATATCACTTATGTTTTCAAAGGTTACACCCTTTTGAGAGGGTGTTCCCTGTGGCAAGGCTTCCCTTTGGCTAATATAACCATAGGCAGACGCGACCTTTGGTTGGATAGGATGGTGAGGGTTCGAGGTGTGCACCTCTATTTCAATGATCTTCTTGTCTCGACCACCGGAGTCAGATAATGTGGTTGCACTGGGAGTTGGGTAGGTAAACCTAATGTGCTTATTTAGCCTAGGCTGCTTTGTCCCGCCCTAAGGCAGAGCAACTGCTTCACCTCCTCCCTCTTCTTCATCCTCGCTCTCTTCTTCTTCTCCCTCACTTTCTGTCTCACTCTCTTCCTCCTCTTCCTCACTTCCCTCGCTTGTGTTAGACCATGCAGCATCGTCATAGTGCTCTTGGTCATCCCCTTGATTTGGACTAGAGGAGTGAGCCAAGGTTTGACGAGCCTCTTCTTCTGCTCTAAGTCTGGCCTCTTCTCTTTGACGAGCGATTTTTGCTTGACGTGCCTTTTCTGCCCGCTCCTCCTCTGCTTTAGCTCGAGCAATCTCAGCTAATTTTTCTTGCTCTGCTTGTTTTGCGGCCTCTTTTTTCTTCTTCTCCCTCTCAACGTTCTTTTTCCTTGCCTCCTCTTGTTTTCTTTCTTTTTCTCTTTCTTGTTGTACCCTCACCCTTTCTTCCTCAACTCTCATTCTTTCTTCTCCTACTCTCACCGGTTCTCCCTCAGCCTGAGGCATTGATGTGTCCTCAGTTCTCTCTTCTTCTTCGGCCGTTCCTATGCGTAACGGGGTTTGAGACACTGGTCCTAGTGCCTCGTGTGTACGTGTGTACGCTCTCCTAATCTCTTTGGACTTCATGTAGCTCATGAGCCTCTTTGGAATAGGCCTTTATGCTTCATAACCTTCCTTGTGCATTGTTGGTCTGTATTGAGTGAGCACGTTTACCTTGTGAGGAGGTAAACGACCCATGTCAATATGGTTGTCGTCAAGAGCTGGTCTTAGGAGAAAACCCAAGAATCGGGGAAACAATAGAGACGACAACTGTCTTCCTTTGGCCATTTCTTGACACTTCTTGACTATGGCTGCCTTGAACTCTGTGTAGAGTATCAAGGAGTAGTCGATAGATAAGTCGAAGAAAATGCCATAGATGATTTGAAGTACGCTCGTGGAGCACATATCGAGGCTCCCTATCTTCCCTGTCAGCGAGCGGTTGACCAGTGGGAAAAGCGTATTCCACATCGGTGGTAGGTGTTGACGGCGATACTGTGACGGATATTGAATGGCCTTGTTGTATCCCAAGAACTTCAAGAAAGTTACAATTTCGTCCCCGGATGGGAGAGGGGCGTATTCAGAAAGCCGTAGGTCAGTTTTCATTGGGATTTCAAGAACCCGCGAAAACATAGATCTTGAAATACAAACTGTTACGAACTCTTGTGTGGCAGAGACAAAGAAATCTCCTACGATTCCTCTTTGAGATTCAGTAACGGAGAAGGACTGCCAGTATTCTTGGATGTATCGTTCGGGAACCAGGTCATCCGTGTTGGTCAAGGCTGGGTTCAAGAAGTGGTTTTGGAGGATATTGATGATGGGATGGAATTTGGTGTCGAAGTTTTCAAGTTGAAGGTTTAGGGCATGGTTATTTGGTTTGATAGGGAGAGGAACTAGGTTGTGACTGGTATCTTCCATGGTTTTATGGGTTGTGGTATGAGTTTGGGAGTTTCCAAATTCTGAGGAGGACACGGTTGCAGGTTTGGGTTTGGAAGGAGATGACGGAATTTTAGGGTTTCAAGAAATAGTTCTTGAATCAAGAAATAGGATGAAGGAAAGGATTTGTGGAACTTACTTTTCAAACAGGATGATCGGTTGAAGATTGAATCGTCTTTGAGCGCTGGTTTGAGAGCTTTAAGTTCTGGCAATGGTGGTTGAAAGGTTGAAGACGACGGGAGTTCTTGATAAATTTTGTAAGCGTAAAATATTAATTTGGGGGTAAAAAAATTGTTTAGATAGGATAAAATAAAACACTTGAGTGTTTTAGCCTCCAAACGTTAGGTAAAAACTGAACTAGTTTTCTCACAACCTGTGAGGGCGCGCCACGTGGAGTGCCAGCTGCAAATGACGCTTCCCACGTTTGAAAAGTTAAGCTCACAGGCGGTGACGCTTAATGTGAGTGACATATTTTATTAAACAACTAAAGTAAACTTTACGCCTTCTTAATAAAATAATGTATTTTAATTTTCAAAAAAAATTCCAAGTGTAAATACTCTGGTTAGTGAGAAGTAGAGGTTATGTTGAGAACTAGAGTACTACATGCAGAAAAGGATAACATACCTTAGGATCTCATACAGAGACTCGTGATTGTACTATATATGTCCTCTGTAGAAAACTTGCTATGTTTAGAGGCAGAGGCTCTGTATAGTACATACAGAGGCTCCGTTCTATAATCATGAGAAAAGTTTTGAAGCAGAGGCTCTGTATAGTACATACAGAGGCTCTGTGTTACATGATCTCGTGCTCCCCCTTGACTTGAGCTCTTCTTATCTGCTCCCCCTTGAGCTATGCTTGGATTATTTGTGATAAGTAGAGCATATGCATAATAATCAAGGTACATAGGCTCTGTATGTACTATACAGAGGCTCTGTATGTACTATACAGAGGCTCTGTATCACAAAGAACTAGGACTTGAGTAAGAGGCTCTACATGTACTATGCAGAGGCTCTGTCTCATGGATCAATACAAATAAACAATAAAACAGAGGTATGCATAAAGGGATGCAAAGGCTTTGTATTGTACATATAGAGGCTCTGCCTTAGTTTGAAAGATTAAGCATACCCAACTTACTAACTAGAAAATTAAACCTCTTTTCATCAAGAGCTTTTGTAAAAATGTCAGCAAGTTGTAAATCTGTACTAACAAAAAATATTTCAATCGTACCTTTCTCTACATGGTCCTTGATGAAATGGTATCGAACATCGATGTGCTTTGTTTTTGAGTTTTGCACAGGATTGGTTGTGATTGCGATAGCACTCTCTGAGTCACATAGAATTGGAATCTTCTCAAACTCTATGCCATAGTCTTTTAGTTGAGTCTTCATCCATATCACTTGGGAGCAGCAACTGGTTGCAGCTACATACTCTGCTTCAGCTGTGGAAGTAGAGACGCAATTCTGCTTCATCGAGGTCCAGCTTATGAGCTTGTCCCCAAGTAATTGGTAGCTCCCTGATGTACTCTTTCGATCGAGTTTACACCTTGCATGATCCGAATATGTGTATGCAATAAGATCGAAACCAGAATGCTTTGGATACCAAAGACCCAAAAATTGAGCCCCTTTATGGTATCTAAAGATTCTTTTTACAGCCGAAAGGTGAGATTCCTTTGGATTTGCTTGAAAACGGGCACAGAGACATGTGGCAAACATAATGTCTGGTCTACTAGCCGTGAGGTATAGTAGTGATCCAATCATTCCACGGTAAGTCTTAACATCCACCGGTGTTCCAGATGGATCTGTGTCAAGCTTAGTACCCGTAGCGATTTGTTTTCTCATGGTGGAAGAGTTGTGGAGTTGGTACTTCTTTAATATGTCGGAGACATAATTAGCTTGGCTAATAAAAATACCATCCTCCCTCTGGTTCACTTGCAAGCCGAGGAAGAAGGTTAATTCTCCCATCATGCTCATTTCAAACTCGCTCTTTATTAACGTAGAGAACTTATCACAATGCCTTTGGTTCGTTGAACCAAAGATGATGTCATCCACATATATATGTACTAAGAGCATCTCACCTTTATGCCTCTTAATAAACAAAGTTGTATCGATTTTACCTTTTTCAAAGCCGTTACATAAAAGGAAAGACGAGAGACGTTCATACCAGGCTCGAGGTGCTTGTTTAAGTCCATACAGAGCTTTGTCTAAAAAATAGACATACTCTGGATGTGTGGAGCTTTCAAACCCCGGAGGTTGTTGAACGTAGACTTCCTCCTTCAGCATACCATTCAAGAAGGCTGACTTCACGTCCATTTGATAGACTCAGAATCCTTTATGTGCAGAGAAGTCTAAGAACAAGCGTATAGCTTCTAGCCTTGTTATTGTTGCAAAGGTCTCATCATAGTCTATGCTTTCTTCCTGGCAATAGCCTTCTGCTACGTGCCTAGCTTTATTTCTTACCACGATCCCATCCTCATCCTTCTTGTTTCTAAAAACCCATTTACAACCAATTTCAATTTTATCCTTTGGTAAAGGAACAAGAGTCCATACCTTATTTCTCTCGAATTGTTGGAGCTCTTCTTGCATGGCGTCGACCCAGCTAGGATCTTGTAGGGCGTCATGTACTTTCTTAGGCTCTACCATGCTAAGGATGTTTACGAATATACATTCATTAGTTGTGGCAGCCCGAGTCTTTATGCCACTTGAAGGTTCACCAATGATCTGGTGAATAGGATGATCCTTTGTCCATTTTGTTCTTGGGACATATAGAAAAGTGGGGGACGTTTGATCACGTTCCATAGGCATGTTTGGCATTGAGCTCGTTGATGGTGAAGAAGGCTCTGCTTGCTCCCCCTCGAATGATGGTATAGAGGCACCAGGTGTAGAGCCAGAGGTATTATGCTCTGGTTCTACGTGACTGGGCTCTGATGCATAGCTTGTTTGCTCTGGTTGTGGATTGATGTGATCTTTTGAGGAAGTAGAGGTGTGTGAAGGACCAGAGTCAGATGTGCTTGTTGTTTGTGATCCTTCATTTACACTTGGAGATGCATTTCTTGGTGCATGTGCAGAGATGTCTTCGTTACCATAAAAGTCTTTAAATAGGAGCCTGAGTTCCAATTCCCTTGACTTCATTTGAGAATTGGAAGTCTTCTGATTAAGATCGAGTCCAGAGCTGAGGTACTCTGGAGTCATTTGTTCTTTATCATCGAACAAGACGTTGATGCTTTCCATGACCGTCTTGGTTCGTTGATTNAAGACTCTGTATGCCTTGGCTTTTGTTGAATAGCCAAGGAACTTGCCTTCATCGGCCTTCTTATCGAACTTGCCAAGTTGATCTCGATCATTTAGAATGAAGCATCTGCAACCAAAGATATGTAGAAATTTGATGTTAGGCTTTCTTTGGTTGATTAGTTCATAAGGCGTTTTCATGTGCCTCTTTACCACCGTTGCTCTATTCTGAATAAAGCAGGCAGTAGAGATTGCTTCTGCCCAGAAATGGGTTGGCATACCAGATCTGGCTAGCATGGTGCGTGCAGCTTCGACCAGAGTTCTATTCTTTCTTTCTACGACACCATTTTGTTGTGGTGTCCTTGCTGCAGAGAAGTTTTGGGTTATGCCTTCTGTATCCAAGTATGCATTGATCTTGGCGTTCTTGAACTCTGTTCCATTATCACTTCTCAGCTTCTGAATTTTGCTTTGTAGAAGTACTTGAATCTTGGTCATTAATTTGATTAGCAGCTCTGGTACATCTGATTTCTGTCTTACAAACTCAATCCAAGTATATCGTGAGTATTCATCAATTAAGACTAAGATATACTTCTTACCAGACAAGCTCTGCCCAGAGATTGGACCACAAAGATCCACATGAAGCATATGCAGAGGTCTGACGCATGACACATCTGACTTAGTTTTATAGGATGCTCTTTTGAGCTATCCCATTTCACACGCAGAGCAGAGATGGTCCTTTTCGAACTTTAGGGCAGGAAGTCCGTCAACCAAATTATGCTTCACAAGCTTCTCTAAATTTTGAAAATTGAGATGCGATAGCTTGTGGTGCCAGATCCAAGCTTCTTCACTCTTGCGAGATACGAGATAGAGCGTCTCTGAGTTGTCTTTTGGTGAGAAGTTCATGAGATACAAATTGCCTTTTCTCTTAGCTCTTAGCAACTCCTGACCTGATTCTGACATAACGGAGCAAGCTTCCTTTTGGAACTTGACATTGTAGCCAAAATCACATAGTTGACTTATGCTCAAAAGATTATGTTTAAGCCCGAGACATAAGCAACTTTAGAGACAGAAACCTTACCTTGTAATAGGTCCCCATATCCCTTTATTTCTCCTTGTTTATTATCCCCAAAGGTCACTTTTCCTCCAATCTTCTCTCTGTATGAGTAGAGCAACCTCTTGTTGCCAATCATGTGTCTTGATCATCCGGAGTCAAGATACCAAATGTCCATATGCGGCTTCTGCAAAACAAATTATAGGGATTTAGGTACCCATTTCATAATGGGTCCTTGATGATTAGGAACAGAGGGTTGCTTTTTAAGCTTGGGAAGAGGCTTCGTCTCTTGACCTGAATTAACAGACTTGGCTTCAGGAGCCCTCTTTCTCTTTTGGGTCTTTTTAGATTTGGACTTTGATGACCCAGAGATTAGACAGTTAGGGTCAGAGAAGTGCTGTTTTAATTTCAGCAACAGAGAATGAGTCTTCTCTGACTTCTTCTTGAAAGAATAAATTATTACAATCATTCCTAGCATTGGTAGTTCTAGCAGACTTTCTATCTAGATCTGATTGTTTTAACACAGAATGAGTCTTATCTGACTTCTTTTTCCCCACTCCTTTGGCCTTCAGAGGCCTCTTTGAAACAGATGAACTTTTGTTAGAGCAAGCAGCGGATTTTCCCTTCTGTTCTAGAGTGAATTTAATTGGCTTAGAATTGGAATTTGAGCCCTTTGAAGCAGAAGAAATAGACTTTGCACTCTTAACCCTGTACTCAAACTTGGGAGCGAATTTAGCATTTGTCGTCATGCTTGCACGACCAAAACCTCGGAGAATCTTTTTCTCAATAGGGGGTTTTGCAACCTCTGGTTCTTTGGCAACGACCTCTGTCTTAACTTGCTCTTCAAACGAGTTCACCTCTGACTCAGAGTCAGAGTCAAGAAAATCCTTGTGTGAATATCGAGATACAGAGGTATCATTAAGAACTTGAGGTTCTTGTAAGCATGAGCTAGAATCTCGTCCGTCTTTTGTTTTAATGGACTTCCAAAAGTATCCGAGGAGTTACACTCAGAAGAATCTGTATGATCGTTAGGAGGATAGTTCAAAGCCTCAAGCAAGTCTTGCTCAAAGACCTGTCTTATCGTTTCTGTAAAGCCATCCAATAAATTTGAATCTAGAGTTTTAAGAAAATTGCCTGTGGATGAAGTCTTGATTTCATCTGGTTCAGGTTTGACAACCTCACTATCAGTCTTAAAATGTTCAAGATTTGTAGAGCCAAAACAAAAAATCTCATTTGTCTTCTGTATGCATTTTAAATCAACTTGTGGCACACATTTTGAAGAGTAAGAGATGTTTTTGAATTTTAACTTAGGAGTTTTGGCTCCGCTTTCAAGCTTACATCTTTTAAACGGTGAGGCTGTATGCAAAATAGGAAAATCTGGTTTCTGTTTTTCGCCCAACCTAAACATGGATTCAAGAGTGTTTTTCCTCTTCCAGGTGAGGTCTAGGTCTATATAACCTATCCCTGCTTTATCCTGTTGAGAGTTAACTTTTTCATACACCTGCTGAGCATCTTGATATTTCTTAATCAAGAGCTCTTTTCTTTGTAGGCTATGGTGTAGGAACTCCCTTTCCTTTTGAAAATAGTCTTTTAGGGCCTCAGAGTTTGGTTTGTCTCTCTCTTTTTCTATAAGCTCTGTATCCTTTTTCTTTATAGCCGCTTTTAATTCTAAGCACTCTGTTTTATAACTTGTTTTAGTGGATCATTTTGTTTGTAAAAGCTTTTCATTCTCCACTGATAACTCTTTTTTTTCTACAGTCAGTAGCTCTGTCTCTCGTTCAAAAAATAATTTTTCCTTCTCCAAAGATTTTCGTTTATATTTTCTGAGAGAGAGCTTTGGCTGTAGATTAATGAAATCATTTGTTAAATCAGAGATGCTCTCTTCCAGGTCAGAGTGAGAGTAACCAGAGATAGAACATACTTGGGAGTCGGAGTCAGATCCAGACTCATTCTCGACAGCCATTCCATAGAAATTGGCTTGATCTTCTTCATTAGATGAGGAGTCGGAGACCCAATTCTCCTGTTCTGCCATGAGACTCCTTTGTGATCGATTATACTTGTACTTATTTTTGTAGTACTGTTCATCTTTCACAAATGGGCCTCTACACTCTTTGGAGTAGTTCCCCATCTTTCCACATCTGAAGCATCGGATGCCTTGCTTCTTCTGTTCCGACTGCTCTTCCTCCTTCTTGTTGGGAATAGAAGGAGGGTTTCTTCCATCGAAAGACTTCCCTCTGCTTCGGTCGTTTTGTCTTCCTCTTCTGTCGAAGACTTACTTTCCACATTTTGTTTGGAATTCCTTGGTGATCAGGGCCAAAGATTTCGCAAAGGCGTTGATGTCGTTGTCTTCAGAGCTAGATGCTCTGTCTGTATCATCATCACTCTCCAAGATGAGAGCCTTATTTCCTTTCCTTCTTTCTTCTCTGGGTCTCCCTTCTCTATGTGACTGGCATGTTCGTGTCTCTTTTGACTCATAGACAAGAGCCAGAGGTCCACCCAGAGCGACCTTCACCTTTTGCACCTCCTGTTCTTGTGCTTGTAGTGTCCCATATACGTCATGAAGAGTCCATTCCTCCAGGTTCTGGTTTTCCTGGAGGGACATCGTTAGATTACCCCATTCAACGTTCAATCTCTTTAAGAAGAGAATGTTGTTCTTCTCTTGAGTTTTGATCACGTCACACTTGCGACATTTGTTGATCAAAGTGTTGAAGCGATGATAAGTCTGTTCTAAAGACTCATCAGGGAGTGTCTGGAAGCTGTTGTATTCATTGAGGCACTGGGAGCAACGATTCTTCTTCATCTTGATGCCCCCTTCCAACTGGTTGGCTAGTTTATCCCACAAATCCTTCGCCGAGTCGCACGCATCCAGTGACTGAAAGATTTCGTTGGGAAGCGCCATGATCAAAAGTCGTTTGGTCTTTTGATCCACCTCCACTCTTATTTATCTTCATCGTTCCAGTCATGACGAAGTTTGGGAACTCGCCTGGCAGATACCTCAACTATATCACCAGCAGCATGAATCCTAGGGATGACGGTAGTAGGGACGTATGGGCCATTTAAGATTGACTCATACAATTCTAGGTCAAGACCCTTATAGAAGTTGATCATTCGGATCTTCCATTGGGGATATTCTTCCCTAATGAGAGTCTGAGGTTTTGTTAAGGAGCCGACACTATACATKGAGTTCCATGATTGAGAAGACGACATTTTGAATTGAAATTTTTGAGGAAAGAAATTTGACAAGAAAGAAGATCTACTTAAAAAAACAATTTCCAGATTACTCAAAAGCAAACGTTTTTAAAATTGAAAAATAGTTGAGTGGTAAATCTTTTTAAAAAGGAATAATCAAAAGAAAATTAAGAGTATTATCCAGTCGGATACCGATCGACTAATCAATTGATTTGATTAGCTTGCTCTGATACCAATTGTTGGAACCCAGATACTCTTAATTCGCAGAAATATTGTTTGCTTAAAATAAGAATCAAGAACAACAATGTATTTCTATTGATTAAACAGAATATTAAAAGAAAAACGTAAATCAGCAAACAATGCTTTGAATAACCGAATGCTTTTATTTGTAAAAGATGAACAATTGAAGAACAAAAGTAATCTCACAAGAATTTGCGTATAGTATAAGTCGGCTCCTTCAGGTTTTCTTAACCTGAGGCGGAGGCCTCCTTTTATACGCTTAGGTCTAACTAACTACGCTATAAATTAGGCGTGGAACTCTGAGCTGACTGGTCTGCATCCTTATCTTTGACTTCTTTGATTAGTGGAGCAGACTTGGTCAAGCCGCCTTTAAGCTGTTAGACGCTTGCGAGAATATCTGGGCTAACGCGCGCTTTCCATGAAGAAGGTAGCCAGATGCTCTGCATGAACATACAGAAGCTTTGCATGTACTATGCAGAGGCTCTGCATATGCAGAGGCTCTGCATGTACTATGCAGAGGCTCTAGGTATTGGAGTTGTTGCTTTGAGTCAAGCGCTTATGCTTTTTGGCACACAAGACTTGAACGTTCACGGAGATAGAGCGCGGGCTCTGTATGAAAGAACCTTCACTCCGAGTAAGAGCTCTGGTCCTTGATCCTCTGCATGAGAGCTCTTAGCCAGACAGCTTCAATAGACTAAGTCCTATTAACTAGAGCAAGATACTTCTTACTTACACTTTCACAAATTTGGGGTCTAACAGTGGTATGCTGTAATTATCAAACCAACTTTCTTTGAAAACAAATTTTCTTTTAACAACAAATATATCATTAGGAGCATACAAACAAACATTATTAAGAGCATTAGAAACAGAAAAGGCACAAATTCATCCCATACACAATAAGAACAACACATTTTGCCTTTTGCAAGATCCATTATTTCACTAAATGAATATTTTTGTACATTCATAGTGTTTTTCTTTACAGGCTTAGCAAAATTGTTCTTCCTATGTTGATCAGATGATTTTGTAGATTCTATGGGAGTAGATCCTTTCACGCGCCAGATAAGCTTGTACTTCAAAGAACTATCTGAAATATCAGAAACAAAATCAGCAGTTTTATTTTTATGATGGGAGCTTTATGTTTCAGATTTTTATTAACACTCTTCTTTTGTTTCTTTGAACGTCTTTTGATTTTATTCTTTTTAAAATAAATGTTCTTAGAAACATTGTTAGGACTGAATTTCAGTGTAAAATTGTATCATCTTGAAAGTTAATTTTGTCTATAATTGTATTAAAAGTCATCATGTTTGACTTTTCTTAGGCTGTTTGACTTTGACCTTGTTTAGTTTGTTTGACCCTATATAAAGGGTGTTTGTCTTGTATTTTTGTAAGAAAGCTCATTTGTAATATTTGATTTGTGTAAGAAATAGTTTGACCAGGACTTTGATTGTTGACTTTCACTCTCTCATCTCCTTCTATGTTCTTGAAGAAATCTTAGATCTGCCATGGAGTTTTGAAGATTTAAGAAAGATTGATCATATATTGGGACAACAAGTCTGTAATTTTCGGATTACCATTGTAATTCTCTCTCAAGAAATCTACAAGAGATTTGGTGATAATTTCTCTCTAAACTTCATCTTGTTCTAATTCTTGAAGATCATAATCAGATTTGTATGATTTTTGGGCATTTCAAACATGTTTTGAATTATCAGTAAATTCATTTTCAGATTCAGAGACCTTTTCAGATTCCTTAGTCTTTTCATTTTCATTTATTATAAAAGCATCATGACTGGGTAGTTGTTGAGAGAAGTCAAATTTATCAATCTATTCATCTAAACACGTATCCGAATTTAAAATTTCAGAAAAATTAAGCTCCTCATTTGAAAATTTGATTTTATCAGATTCAGAAGATTCACAAGAAGTTTTTGTACAAAAATTTCTCGTAAAGGCTTTACAGGAAGAAGCTTCAGACTCAAAAAATTCCTCATCTTTCTTAATCTTTTCAAAATTTTCAATTTTAGTCAATAAAATTTCTTTTTCCTTTTGAAATGAAAGTTTTTCTTCATTTAAAATGCTTTCCAGTTGAACAACTTGTTTTTCTGAAATTAAAGTAGGAGTATAAAGCTTTTGTTCAATTGGTTTTGATTCGAGTTTTACTTTAGAATAACTATTATAATAATCAGTTGAAAGAGCAGGAACTCTATTTTCATTGCTTTCATTCAATTCAATATAATCATAAGGAACTTGCATTTTGTCCTTTCTTTTTATGTTGAAATCTTCCTATTTTCTTATGACTTATGTTTAGCGGATATTTCATATATTTCTTCGGTTAAGATATCCTTTTTCTCAGAAAACATTTTTCTCTCAGATAGCAAAGATTGATCACATGACAAAATTTCAGCATTTTCAACATTTAGCTCAACATATTTATGTTGTTGCGTTTTAAGATCTTTTTCCAAAATTGCAACTCGATCCTTTTCAATTCTAAGACTTTGCTGAAAATCTTACAGTTTGAACATCATTCTTTGCATCTATTCAAGACATGAAGACTCAAGTACCTCATCACTTGAATCTGCTTCTTCTTCATTATTCTCAAAAATTTCACATTTAGTTCTAGCCATCAAGCAGATATGTGCAACAACATCTGATTCTTTCTCTTCATCGGTCAAATTAAGCCAATGATCATCTTCAGCCATCAACGTTTGACCCGTATCCTTTTGTTTGGACAGAAGGAACTTATTCTTATAATAGTCAGTGTTTTTGGACACTGGCTTTCTACAGTTAACTGCAAAATGTCCCCTCTTACCACAGTTGTAACACTTGGTATTCTCATCCAACACTCCCTTGACAAACTTCTTCTTTCCATCACTTCTCTTCTCAAATCTTTTCTCATCATATTTATTTTTCTCACCACATTTATCTTTAAACTCATACTTTGAGCCGAATGAGAACCTTTGACTATTGGTATGCGGTTTCTTATAGAATTTCTTTCGAAATGCCTTAGTTAACATAACCATGGCCTGTTTGATTTCTCTCATCTCAGAATCAAAATCACTGTCAGTGCATTCTTCAACAGATGACTCACAGGTCAAAACCACTTCCTTCATAGATTTACCAGACTTGGACCTAACTTTCTTGTCAGAGACCAATGCCAGTGGATCACTAACTTTCTTTTCATTCTTCTTTTCACATCTTTTATCTCCAAAATCTCTTCCTCATTTTGCTTTAAAGTCTCATACACCTCGTGTATATCAATATCAGACAAGGACTTATTATATATGATATTGTTAGCGAATGATTTCCACTATGGTTAAACTTTCATAAACATCATCTAGTAGTCTGGTTAAACTTTCATAAACATCATCTAGGCTCTCTCCCTCTCTGGCTATAAACTCTTCATAACTGGTTATATAGTTAGTTATCTTCAACTGAGTACCAACTTTGGATCCCGTCATCATCTTTTCAATCTGATCTCACATAATTTTTCCCAACTTCTTGTAGCTATCTATGCTGGTATATATATCATTGGTCAATGCTTGCATCATATATGACTTACAAACAATATCAACATGTGCTCTATCCTTCTCAGCTTGAGTATACCTAGATTTTTCTTTAGGTACTAGTTCAGCAGGTCTATTTTGTTCGGGAATAGCAGGAATTTCTTCTCAAACCTCAGTGGGACCTTTCATTAATGATTCCATTATTATTTTGTGATAACCGGGTTCTAGTTATGCATTTGAGGTAAAATCTATGTAATTATTTGATTATGTGAATATGTGCATATTTATGTATGAGAACATATGTATGCATGAGATTGTTAATATGCATACATGTATGCATGACTTATATTGTTAACATGCATGAAGTTTCGAAATATGCATGTATGTGTGCATAAATTATAATTACGCCGGATTAGGCAGTTGTGTGTATGTATATACAAAGTATTTGTGGAAAGAGTTTTATATTGTTTCTTCAACAATGCCTCTTTTAGAAAGGATAAGAAGAAGCTACTTTTATATAATTCTTTTCCTCAAAATCGCCTCTGTTGGAATATAATAAGGGAGCTTGTTTTTGAAGAGGGTTATCTTCAAATTTTGGAAAAGAAAACAGTGAGAGAAAAAGTGTGTGATTTTCTTCTAAAAATTCAGAAATTGGAAATTGAGGTTTGAAGTTGAAGAAGTTTCTGTTGCTATTTCTATTGTGTATAAGGTGAGTTCTTGTTTTAAATATCCACTATTGAACTTGTTAAGGGTTCAGATTTCGTGCAAAACTATTGGTAAACTTGTGCAGTTGATATGTAATTATTTTTTGGAGATTTAAAGGTTGAAGAGAACCTGTAATCGGACAGTGTTGTCTGATGAAGATTTATTGTTGATCAAAGTTTTATTTGATAAAAATGGTTGCCGGATGGTATTGTCTAATAAAAGTGTGTTCAAACCATTTGTGATTAAAAAGAGTATTTTATATCTTTCAAATGAGGTTAAAATCTGGAGAAAATACTGTTTGGATTTTCTGTCATGACGGTTGTGACAGGAGGTCTGTTTTGAAAAAAATGAGTTTTCAAATGTTGCTTTAGGACGGTTGTGACTTCGCTCTGTTTTGATTTTAAACAATGTTTCTATGGGATGATTGTGACTTCGGTTTGTTCCGATACGAAATTATTTTGAGAATGTTTCTACGGGACAGTTGTGACTTCGGTCTGTTGTATGAAACTAAATGAGTTTTCAATGTTTCTACGGGACAGTTGTGATTTCGGTTTGTTCCGATATGAAACCATTTTTAGGCCATTATTGGCTAAAACTACAGATGATGTTTCTTCAGGACGGTTGTGATTTCAGTCTGTTCTGATCTGTAGATTTGAGGAGGAAATAAGTGTTATAACCGGGTTTTCTACAAACCTGGGTCAAGGTAACCTTATGTGTTTATTATATGAATTATATGATAGCATGCATAATTATGAAAACACGTGCATAAATTATGTGTACATGTGGGGTAAATTGATATTATACCTACATGTGAAAGTATTATATAAATGTAGGCGGTTATGTGATAAGAGATTATTATATATATATATATATATATAACTCAATACTTCATGGTTAAGATATGGCTAGTTTTAAATAATAACTTCATCGCCTAAAGATTTTTATATTGAATAAAATACCATCACCGCCTCACTTAAACTATAAAAGCAAGAAGATAAGATAAAATCTAATCTGTTTTCCTGTTTTATAAAAGTGAGTTTTAGAAAGGAAGAAAATTAAAGGCGGTGAAAAGGTTCTTGAAGGCATTCTTGAAGTAAGAATCGGTGTTAAAGATTTTTGGTGTGGTAATATTTACAGAATCTGTTATAACAAGGTGAGTTTTTTATTACTACTATTTTAATAACTACGAGCTTTACCTACTGTTGATTATATAAATTGTGAAGTATTAATGGTTTGAAATTTAAAAGAATCTGGTAAAAACTGTTTTAAACAGTTTTAAAAGAAAATGTTTTGTGAATTGGAAGTTTGAATCAGTTTTGAAAAGATTAAATAGAAACTACGTTTGTGGAAACAAATTTGGATTTGGTACCCCGTTTTGAGGATTAAGCAAAAACAGATGATTTGGGAAATCATATGTAGAACCAATTGTTCTTATGGCTTGAAAGGTTTGAATACAAACCTGTTTTGAGGTTATGATTAATTAAAACTATGAACGAGGTTGTTAGGACTGAAAGTCAGTATAAAATTGTATTCGTCTTGAAAGTTACTATTGTCTATAATTAAAATAGACATCGTGTTTGACTTTGTATGTAAGGTTTGACTTTGACTAGACTTTTATTGTTTGACCCTATAAATAGGGTGTTAGTCTTGTAATTGTTGAAGGAGCTCATTTGTATCAATACGTAAACTTTGAGAGTAATATAGTAAAGTTGACTGTTTGACTATTTCTCTCATCTCTCCTCTCTCCTCTCATGTTCTTACAAGTTTATGAAGATTGCCATGGATTGTTACTTGAAGATTAAAGATTGATCAACTTAGGGACTTTCAATTGGTATCAGAGCTGTTTATACACGAAATCAAGAGAAGAAATCAACGATTTTGAAGATTTATTGAAGAAATTTTCTGGAAATTTTTCTGTGTTCTTCATATGTTCTTTGTGTTCTTCATATTTTACTTGAGTTTGATCCAAATTTTTTTTGAAAATTTTGTGTTTTTGTGTTAAAAATATGATCGAAATGTGAAGAATTGGTTTGTAAATATTTGTTATTCACAACGTTTTTTGATTTGATCATTAATTTTCAAGATTTGGTGAAATTTGTGGATTTTAATTTTTTTTTGTTCTTGAAAAGTTTTCAAAAAATCAGTCTTTTGATCCAAAATTTTATGAAAATGTTGATGATTTTGTGTTTTTGGTGATTTTTGATCGGATTATATTGCTTTACAATGCTCACATGGTGGCTGTTTTGGAGACTTAACAATTTTTGTCACAAAATCGCTCACATAATTGATCGTATTTGACATATATCGCTCATAAGCCTATCCGATTTATTACTTTGTGATTGTATGTTTGACTTGTGATTTTTAGAAGTCAAGATAGGCGGCTACCTCTTTAACTTTTTAATAAAATTAGCAGCTGCAGTTCATCCAATTTTTCTTTAAACCAATCATTAAGCATCAACCGGACTTAGCCTAATCTTCATATAAGCCTGTTCGGATTCCTAAATCGCTTACTTCTTTCTTCTTATGTGGTCATGTTGGGTTCAAGTTAGTGCTTTAATGTTGTATTCAAGTTTCTCCTTAGTGTAATTGTTTTATAATAGTTTAGCCTTTACAATTTCCTAGTATAAATAGTGATTTATTTGTAATTGTCATTAACAATCGTCATTAGCAGATTGATCAAGATTAGTGCTGTAATATTCTCTCTCTATCAATCTAATCATCCTTTGTTCATATTCTTTCCATCTTTGATATTCATCATGATTCTTGAAGATTGCTTAATGTTTGTATGATTTCTGGGACTATCAATTGGTATCAAAGCAAGCTGCAACAGTTTGGATTTGAAGATATATCCATTTTACACAATTTTCTGCACGATTTTTAGAATTTTTTTCGATCTGTTCTTCACTGTTCTTGAATTTTTTTTTCGTCCGGATTGGTGTTTTTGAGCAAAAATCGTTCAATTTTTGGGTGTTAATTGTAAAGATTTGTATTGTTAKATTCRGTTTTACATTTCAAACAATCTTGATTCACAYCATTTTGCATTTTAAACAAGTTTTAAGGCTGAAATAGKHGAAAATCGATTTTTAGCTTTCTGGAAAAAGTTCTTAAAAACTCATATTTTTTCATGTTTTGATCCAAATTTTTGGTAAAAAGTGTGAAATTTTATGTTTTTGCTTGAATCTTTGTCTGCTTAAAGCTTGTGCGGTTTAACATTCGTGTGCTTCGAGTTGTTTTGATATAGGATATACCTGACATCATTTGGGCGGATACATTGACCAGTTTAGCTAATCCAGCTGACAAACCGTTGATGCTTTGTGCGGATTAGTTGATGCTTTATGCGGTTTAAAGAATCCGGTTGATAAATCGTGTAACTCTTTGAAAGGTTTAGTGTGCGGTTTAAAAGTATCTGGCTGGTAAGAAATTTGTAACTTGTTCGAATATTGAACGGTTTAAACAATCCGTGTGGTAAGTGTGTGCGGTTTAGAATCCGCTTGGTAAGTCTTGGACTTTTGAGTGGTTTATTTCTACAATCGTATATATCTTGGACGGTATTAAATTGAACGGTGTTTGATTTTGATCGGTTTAATAAGTTTGACTTTTTGATCGGTTTAATTGTTTGACTTTTTGATCGGTTTATTAAGTTTGACTTTGTGATCGGTTTAAAATCTTTATCTTTGTGCGTTCTATCCTTGTGCGGTTTATGTCCATGTGTTGCCCGGATTTCTAATCCGGATAACTTGATAAATTTGTCTATCTTTTTGACCGGACTTGTAAATCGGATAAACTTGTGCGGATTACTAATCCGGACAAGTGCTTGTGCTTAATTGTCTAAGTGTTGAATGTGTGCTTATTCAAGTTTACACTTTATCAGATATATAATTTGTAAACTGATCTTTTAAATTCAAACTTTGAACTGCAGTTGATCCTATTTTTCATACAAACTGAAAAGATGAGTTCAAAAGAAGCAATGGCTATTGGTACTGATACCAAGCCACCAGTTCTTTTTCATGGTGACTATAATCAATGGAGAGACAGATTTCTGAACTTCATTGAAAGGATGAAAGAAGGAGAACTGATCATGCAATATCTATTGGAAGGTCCAGCTGAATTCTTTATAGAGGTAGAAGCTAATTTAGTTGCAGGCATACTTGCACCGAAATTACCTAAACTGAAACATCAATATTCAGCTGAAGATATAGAAAGAGCCCATGCTGATGTGCTTTGCAAATCTTACATGATGCAAGCACTGACTAATGATATCTACACCAGTATTGACAGCTATAAATCATCTGGTCACAGAATGTGGGTTCAAATAGAAAAGAGCTTTACTTCAAAATTCTGGGGAAGTCTACAAAGAGCTTTGGGATCACAAATTAGATTAAGTACGGCTTATCATCCACAAACATATGGGAAAAGTGAAAGAACTATCCAAACTCTTGAAGATATGTTGAGATCCTGTGTCATTGACTTCGGGGGATCATGGGACGAACATTTACCGTTGATAGAATTTTCCTACAATAATAGTTATCACTCCAGCATCCAAGCAGCACCTTATGAAGTCCTATATGGAAGAAAATGCCGAACACCATTATGTTGGAATGAGGTAGGTGAAAAACAGTTGACAGGTCCCGAGATTGTGCAAGTAACATCTGAAAAGATTGATCAGATTCGAGCAAAAATCAAAATTGCCCAGGATCGATAGAAAAGCTATGCCAACAAACGAAGGAAACCGATTGAATTCAATGTAGGTGACTTTGTAATGTTAAAGGTATCCCCATGGAAAGGTGTTATGAGATTTGAGAAGAAAGGTAAGCTTAGTCCAAGGTATATTGGACCATTCAGAATCTGTAAAAGAATTGGACCGGTAGCTTATCTATTGGAATTACTAGAGGGACTTAGTCTGATTCACAATACTTTCCATGTGTCAAACCTAAGGAAATGCCTTGCTGATCCTAGTATGGCGATACCACTTCCGGAGATTAAGTTGGATGACAAACTAAATTTTGTAGAAACTCCAGAAGCTATAACCGATCACAAAACCCGTGTGTTGAGAAACAAGGAAATAAATCTAGTAAGAGTGCAGTGGCGATTTCACAAAGGATCAGAAGCAACATGGGAATTAGAATCAGAAATGAAAGAGAAATATCCATGGTTATTTGAATGAATTCCGGGACGAAATTCTTTTAAGGGGGAGAGAAGGTTATAACCGGGTTTCACATAACCTTGGTTGAGGTAATTTATACATGCTTATTATGTGGATTACGTGAAATATGCATGTATAAGTTGAAATACATGATATTGTGTATGTGTATATGTGCAAAGATGACATGACGCATATGATTTATACATGTATGCATGTGGTGTGAAACATGCATAAGGTGGTGTATAATTGTGATAAATTATTTGGGTGGACATTATTTTATTATTTAAAAACTTATATCTTCATGTTTAAGAAACCATGAATTTTATAATGCAAAATCCACCGCCCAAAGTTATTTCTATTGGACAAAAGCTTTCACCGCCTTTGAAGTTTTAWBAKTAAAATCCTCCACCGCCTAGGTGAGGATATTTAAAGAAGAGTTTGATAAGGTTATCCTTATCACTGTCTCTCTTTTTAGAAAAAGAACCTGTGTGTGAGCTAAAGTATTCTTCAAGATTCTGTGTTAAGAATAAGTTGTTGATGTGTGTTTATCATCAAGAAATCTGTTTGATAAGGTGAGTTTTCTTTTAAAACTACCTTTGTTTATAAACTGTGAGTTTTATTGTTGATTATATGTTATGAGTTTTGATGTTAGTTTTGAAGAAAATATGGTAAAACTATTTTGATAGTTTTAAAGGTGTTACTGTTATTGTTGAAAAGATAAAGAAGAGTTTGCTTCTTTAAAACAATTTTGGAAATGATATTCTGTTATGAGGATTTTAAAAGGGATATGAAGTTTTGGGAGATCTTCCTACCAAGCGTGGTGACGTAAGTCTGTTTTGGTATGGAAGTGGTTTTTGTAAATTGTTTCTACCAAGAGTGGTGACGTAAGTCTGTTTTGGTATGAAACTTATTTTTAGTTCCCTCAGACGTCGTGACTTTTGTCTGTTCTGGTTTGGAACTGAGAATGGGTACTTTCAGACGTGGTGACTTATGTCTCTTCTGATAAGTAGCCCTGTTCGATGGAGGAATAAGGGTGGTATATTAAGGAGGGGTGTCTTTTGGAATAAGAGTGTCAATTGTGTGTGAATATTATAGCTCTTACTAGTATGTCTTTTAAGACTACAATAGATTTTAGTCCTTACTTCTTTGTGATTTGAAAACTCAAAGATATTGTTCTTATTAGAAATAATGGTATTGATGCTATTGAAAAAGGGAAAAACTGGCCTATGGCCATTGGTATTGGTTAAAAGTGTTTTGAAACATAATAGTTATTTTCGTGAGGAATCAGAGAAGCTCTGGTTGTTCCTTGAAAGGAACCAGAGGGGCTCTGGTTGGTCCTCATCATTGGACCAGAGGATTTTAGTTATTGATTTGAAGGATGAGCAAGTTTTTACTAAAATGTATTAACTGGATTAGAGGTGTTGTATCTTTTGTTAAGTGTTTTCACGTCAAAATCGTATTTTAGATGTTTTAAGAAAAGAATTTTATACTTAGAATCTTTTTATGAAAAACAAACCAGAGAAGCTCTGGTTGACTTACACGTTGAACCAGAGGGGCTCTGGTTGGTCTTGTCTTTTGAACCAGAAGCTCCGGTTAGTATAACCAGAGGCTCTGGTCGAACATGAACTTTTTATAAATTGCTCGTTTTATGAAAAAAGGCTATCTTATTGATTGAAGGTTTATCTAAAAACCATTTTTGAGAAATTATACGAGTCAAAGGTGCTGGTTAGTACAACCAGAGGCTCTGGTCATGAAGACCAGAAGCTCTGGAAGAGAGACCAGAGAGGCTCTGGTTCTGTGTTGAAATATTTTCTAAGTGTGGTTTAGAACCAGAGGCTCTAGTCGTGAAGACCAGAAGCGCTGGAAGAGAGACTAGAGGGGCTCTGGTCCTGATTGTCGAATTATATTCTAAAGTCTAGTTAGTGAAACCAGCGGCTCTGGTCGTGAAGACCAGAAGCTCTGGAAGAGAGACCAGAGGGGCTCTAGTCCTGATTGTCAAATTATATTCTAAGTCTGGTTGGTTCAACCAGATGCTCTAGTCGTGAAGACCAGAAGCACTAGAAGAGAGACCAGAGGGGCTCTGGTCCTGGATGTCGAAATATTTTCTAAGTGTTGTTTGAAACCAGAGGCCCGATGGACCGAAGCAGTATGTTTTCAGTTTTGCTTCATAAGATGTTTGATTTGAAATAAATGTTTTGGTGATCTTCACCCTGCATTACATAGAAGGGAACCTCACTAGACATTCATGTCTAACCCTCATTTTCGTGTTTCTAAAATTATGTGTGCAGGTAATGATAAGTGAAAGAGTATTGTGTGAATTACTTCCCTATATGCTTAGCTGTTTTTGGAAGCATAGATGATAGGATGCAAGAGCTTGTACTTTTGGAATTTTTGGGCTGTGTATTTTATATTATAGACTCTTGTATCGAGGACCTATGTGGGGAAAACATGTATTCTATATATGAAATATGTGTTATATGCAATGTGTGGATTTGGGGTGTTACACACTTTCACCAGATAACAAGACTTATTGGATACTGATAAAGAAGCTTATCGATTTCTAAATGACCGATTAGCAAGAGTAATTTCCACAAAAATACAAGTAACAAAGTCAGGCGATGAATAATATCACCCACAAAATGTATGTGATGAGTGAATTTAAATCGGACAACACAACAATATCAATATCAAACTAAAATCAACGACTGATGAGATCTACTTATCGCTTGATGAATAATTCATTGATCGATGAGTATCTACTTGCATAGAAAGTCCAAAATTCAACCAAAAATGCTAAAAAATGAATCAAGTATTGATAGACTCGAATTCTTACCAGAAACAAGAATTTAATACCAATTACAATCAAAAACCGATCAAAATCACCCAATTTGACAAAAACTTCAAGAACAGTTTGAAGTCTTGAAAAACACCAAAAATTCAAAATTAAATCAAAAGATCGTTTCAATTATGAAATTCAATTGAACAGAATGTTTTAAAAAAAGAATTTGCATACAATTCAGTCAATTTCAAAGATTAAACAACACAAAAGTGAAGAATTTGAGTAGGAAATGAAAGAAACATTCAAGAACACTAAGAACAGTCCGATTCTTCCAAAATTCCAAGAATAGTCCTAATCCAATCTGGTGCTAGTCAATCCAAGTTACTGCAGTTTGCTCTGATACCAACTGAAATTCCTAGAAGTCTTAATCAGATTTAGAAATCAATCATTAATAGTAGAAAAAAATTGAAGAACATCAAGAGAGAGAATTTGCCAAATGTTTTTGCATTAATCTTCATAGTAGATTACAAATGAGATTAGCTTCTAAATACAAGAAAGGAAACTATTTATACAACTAGTCACAATAACAAAAATTAAAATGGAGAAACTTGCTTGAATACAACTTTAAAGCACAAAACTTAAACCTAACAAATCACCATCATCAACATTGACCACCATTAATTACAACTCAACACCGTTTACTCGGGCCTGTTTACTGGAACGTAAAAACATGGTCCACTACGAGAAATAAGGCTTTTAGCAACAATTTTTATCGTCGCTAAAAGTCAATTTATCATTAGAGAGAGTATTTAACAACATGTCGTTGCTATAACTTGTGGCAGAAACATGTCACCGCTAAAAGACGCATCATCAAAGCTCACTTTTCTTGTAGTGACCCTCGATAAGTACAAAAAAAAAATTCAATACATGTTTTTCGTTAGTACAAAATTGAGTACAAGAAATGCTAATAATTTACCGAGGAAAGAAATCTTATTTATCTTTATTATAGATATATAAGAGAATACTTAAATTTACTTATTTCTTATTAGGTAATTTGAAACCAAAATGTATAGAAACTGTGGCTGATAAACTTTTATAAAAGGTAAGAATTTATTTAGTTCATAACAAGAAATATATGTTACTTTGATTCAAAAAGAGAATTCGTTTGAATGAAGTAATCGTGAGGGTCAATGAGAGTCAAATAATAGAAAAGATTATCAAGGTTTTCTAGACAAGTAGACAAATGAGGATCAATAAGAATATGGAAGAAAAGATCCATTGAGATCCAATAAAAATAAATAATGAATTAAATATATGATATACATGCTCAACAAATGGTTTGATAGTCCCTAATATGATCAATCTTCAATATAACACTTGAGAATCCAGGGCAGAGATGATATTCAATAAGAACATGTAGAAGGAGACTTGAGAGGATTTGTCAAATAGTCAACTTTATTATGTACGTGAGATTTTTACAAATGAGCTTCTCTCTTACCAAAATACAAGGAACTCACCCTTTGTATAGGGTCAAACATCTAGACAAAGTCAAAGTCAAAGTCAAACTATCCTAAGAAAAGTCAAACACGGTGACTTTAACACAATTATAGACAAAATTAACTTTCAAGACGAATACAATTTATCACTGATTTTCAGTCCTAACATTCTCCCCCTTTGTATTCAGACTTGAAAGAATTTGCGCGCGTTGAATCTCGTTTGAACTTTGATGCATTAAGCACTCTATGTCTTTTTCAAAAACAATCTCCAACTTGAAATCTTCAGATAATCGTTAGTTGAGAAATATCTTCTAACATTCTCCCTCTTGAATGTAGAACAACGATGAGCTTCTCTTTTGACAATATAGAACAGAAACAATAACGATCTTCAGAATCGATCTTCAGCAAACTGTTGTAAAAGTTGATCTTCACATTCAACAACTCTCAGACATTGTAGCATCGGAATAATCTTTTGTAATCATCTCCAGTCGCACTCCTTTTTGAGTCTTTTGCCATCATTGAAGTTGCTTCCCCTTGATCTTTACAACAAATTCCTCTTATAATGTTTGGAATTGGTCATTTCATTCATTATTACATACCCCCCCCTTATGATGAAATGAGAATCATGACATAATACACAAGAATGAATGAAATTTCCTGCGAAAGCCGTCAATTCATGAAATTGTAAGTAGATCTTTTCAAATCCATTTGTTTTTATCTTTTCAGATTAAGGGAATGGGAAGATAACAACCAATTTCAACGTATGAAATTGTTTTCAATCTTATAAAATATTGGCCTGTGAGTATAACAGATATACTCAGTACAACAAATGTACTGTATATATGAGACTTTATGATGCTCATCTCACCAGGTTTTCCATTCAATCATCGATAGCTTAAAAATAGCATATCTATGAATGTTTTGGCAAAATAACATATAAAATGCCAAATTTGTATAGTGTAGAAAGATACTAATGTTTCTGTTTAGGCTAAAAAAGATAAACAGTGTGGTCTACACAAATTTATCAGACTCAATTAGTGATTAAAAAGACTTGAAGGGGGGGACATATATCCTTCTGATTCAATATCAACTTTCTCCGAATGAGAAATTGATAGATGATGAGCTGCGTGCCCCAAGTGTTATTGAAACACTTATCTGTTGAGAGATAAATGAGTAGCTGGTGGGGTTGTGACAAGAATTGGTCTGGGCTTTGCCTTTTTCAATATTAGTCTTGAAAGAATTGAGAATTATTAGATTGTGGGGTATGCCCGGATTATAGAAATTTGGAACAGGATTCTTATGTTCTTTTAATACTGACACAACTCTCGTCAATTCTTTTAGCTCACAACAACTACCCCACTCTTTTTCATTTTAATCTCAGCACACAAACTCATTTTGTATTTAAGCTCACTCAGATATAGTTGTCCTCTTGGGTAGGTCTGTCGGTTCTGACATTCCATAGAGGTATTTCTGTTAAGCACTCAGTCACTCCTAAACTTAGCATTGTATGCTCAGTTGATCACAATGATTGACCAAGAATATTATTGCAATGAAGTACAATGATCAGATACAAAATTGATCAAGATATTTGGCTTTAAGCACAATCAATAAAGGAATGATGCGACAATGATCAGATTATTCGGTATGCGAGAGAAATGAATGAAGATCTGTAAGAACGAGTTTACAGATTCTGATTAAAAAAAATGAAATGTATATCAATCAAGGAAAAAAATTTAGAAAAATCAACATTTGAATACAAACGAGCGTATTATCGCCGACAAAAATATTATTTTAAGAGACGTGATAATAATAGTTTAAAGAAAAGCTGAAACAGGTATTGGAGTTATGTACGATGAGAAATTACGCAAGTAAAATCTCAGAAAATACTTGTTTAGAAAATGTACTCATTTTTTAAAAAAAATTTCACTTCCCGAAAACATTTATTTAAACCTTCTAGAGACTCCCCCTAGAAAGTAGATTATAGAACTGTTTCGATTCAGCTAAAAAATTAAAAAAAAAATAAGGAACATGTTAAGCACGGGTCCTAAACTGAGTGTTTAAAAACCACATTCGGTAAAGCACGGGTCCTGAACTGAATTGTTCAGAAGCCTTGTTTGGAACATATTACAACTCCCCCTGCATTAATGTATCACTGATATGATATTCTGATCAGCACAAAATTGACACACCTGCAAAATCAGATCAAATAGATTTTGGTACCCAAATGAATTTGGGTCCTATTTTGTTAGTATCGGGTTGGGGTATGTTGTAACTTCCAAACCATATATTTCTATTAGATGTCTTCTTTTTAGCACTTTTAAAAGGTAGATCAGATAAGTAGTAAGAACCATAACAGTCATTATTATACCTGTTAAATGAATTCCAGCTGTTTTTAAACCAGTTGTTCCCATATCCTCTGTTGATCTTCTTCTTGTTAACAAACTCATTAGTTCCACAATTTGAGCATAGGATTCTTCTCTTGCTGAGACTGGTCAATTGATTAGTAGATCTCACAGTGCAAGGAAGAACAGTGTTAGTTACAACAGATTTATGAGACACAACAGAATCTGCTTTATTAACCCAAACTTGTTTAACTTTTGAAAAATTATTTGGTGATCCGATTACATACCCTTGATAATACTTATTAGAAGAACGAGAATAGTTCTTAGAAACATTTGATTTAGGGCTGCTTGAATAACTGTTCGATTTGGAACAGTCATAGAAGCTAGTTTTACACTAAGAAGGAATACCAATTGAGCTTTGAGCACAAGAAAAGTCTTTGACTTTCTGTAACAGCTGGTCTCTTTCAACAGTAACTAAATCAAACTTATTTTTAAGTTCTGTTCTCATCTTCAGCGCAGTTTCAAGGTCTGTCTTCAGATCAAACAATTTCTTTGTAGTATCCAGGAGTTTACCTTCTAACTCCTTCTTGTAATTTTCAAATACTTTCCGTTCTTTCTCAAATTCCTTTCTTTCTGTTGGGTTCAAGTTAGTGCTTAATGTTGTATTCAAGTTTCTCCTTAGTGTAATTGTTTTGTAATAGTTTAGCCTTTACTATTTCCTAGTATAAATAGTGATTTCCTTGTAATTGTCATTAACAATCGTCATTAGCAGAATTATCAAGATTAGTGCTGCAATTTTCTCTCTCTCTCTCAATCAAATCATCCTTTGATCATATTCTCTCTATCTTTGATGTTCATCATGATTCTTGAAGTTTGCTTCATGTTTGTATGATTTATGGACTATCAATTGGTATCAAAGCAGACTGCAGCAGTTTGGGTTGAAGATTTATCTGATTTGCACATTTTCTGCTCGATTTTTTTTGAAGATTATCGATCTGTTCTTCACTGTTCTTGATATTATTTTCGTCCGGATTGATTTTTGAGCCTAAATCGTTCAATTTTTGGAGTGTTAATTGTAAAGATTTGTATTGTTAGATTCGGTTTTTCATTTCAAGCAATCTTGATTCACACCATTTTTCGTTTTAAACAAGTTTTGAGGCTGATTTAGTCGAAAATCGATTTTAAGTTTTCTGGAAAAAGTTCTTCAAAACTCATAATTTTTCATGTTTTGATCCAAATTTTTGGTAAAAAGTGTGAAATGTGTGTTTTTGTTTGAATTTTTGTCCGCTTAAAGCTTGTGCGGTTTAAGATGTTAGCCGCTTAATACTTGTGCGATTTAACATCCGTGTGTTTTCAAGCTTTGTTTTGATAGGTTATACCGGACAACACTCGTGAGGATATCTTGTGCGGTTTAACTAATCCGGCTGGTAAACCGTTGATAACTTGTGCGGATTAGTTGGTAAACCGTTGAACTCTTGATCGATTTATTGAGCGGTTTAAAGTATCCGGCTGGTAAGAAACTTGTATCTTGTGCGGATATTGAACAGTTTAAACAATCCGAGTGGTAAGTTTGTGCGGTTTAGAATCCGCTTGGTAAGTCTTGGACTTTTTGAGCGGTTTATTTCTATAATCGTATATATCTTGGACGGTGTTTGACTTTTGATCGGTATAATTGTTTGATTCTTTGATCGGTTTAATAGTTTGACTTTGTGATCAGTTTAAAACTTAGACTCTTTGAGCGATTTATCTTTGTGCGGTTTATGTCTACTTGTTGCCCGGATTTCTAATCCGGATAACTTGTTGTTTTTGTCTATCTTTTTGACCGGACTTGTAAACCGGACAAACTTGACCGGATTACTAATCCAGATAAGTGTTTGTGCTTAATTTTGTCTAAGTGTTGAATGTGTGCTTATTCTAGTTTACACTTTATCAGATATATTTTTGTGAACTGATCTTTTAATTCAAACTTTGAACTGCAGTTGATCCTATTTTTCATACAAATTGAGAAGATGAGTTCAAAAGAAGCAATGGCTATTGGTACTGATACCAAGCCACCAGTTCTTTTTCGTGGTGACTATAATCAATAGAGAGACAGATTTCTGAACTTCATTGAAAGGATGAAAGAAGGAGATATGATCATGCAATCTCTATTGGACGGTCCTGCTGAATTCTTTGTAGAAGTACCTGCTGACAATAAAGTAGGCGTACCTGCACAGAAATTACCTAAACCGAAACATCAATATTCACCTGAAGATAAAAAAAGAGCCCATGCTGATGTGCTTTGCAAATCTTATATGATGCAAGCATTGACTAATGATATCTACATGAGCATTGACAGCTATAAATCATCAGGTCACAGCATGTGGGTTCAAATAGAGAAGATGATGATGGGTTTGAAAGTCGGAACTCAGCTGAAAATTACAAATTGCATTTCAGCATATGAAGAGTTCAAGGCTAAAGAAGGAGAAAGCCTTGATGATGTCTATAACAGACTTGCCAGACTACTAAATGAGCTACGGAATTTCCAAAACTACTATAGAGATAAATGTTAAGTTTCTTAACAATCTCCAATCAGAGTGGAAACCATTTGCTAATCATATAAGATTTAACAAGCAATTATCTGATATTGATATTCATGAAATATATGAAACTCTGAAACAGAATGAGCAGGATGTTTTGGAGATCCATAATGCAAAGAAGAAAGAGAAAGAAGTTGCTGATTCTTTGGCTCTCGTATCTGAGAGAAAGGAGAAGAGATACAAAAGTAGATCTGGAAAGAAAGTCAAAGAAGTTAGTCAATCAAGTGAGTCTGAGTCAGAAGACAGTAATAGCTCAGAATCTGATTCTGAAATGTCAGAGATCAAACAAGCAATGGCAATGCTGACCAAAGCATTCCAGAAAAAGTTATCCAAAAGGCCACACTCGAACAATCAGAGATTCTTGTCAGGCTCAAAGTATGACTACAAAGACAAGTTTGGCGAGAAGAAGAAATATGAAGAAAAGAGATTCGAGAAGAAATATGAAAGAAAGCCGGAAGAAGGGAAGAAATTTAGCAAAGGTGTAGCTGATGAGAACACCAAATGCTATAACTGTGGTAAGCTAGGCCACTTTGCTATTAACTGTAAGAAGCCGGTAAATCGTGATACCGACTACTACAAGAATAAGTTTCTTCCATCCAAACAAAGAGATGCCAGCAAAGCTCTTATGGCTGAGGATGAACATTGGCTGAACCTGACAGACGAAGAAGAAGAAGCTGAAGTTGTTGCACATGTGTGCTTAATGGCTAAATCAGACAATGATTTGCCTGGAGAAGATTCACAGATCAATGATGAGGTAATTCATCAAACATGCATTAAACAGATGAATAAGATGATACTCCAAATTCAAAAACAGATGAATAAGATGATACTCCAAATTCAAACTTTCCAGTAAGAGTTAAAATTAGAAAAATTGCGTTCAAATAATTTTGAAGATCAATTAAAAATGCTAAAAGAAAGATATACCAAAGTWTATATTGAAAATGCTGGAAACTTGAATTGGGCYAAGTYTTTGCAATCTGAGTCCAAAATATCTGAAGAAAAATCCAATGCTTTAAATTCCGAGTTATCTGAATTAAAGGAAAAATATAAATCATTAGGTTTAGTTAATG
>NC_037535.1:6742125-6743564 GCF_001531365.2 Cynara cardunculus var. scolymus
TTCCATGAAAATACAATTTTCACTTCAAACTCATCTACATTGAAAACAATTTTTAAAAGATTATACAAAATTGCAGCTTTTGTGACTAAAAACTATAACATCAGTTTTTAGAAGACCAAAACTTCATAATTAATATTAATCTTACAATTAGATGAGATTTTAAATTCCATTTTTTTAAACGTCTTCCACAAATCCCCGCAACAGAGACATACACCCCGGTTTACAAAATGTAAGGACACCGCCCAACCCTTTCGAAGAAAGGATACAACATCAACAGACCGCTGTCAAGGGCTATGCTCACTGTCATTCCATTGACAAGTGAGATACGCCAAGCCTATGAACGCTTCATGTTGTCCCAAGAACCGAGGGCAGCTACCACAGAGCACTTAGAGCCGTCCCCCTCTCCAAGCGAGGGAGCACAACCATCATCTTCATTGGATGATGACGATGATGATGATGATGATACTCGTGCTTCCCCTGGCCCTCACCAGCATATTTCCCTACCTACTACCCAAAGGGCACCCACATCCACTATCCCTGGCAATCAAAGCCAAAGGGATATTAAAACAGGACGACCCAGTCCAATCCAAACCCAAGCTAGCTATCTAGAGACCATCCTTCAAGCCTCTGGAGATGAACAAGCCGAGGAATCTCACACCCCATCACCCCTCTCTCAATAGAGAGGTGATGAAGAGATAAGAGCCCCTTCGCCTCAAGGCTCGCCACAACCTTTCACACACACAAACGCATTTGTTGCTTCTGATGTTGAACCCATAGATCGTTCAGAGCGATCTTCATTTTGTGCGCCAGTACCTTCGGTATTTGATCTACCAAAGGGTACACACATTCGATTCACTTACTTAGCCTCTGAAGCTGAAGAAGAGGAAGAGGATGTCCAAACATCACAAGATAGTTCTTCTCTCGAAGGCTATCAAGGACATGATGGAAGTCCTTCGCGGCCTACCTTCACACAAGGCCAAGAAGGCGCCTCTGGAACAGAGGCACAACCTGCAGCATCCGTTGCTGCAGGGGTTACCCCCTTAGCGATCTGGTCACCAAGGCTGAGTTCCAGGCCTTTGTTGATACAGTTCTGTGCCTCATGCTCGAGCAGCCGCCCAAGCAAATGACAACGCCACAATGACCAAGACCCCGATGATCAAGGTCTTGGACCTCGTGAGGGGAAGACAGAGGCAGCGGCTGCATATACATCTTCATCTGCTGCACCAACGCAACCATCACCACCACACCAACCATCACCTCAAGAAACCTAAGCAAGGGAACCAGAGGCCTTGCCCTCTGATGATGAACCGCTTAACCAAGTTCCCTTAGCTAGAACCCCATAACCCATCGTGTTGAGTTCCTCAACCGATGAAAAACCAACCACCCCACCATCACAACACCAATGAAAAGAAAATTTGTCATCCAATGAAAACTTGGAA
>NC_037535.1:6744419-6751217 GCF_001531365.2 Cynara cardunculus var. scolymus
TTACGTTTCATTATTTATAAAGTAAAACCTTTGAAGCTCAAAACTGTTCTTGAATGTTCTTATTTTATTTTTGAGTCTTCATAACTTTCTTCGTAAAATCACTATAATTTGGTTATTCATAACTAGATTATTAGTGTTATTGAGAGATCTGGGATCAACACAACCTTGGAACCAAATGACAAAGGAATTATGTGTTTTCAAGGGCGAATTTGAGTACCATATTTTGGAGATATCTGAAGTATGATATTAAATGAAAGTCATAAATCTCGATACTCTATCCATCCAGGCACCAATAAGATGTATAGAGATTTGAAATCTTTTTATTGGTGGCCAGGATTAAAAAGAGACATAGCTCAATATGTGGAACAGTGTCTGACATGTTTACAGGTTAACATTGAACATCAGAAGTCGTATAAAAGTCTTCAATCGTTAGAGATACCTGTATGGAAATGGGATCACATTACCATGGATTTTGTTATGAAATTACCTCGAACTCCAAAGGGGTATGACGCGATTTGGGTAATTGTTGATCATTTATCTAAATCTGTACATTTTCTACCAATAAGAGAGAAATACTCTTTAGAAAAGTTAGCACAGATTTACATCAAAGAAATTGTTACCAGACACGGTGTTCCATTGTCTATTATCTTTGATAGAGATAGTCGATTTACTTCCAAGTTCTGGGAAGGACTACAGAAAGCTTTGGGATCTAAAATTCGGTTAAGTACAACTTATCATCCGCAAACAGATGGGCAAAGTGAAAGAACTATCCAGACTCTCGAAGATGTGTTGAGAAACTATATCATTGATTTTGGGGGATCGTGAGAAGATCACTTGCCATTGATAGAGTTTGCATAGAACAATAGTTACCATTCTAGCATTCAAGCGACACCGTATGAAGTGTTGTATGGACGTAAATGCCGAACGCCATTGTGTTTGAATGAGGTGGGTGAAAAATAGCTGACGGGTCCTGAAATTGTCCAAGAAACTTCTGAAAAGATTGAACTGATCCGTGAAAGAATCAAAACAGCACAAGATCGCCAGAAAAGTTATGCTGATAATCGTCGAAAGCCGATTGAATTTGATATAGGTGATTTTGTGATGTTATAAGTTTCGCCGTGGAAGGGTGTCATCAGATTTGGAAAGAAAGGGAAGCTCAGTCTGAGGTATGTAGGACCGTTCAGAATATGTAAACGAATTGGGCCAGTAGCATATCAGTTAGAGCTACCAGAAGAGCTGAGTCTGATTCACAACACTTTTCATGTGTCGAATCTGCGGAAATGTTTGGCCGATCCGAGTTTAGCTATACCATTACCAGAGATTCAATTAGACAGTAAGCTGAATTTTGTGGAAACACAGGAAGCCGTAATCGACAGAAAAATCAGAGTGTTGAGAAATAAAGAAATAAGTCTGGTGAAAATTCAGTGGAAGTTTCACAAAGGACCGGAAGCAACATGGGAATTGGAGTCAAATATGAGATCAGAATACCCATGGCTTTTTGATTAAAGGAATTCCGGGACGGAATTCTTTTGAGGGGTGGATAATGTGATAACTGGATCCTAGTTATCACCCAAAGTAATTAATATGTGATTATCTGATTAAATGTTTATGTGACATCATGATAAATTATAATATTTGATCATGCTAGTGTGTGAAAATTATGTGTATACATGTATGAGAGTATGTGCATGTATATGTGATTATACACACATGCATGTTATGTGAATGCATGGTGTGTATGGATGGATGCATATAATAAGAAATGCATGGTGTATGTGTGTGTATGCATGCATATGGGGAGTTGTATGGGAAGAAGGGGCTGTTAGCTGACCTTCTATTTTTGGAAGTGTATAAAAGGGAGGCTTAGCCTCCATATTTTCTCTTCTGACATTAGTTAAAAGCTGTGTGATTTAAAAGAGAAGAGAAGTGTCCGGATTTCTTTGTTTGAAGATTCAAGTATTTGGTTTCAAAAGCCTGATAAGGTGAGTGATTTCTAAATCTTTTTGCATTAAAATTGTTACTGGTTTTAATATGAATCTTGTTTATATTTGGAAAGAAATCATATATTTGTTTAACGGTTTTTATCCAGACAAAGACTGACCGGATTAAGTTTAATCGGACAAAGCTTGTCCGGATTACTTTTTAAATCGCACAAGCTTTGGACGAGGTATTGTCCGGACTTGTTATCCGGACAAAGTTGTTAAAATATTCTAAGTTTTAAATCGGTTAAAGGTTGGACGATGTATTGTCCGGATTGTTTAAATCGGTTAAAAGTTGGACGATGTATTGTCCGGATTGTTTAAATCGGTTAAAAAGGTATAAGTATTGTCCGGACTTTATATCCGGATAACTTATCCGGATAACCTCTTATTTGGAATTTTCATGAGTTTTATATTTTAGACTTTTTATATGGTTTAAAATGTCTATTATTGGGTTTAATTATAGATTATAAAATGGGTATTTTTTATTTTTTTTAAATATAAAGATATGTTCCTACCAAGCGTGGTGACGTAAGTCTGTTTTGGTATTGGAACGGGATTTTTGGGAAATTTTTCTACCAAGCATGGTGACGTAAGTCTGTTTTGGTACGGAACTATATTTTGGGAAACCTTCCTACCAAGCATGG
The DNA here is from genome assembly GCF_001531365.2 of Cynara cardunculus var. scolymus. Taxonomy (NCBI): domain Eukaryota; kingdom Viridiplantae; phylum Streptophyta; class Magnoliopsida; order Asterales; family Asteraceae; genus Cynara; species Cynara cardunculus. Next base: position 6,747,046 of record NC_037535.1, read on the forward strand.
TGACGTAAGTCTGTTTTGGTGTGAAAGTGGATTTTGTAAATTGTTTCTACCAAGCGTAGTGACGTAAGTCTGTTTTGGTATGAAACTTATTTTAAGTAATAGTTCCCCCAGACGTGGTGACTTTTGTCTGTTCTGGTTTGGAACTGGGAATGGGTACTTTCAGACGTGGTGACTTATGTCTGTTCTGATAAGTAGCCCTGTTTTGATGGAGGAATAAGGGTGGCATATCAAGGAGAGGTGTACTTAGAATAAGGGTGGCATTGTCATATGTGGATAATATTAATAACTCTTATTATTACTAACTGGATTTAATAACTTTGAGTCATCATTTCTTTGTGACCTGATGAATTAAAGATATTATCTCTATTTAATAATAATTTAGATGTTATTGAGAAGGGGAAAATGATTTGTCATATCAGGCAAATATTGCCTTAAATCTTTTTGGTTAATATTTATCAAGGAATGGTCTATTGACTCAAGTAGTTTTGGTTACAATATTTATTTGGAGACATTGGATCTATAATCAGAGATATTTTATAGAACTGAAGTTCTTGGGTGTACTCCATTTTACATGATATTGTGAACTGCGTCATTCATTGTACTGCAGAATATTTCTGAGCGAAATTACATTATCATATTTTGGTGTTCATCACCCTGCATTTGCAAAGAAGAGATTTACTCACTAGACCCATCTGGTCTAACCCTCATTTTCTGTTTTAAATTATGCAATGCAGGAATAGCAGGGTCCGGGGATATTAAAGGGAAAGGGAAAATGTGATTATTTTCCTAACCTGTTGTCTGCTTTTGAAGATACATGTTATATCACATGTAATAGTATAGGATTTGTTTTAGAAATTTTTATTTGTAGATTTTGTACATATAGTAATTCTTGTACTAGTGGGACCTTATGGTGTAATCTATGTTTCTATGTATTGAAATATGTTTTCTATGCAAATGTGGTGTTTGGGGGTGTTACAAAAACAATCAAGTAATTTGGTCAAACATTTCTCAAACATTTCACTAGAAATAAACCACTCAACAAAAACTGTAACTTGTTGGATCCTTATCCTATCAACACCAGCTGTACACCACTCACTGCATTTAAAAAAAATGGCCTGCTACGATAACTGAAATCCACTCACTGCATTAAGAAAGTTGCTCACTGCAGGATCTTAAGACCTCTCACCGCATGAATAAAGTCTGGTAAATACATGAATGAAATCTCGTTACCGCACATCAGTCAATACATAGCAGAAGATAAACTGACAAAAAGAATGCTAAATCGCTCAGGACTAGATCTTAAATCGCTCAAAAGGTGAATCTAAATCGCATAAAGCATGAGCTAAATCGCACACTGTAAACTGTAAATCGCTCACTGCACTCCCTTAGACTGCTTACTACTAATCTTTTAAACCAGTCAAGGAGTGAACTAAATCGTTCAACACTCAGCCTAAGTCGCTCACTTTACTTTCTAAGTCGCTCACTACTATTCTTGATCTACTCAAGACTAGTTTCTAAATCGATCAAACTCTCACAATCCGCTCACTGTTTGCTCATAAACCTGAGAAGCTACTGCCTAAATCGCTCAATCATTAAACAGCATAGCCTTTAAATCGATCAAGTTGCTGTTTAAGCCGGACAACAAATGAATACAAATCGCACAACTAATACTGCATGTTCAAGAAAAACACACACCTTGCAGGTCTAAATCACTCAAAACTCTTAGTCTTATCCTGACACTACAAGCTTTCTTCTGTAAAATGATCACAATGAAGCTATTATCCAGTTACAACAAGGCTGCTAAAACAGTTAACCCTATTATCTGGTCACTGAATGAAGCTTATCTGGTCATAACAAGGTTGGTCAACTCTATTAACTGGTCATTGAATGAATCAAACCAGTCAATACAAGGCTGTTCTTTAACAGCCGGACAATAAACAACTGTCAAAAATAGTTTCTATCCACACAATTGCTTTTATCCACTGGTCACAACTATTTTTATCCACTGGTTAAACCGCTCACTTGATCTCCGAATATGGTCAATCCTCGCTCAAGAGGTGTCCGAATTCGTTCAAAAACACAGCCTCAAATCGCTCAAACTTGAGATGAAAAACCTGTCACTGCAGCTTTCTTAATCCGGTCAAAACAACTCCTTATCCAGTCAAGACATGCATCTAACTCGCTTACAAAAAGCTCATGTCACTTCACAAAAATGAATGTTTTAACAAAGAAAATAACCAAGATTAGATCAAACAACGCACAAACACAAAAAAATTACAAAAGTTTATCCAAAAATAGATCAAGGCCTAACATTTTGACAAAACTTCTCAAGAACATGAAGAACATCAAAAATTTACAACTCTTTCAAATCTTCTAAACTTTGTGATCAACATGCAAAATCAAAAGATTAACACGGAATCATGATGTAAAAACGTACATAGTGCTCATCATTTTAACAACTAAACATCAAAAAAATAAGAATCCTGAGAGAAAAATATGAAAATCAATGATGAACTTTAAGAACATCAATGAACTTCAAGAACAATATATTGAATCTTCAGAAAAATTTGTGCAATTCGAGATCAATCTTCCTACAAACATGCTCTGATAACCAATTGTGTGTCCCTAACAATGATCAATTTTTCATGTAAACTTCATAACAATGGCAGATCTGATAGATATGAACATTAAGATCTTGAGAGAGATAGAGAGAAATAGTCAACATTCAAAGTTTGGACAACTCTTCTATTACGTATTATGAATTTACAATGAAGCATCCTACTCCAATTACAAGAATAACACCCTATTTATAGGGTCAAACAATAAAAGCCTAGTCAAAGTCAAACCTAACATACAAAGTCAAACACGATGTCTATTTTAATTATAGACAATAGTAACTTTCAAGACAAATACAATTATACACTGATTTTCAGTCCTAACATTCTCACCCTTTGTATTCAAACTTGAAAGAATTTGTGCGCGTTGAATATCGTTTGAACTTTGTCTCTTTACGCTCTTTATGACTTCTTCAGAAACATCAAAAACAATCTTCACTTGAAATCTTCAAACAATTATCTGTTGAGAAAGATCTTTTAACATTCTCCCCCTCGAATGTAGAACCGCGATGATCTTCTCTTCTGACAATCTAGATCAGAAACAATAACGAACTTCAGAAATAATTTTCAGTAAACTGTTGTAAAATGGATCATCACATTCAACATCTCTCAGTCATTCTAGCACAGGAATAATCTTTTGTAATCATCTCTAGTCGCACGAGTCTTTTGCCAATTTTGATATAACCCCCTTGATCTTTACATCAGATTCCCTTTATAATGATCAGAAATGGATACTTCATTCATTATTACATATTCCCCCTTATTATAAAATGAGAATCATTCCATCATACACAAGAATGAATGAAATTTTCCGCGTAAGCCATCAATTCATAAAGTAGTAAGTAGATCTTTGCAAATCCACTTACTAATCTTTTCAGATTAAGGGAATGGGAAGGTAACAACCAATTTCAACGCATGAAATTGTTTTCAATCTTATAAAAAGATTGGCCTGTGAGTATAACATATATACTCAGTACAACGAATGTACTGTATATATGAGACTTTTTGAGGCTCATCTCACCAGGTCTTCCATTCAATCATCGATAACTTAAAAATTAGTATATCTATGAATGTTTTGGCAAATTAACATATAAAATGCAAAATCTGTGTAGTGTACAAAGATAAAGCAACATATGCTTCTGTTAAGGCTCAAAAAGATAAACCGTGTGGACTACACAAATTTATCAGACTCAATTATTGATCAAAAAGACTTGAAGGGGGACATATATCCTTCTTTTTTAATATCAACTTTCTCCGAATGAGAAATTGGTAGATGATGAGTTGCGTGCCCCAAATGTTATTGAAACAATTATCTGTTGAGAGATAAATGAGTAGCTGGTGGGGTTGTGACAAGAATTGGCCTGGGCTTTGCCTTTTTCAATAGGGTTAAATGCATGAAATAGCAACCTACTTTCACAAAATTTCTTATTATAGCATTCTACTTTTGTTTTTCTTTATTACAGCAATGTACTTTCAAATTATTTTTTATTAAGGCATTGTACTTTAAAAAATCTACCCATAATAGCAATGGGTAACCTGTTACCTTTTAAACCGGTT
>NC_037535.1:6752347-6776089 GCF_001531365.2 Cynara cardunculus var. scolymus
GATAAGCACTCAGTCCCTCCTAAAATAGTATGCTCAATTGATCACAATGGTTGATCAAAATATTATTTTTTTAAAGCACAATGATCAGATAAAAATTGATCACTAAATTTGGCTTTTTAAGAACATTCAATGAAAGAAAGATGCAACAATGATCAAATTATTCGGTATATATGAGAAAAATGAATGAAGATATGTAAGAACGAGTTTACAGATTCTGATAAAAAAATAAATGAATGTATATCAATAAAAGAAAAAAAATATCAGAAAAACACTATTTGAATACAAACGAGTGTATTATCACCGAAAAAAAAAATTGTATAAAAGACGTGATAATAACAGTTTGAAGAATAGCTGAAACAGGTATTGGAGTTATGTACGATGAGAAATTACGCAAGTAAAAATCTCAAGAAATACCTGTTCAGAAAATATATACTCGTTACCAAAAAAAATCATTTTCCAAAAACATTTATTGAACTTTCTAGAGACTCCCCCTAGAAAGTAGATTACAGAAATGATTCAATTCAGCTCAAAAAAATCTGATTACGTAAAGAAAAGTTTTGACTAAAAAAAATTGTGCAATTCGAGTTCAATCTTCCTGCAAACATGCTCTGATACCAATTGTGTGCCCCTAACAATGATCAATCTTCATGTAAACTTCATAACAATGGCWGATCTGATAGATATGAACATTAAGATCTTGAGAGAGATAGAGAGAAATAGTCAACATTCAAAGTCTGGACAACTCTTCTATTACGTATTATGAATTTACAATGAAGCATCCTACTCCAATTACAAGACTAACACCCTATTTATAGGGTCAAACAGTAAAAGCCTAGTCAAAGTCAAACCTAACATACAAAATCAAACACGATGTCTATTTTAATTATAGACAATAGCAACTTTCAAGACGAATACAAGTTTACACTAACTTTCAGTCCTAACAGTTTTAATGGTTCCACTCTTTTCTTTCCTGCTTAAAGCGTCTGTCACTACGTTAGCTTTTCCCGGGTGGTAGAGAATTTCACAATCGTAGTCATTAACCAGTTCAATCCACCGACGTTGTCGCATATTTAATTCTTTCTGGCTGAACAAATGTTGCAAACTTTTATGATCAGTATATATCTGACATTTCGTTCCCAAATCCGGACAATATATCGCCCTAAGGCTTGCTCGATTTTACACTTAGAATAAATTTCAACAGCTTTTGTCCGGATAACAAGTCCGGACAACACTATCCTTTTTTGTCCTGATTTAAAATAATACGATCACCATTTTAGTCGTATTCCTACTTTTTCGTTCAAAATGTTTAACATACTCAACATTCATAAATCGCTCATTGCTTGACCGATTTAAAACTAAACCGCTTATGTCTTGTCCGGTTTAGGGCTTAATCGCCCAACCCTTGTCCGGTTTAAGATTTAAACCGCTCAATACTTATCCGATTTAAGACTAATCCGGACAACACTCCTGCGGTTTAAACTTCCAACCATACGAGAAGATTTTATACAACTAGTTATGCATTCCAAAGAGAAGTTTAAACATTTAAAACCACTCACCTTTAAAATCTTTTTAGAAATAAGATCGAACACAACTTGAATCCGCTTGATTCCAATCAAAAGCAATCCGGTCCCACCACTTCTTCTTAAATCGCACACTCTCTTTCCAAAAATGGCAAGAAAAATATAAAAGAGGGTTAACCTCCCTTTTATACTTTCTACAAAGGGATATGACGGCTAAACCGCCTACTCATGCATGCCTTCACATGCATACAAACATACAAACACACACACACACACACATATATATATATATATTCGTATATATATATATACACACTCATTCACACATATCATGCATATATCCATTCATGTACATATATAACCTATGCAAAAAATTTCACATACTCACATGATCAAATATAACAATTTATCATGCTGTCACATAAACATTTAACAAATAAGCAATATTAATTACCTCGGGTGATAGCCAGGGTCCAGTTATCACAGTAAGTTCATTTGTTAACCTAAATTATTGTGTTAATTTTGTTAACCAATCTTAACCATTGATCTTTGAAATTTGTGCCTAAGATCATTCATGACAAAAAGTGTAATTAATTGCCCACATAGACAAGGTAACATAAGTGAACAATATTTACAAGGGGTATTTTGGAGAAAAAAAATTAGTTGTCCATTAATGACAACGAGATGTTTTGTAACCGCCCATTAATGACAATGAAATGTTTTGTAACTGCCCATTAATAACAATGTAATCCGGGAATTAATCTCGTCATCGAATCAAAACCAACAGCAAAATCCTCGACACCAGATTTTTCTACAGTTCTTTTTATTAATGGTTCATATGTAAACAAGTATTCGATATTTATATGAATTGTTCATGTGTGAACAGGGGTGTATATGAAAAAGAATCATAAATGACACAAGTGTACATATATGTCAATCTGTGTTTGTATTTAACACAAGGGTTCATATATGTCAATTTGTGTTCGTAATTGACATAAGGGTTTATATATGTCGAGTTGTATTCATATGGTTGTACGAATATTCATATATGTGAATTTGTGTTCATATGGTCACACATGTTCATCATTTTTCGTATGTTCATTTGTGAAAATATGTGTTCACATTTATACCAATTGTACATATATGTGAATATGTGTTCGTATGTGATAACCAGGTTCTGGTTATTACTCAAGGTATTTACTATGTGAAATAATTGTTTATATGGATACATGCTTACATGGATTAAATACGTGAGTATATGTATTTATGCATGAGAATATATGCATAATATGGGAATGTGTATATATATATGTGGAACATGTATGTATACATAAAATATGAAAATACATGATATTGTTATAAATGTGTGTGTGCGCATGAGTGTACACCCAAAATATGAGTAAATTTTGCTTGTAAGCATGCATAGGGGGAGGTGTTGGTTGGTTCAGTGGACTTTCCTTTTTAGGAAAGTATAAATACAAGAAGAGGGTAATGAGGCAAAGTTTTTCCTAGTCTCATTTTGAAATCTAGAGAAAAGTAAGTTGTGTTGTCCGGAGATCAAGTGAATTCAAATTGACTTTTTCATCTTCAAAATCTGAGTTTTAAGGTGAGTTATTACTAAACTATTTTCATTCAATTATGTTACTGGTTTTAATATGTGCAGTGTAGTGAATTATAAAGAAATTTGTATGATTTGAATTATGTCTGCACAAAGAATGACCAGATTACTTTTAAACCGGACATAGTGTTGTCCAACTTAGTTATAAACCGATCAAGTGTTGTGCGATTTAATGAGTTAGCGTGATTTTAATTACGTAAATCGGAAAAATGTTTTGGACGGAGAAGTAGGAATACGACTAAGCATTGTGCGATTTATTTCTTATATCGCTCAAGGCTTATTCGATGTATGTCTTAAACCGGTCAAGTATTATCCGGTTTACTCCTTAAAACGGTCAAGGGTTATCCGGTTTATAGATAAATCGCTCAAGGCTCATCTGGATTCAAGTGGAATTCTTCTAAGTTTTGTCCGGGTTTGTATATCAGACAAAAAGGGACAGTGTTATCCGGATTTTTTGTCGGGATAACATATCCGGTTGATTATTTGATATAAATTATAAGTGTTGGGTTTTACTGGAAATTTTATAAATTGATAATTATTAAGGAGTTTAATTATGGATTTATAAAAGGGTATTTTATATGTTCCTACCAAGCATGGTGACATATGTCTGTTTTGGTACGAAACTGGATTTTTAGAAATGTTTCTACCAAGCGTGGTGACGTAAGTCTGTTTTGGTATGAAACTATAATTTGGAAAACTGTTTCTACCAAGCGTGGTGAAGTAAGTCTGTTTTGGTACGAAACCTGTTTTAAGAGGTAGTTCCCCCAGACGTGGTAACTTTTGTCTATTTGGGCTTGGAACTGGGAATGGGTACTTTCAGACGTGGTGACTTTTGTCTGTTCTGATAAGTAGCCCTGTTTTGGATGGAAGAACAAGGGTGGCAAATCAAGGAGATGTGTACTTGGAATAGGGGATGTATTATCATATGTGGGTATTATTATAACTCTTATTATTATTACTAAGTGGACTTAATAACTTTGAATCATCATTTTCTTTGTGACCTGTTGAATTAGAGATATTATTCCTATTAGAAATATTGATTTAGATGTTATTGAGAAGGGGAAAATGGTTTGTCACAAAAGGCAAGTATTGCCTTAAATCTTTCCATTAACATTTACAGAGAATTATGTTCTTTTAATCTGATGAAACAAAGAGACTGTGGCTGTAATGTTAGTTTCATTTGAGAATTATTGAATCTTTAAGCAGATGTATAGGGTTTATTCTATTATCCATTTTATTAAGGACTGCATTGTCAAATAAAAATGCAAATATTCCTGAGCAAAGTTATCTTATTATATTTTGGTGTTTATCACCCTGCATTGGCAAAGAAGGGATTTACTCACTAGACCCTTCTGGTCTAACTCTCATTTTTTGTTTTAAAAATATGCGGTGCAGCAACTGCGGGACCCAGGGATAATAAGGGAAAAGGGAAAATGTGATTATTTTTCTAAATCTGATATCTGCTTTTGAAGATCTGCATAAGATTCCTTATTTTGAGTAATACATGTTGTATTACATGTGATAGTACAGGATTATGTTTTGGAAATTTTCATATGTAGATTTTGTACATATAAGAATCCTTGTACTAGTGGGACCATATGATGTAAACTATATTTCTATGTAATGAAATATGTGTTATATGCAAATGTGGTATTTGGGGGTGTTACAAAAGTGGTATCAGAGCCTTAGTTTAAGAGATTTAGGTATTCAAAGCATGATGCCTAGACTTAAACTGTCATTTGCATGTTAAGAGTCCCAGACATAATTAGTATCACTGGGAATAAAATATAATGGGTTAAAGAGGGCAGTATGTAAGGTGAATTCAAATACAAATGGCCAACGTAATTATGAATTTACAGGTACATACCTATACTCGAATACCATATTATATTTGGGAATGTGAATACGTGATATTTAATACTAAAATATCTGTAGATGTCTAGTCGATCACGAAGATCAGAAAGAATTGCCCGCTCTGTATCTGAAGAAATGGAGGAATCTCCTGTTAATCCTCCAACTTACGCTTTAGGGAGTAGAGGTCGTGGAAGGGGTAGGGGTAGAGGTCGAGGAAGGAATCAGATTCCGGAAAGAAGTCAGGTTGAGATTCGCCCTGATCAAGGGGAATCTATTTCTGGGAATGCACATCAAGAACAGAGGCAACAAGCTGATTTTATAACAAGAGATGTTTTGACATAAGTGATGGAGAAATTAAGAGAAAATTTGATATCCATTATGGGATTACCAGCCATAATAGAAACTAAGCGAGTTGGAATTAATCCTCCAGCTCCTTCAGCAGGCAACAATAACTGGGGAGGAGATATAAAGATGTTTTTGAGATGTAAACCTCCGACCTTTTTAGGAGAAAGAGATCCAGTAAAAGCAATGTGCTGGATAAAAGAGATTGAGTCGGTATTTAACACTAGTAGGTGTTCTAAAGAAGATAAGGTTAGATTTGTAGTATCTATGCTCAAATCTAATGCCTTATATTGGTGGGATGTGGAGTCCTCGGCACAATCGGATATACTGCAAACAATGTCTTGGGAAGAATTTGTGAGTAAATTCAAAACACAATTCTATCCTACGACTGCACTAAGACAGATGGAAGAAGATTTTCTTAAGCTGAAGCAAGGAAATAGATCTGTACGGGATTATACCGAGAAATTTATTGAATTTTCTCATTTTGTGGAGCATTATGTTTCTTCAGAGTCTCGAAAGGTGGAAAGGTATATTTGGAGATTGAAACCCTCTATCCGGGAGTTCGTGATTGCTATGAACCCTGAAACTTTCTCTTTAGCCATAAGTGCTGCCGAAGTTACTGAAAGAAACAAAATCGGCAAGGTGAAGAGAAAATAATAGAGAAAAGAAAGTGGGAGGGGTCTTCGGTCAATTTTCGAAGACCTAAGTTTATTAAATCAGATAACCGTGCTCTACAGCCGCTACCTATTGGAACTTGTCCATGGTGTCAACATGTACACCATCAAGGGAATTGTCCATCTGAATCGAAGAGATGCTATTGTTGTGGGGAGGCAGGGCATTTGTCAAGTGATTGCACTACACCCAAAAGGTGTTTTCAGTGCAATTCACCTGACCACATCTAACCAAATTGTTCACAATTAAGAGCTCCTCGTTTGACAATAGGAGGAAATGCTCCTAGTAATCGTGGAAGGCCTAGTGTACCGAGGAGAGGCTAGAGTGGAGCCAGAGGTAGATCATTCCAAATGACAAAGAACGAGGCAGAAGCAACACCCGATGTGGTAACAGGTACATTTCTTCTGAACTCTATACGTGCTAAGGTGTTGTTTGATTCTAGTGCTGTATCACCATCATTTGCTCAACCTGCGTGCATGAATTCTGTGCTCCTTGATGATGAATTAGTAGTTGATATGTTGGGTTCAAGTATGTGCGTTAACATTGTATTCAAGTTCTCCTTTATTAACCTTTGTAATGGTTAGGCTTTAATACGTTCCTTAGTATAAATAGTGATTAGTCTTGTAATTGTCATTAACTTCTGCAATTAATCTGATTAGTGCTCTGATTGTTGAAAGAGAGCTATCTACTCAAGACGTTAATGTTGAAGGTTCTTCCTCGGAATCTACAAGAGAAAGAATTATTGAGGCAATAGTTGTGGAAGATGATGATGTATTGGAGACAAGTCCAGCGATCGAGCCAATGGTTGAAAAGCCGGCGGACTCAATGGTAGGAACAAGGTTGTTACTGGACTTGTTGGCCAATGTCGGATTTAATGATGTTTTTTGCTACTGAACTGGGTAGAGAACAGGATTTCGAGAAGACATAGATAATATTGATGAATCATCTGGGTTATATTTTGACTTTGAAGCTGACATCAATGATGAAGAACCAGTATTTCCATTCCGGGGTGATTGTCAGACATTGCCGAAACCTTCCACTACAGTTGAAGCTGGTGCATCCGATACTTCTAGAGAACCATTTGATCCGACTGAGATTTTTACGAAGAATTTTGTGCCATTTGCAATTCGAGCTAACGTTCCAGGCTATGACAGGGCTAGAATCAGAGAGCCTTATCTTGAAGACATCTATTTTGGCATCTTCCTCCGGCATCGCAAAGCCAAACGTCTCCCTATTAGTGAAGTAAGGACCAAACATCGAGTTGTGTCAATTAAACAAATCGATGCTCAAAGACTTCTCGGAGTCTGGTGTCCAGTATTCATGGTGACACGACAAGATAGTAAGGTCTGGAGATTTAGTGAATCTGACTTCTAAACTTATATTTAGAAGACCTGGAGTATATATACCACGAAATTCGGAACATGATAAACAAAAAAGATGGAGCTCTTGTTGCTCTTAGTGCGATCAAAAGGTTTATGTGCAGTCACGTCAAAGTTTCTATGGTTATTGATGTTCTAATGGGACTTGAAGATAATCAGAGAATTATTAATTTGAAGAGACCTGATCAAGATCTAGAAGACATTGAAGCGTATCCATTCTACATGATTCTTGAACAACCGGAGTTTGGGGTGATATATGATGTTGCGGGTCGGATAAAGAAGTTCATGAGGTTCAGTGAGCTGAACAAATTCTCTGATGGGACTATTCGAATGGTGAGACGGGCGCTGGATACGAGGAGAGCTCATTTGTAATATCAGTATACGTATTGAGAGTTTGACCAAGATTGAGTGCATTGACTTTCTCTCTCTCTTCTCCTACATGTTCTTACAAGATATTATATTCTGCCAATTTTTATTTGAAGGTTTCATGGAAGATTGATTGTTAGGGGACTTATAATACTGCTAATAGTCAAGAATCTGTTACTAGAGTACTCAATAACTGTATTATTGTTATTGAGGGGTGTGAGTTACCGATTCGACTATTTCCTATGCCAATGAAAGAGTTTGATGTAGGGGTGGGTATGGACTAGTTGGCAGAGCATCAGACCAGTATTGTTTGTAATAAAAAGATTATCAGAATTACTCTGCCAGATCAAGGAACAGTTATTATTTATGGTGATCGTCAGAATCATCATACTAGTCTTATATCTGTGATAAAAGCCCAAAAGTTTATTCGGAAGGGATGTCAGGAGTGTTTGGCATATGTTATTGATGCAAAGAAAGAAAAAGGGAAACATAAATTGATTCCAATCGTTAATGAATACCCAGAAGTTTTTTCGGAAGATTTGTCTGGTTTTCCGCCAGACAGAGTCATTGAATTTCGAATTGATCTTATACTTGAGGCAGCACTAGTGGCCATGGCACCGTATAGGTTGGCTCCATCGAAATTGAAATAATTGGTTACTCAATTAAAAGATCTGCATGACAAAGGATTTATTCGACCCAACACTTCACCTTGGGGTGCTCCGGTCTTATTTGTCAAAAAGAAATATGGATCTATGCAAATGTATATAGACTATCGAGAATTGGATAAGTTGACAATCAAGAATAAGTATCCTCTGCCAAGGATTGGTGACTTGTTTGATCAATTGGTAGGATCAAGTTATTTCTCCAAAATTGATTTAAGGTCAGGGTATCATCAGCTTAAAGTCAGGGAGGAAGACGTTACTACAACAGCTTTTCGGACTACGTACGGGGTTCATGAATTCTTAGTTATGTCATTTGGATTAACTAATATGTCCGCGACCTTTATGGATTTGATGAATAGGGTATGTAAGAAATATTTTGATAAATTCATTATTGTATTTATTGATGATATTTTTATATACTCTAAGACTGAAGAAGAGCATGTGGAACATCTTCGTTTGATATTGGAATTGTTAAAAAGAGAAAAGTTATATGCAAAATTGTCCGAGTGTGAATTTTGGTTAAGGGAAGTCCAATTCTTGGGTCACGTTATCTCATAAGCAGGGGTGAAGGTAGATCTAGCCAAAATAGAAGTAGTTGAAAAGTGGGAAGCTCCAAAGACTCCTTTTGAAGTCCAAAGCTTTTTGGGACTGGCAGGCTACCATCGCAAGTTCATTCAGGACTTTTCTAAGATAGTTGTGCCATTAAACAAATTGACTTGAAAAATGTCAAGTTTCAGTGAGAAAAAGATCAACAAGAAGCTTTTCAACTGTTGAAGAATCATATATGTAGTGCATCGGTGTTAACTCTACCAAATGGGTCAGAAAATTTTGTAGTCTATAGTGATGCTTCGAAACTGGGATTGGGATGTGTTTTGATGCAATGAGGAAAGGTGATTTCTTATGCGTCAAGACAATTGAAGGATCATGAAAAGCAATATCCGACTCGCGATATGGAGTTAGCCGTGGTGGTATTTGTTCTGAAAATCTGGAGGCATTATCTTCTGGGAACAAAATGCCAGATTTATACAGATCATAAAAGTTTACAGCATCTGTTTAGCCAGAAAGATTTAAATATACGACAGCGTTGGAGGATTGAACTTGTTAATGATTATGATTGTGAAATCCTTTACTACCCAGGAAAAACCAATGTGGTAGCTGACGCTCTAAGTATAAAAGAAAGGAGCGGGACTATTAAAACTATGGCAATGAGAATAAGTTTAGTCCCTAATATTCATAAAGAGATTCTGAGTTGTCAGAAGGAGGCTATGAAAGAAGATTTTGTCAAGTCAGAAAGGTTAGGTAAGATGATTTCAACTCTGGAACCAAATGATTAAGGAATTATGTGCTTTCAAGGGCGAATTTGGGTACCAAGTTTTGGGGATATTCGAAAAGTTATTTTGAATGAAAGCCATAAATCCCGTTACTTTATTCATCTAGGTACCAATAAGATGTACAGGGATTTGAAATCTTTTTATTGGTGGCCCGAATTGAAGAAAGATATAGCTAGATATGTGGAACAGTGTTCAACGTGTCTACAGGTTAAGATCGAACATCAGAAACCGTATGGAAGTCTTCAATCTTTGGAGATTCCTGTGCGGAAATGGGATCACATTACAATGGATTTCGTCATGAAACTACCTCGAACTCCAAAGGGGTATGCCACGATCTGGGTAATTATTGACCGCCTGTCTAAATCTACGCATTTTCTACTAATAAGAGAGGGATACTCTTTAAAAAAGTTAGCACAGATTTACATCAAAGAAATTGTAACTAGGCATGGTGTTCCACTGTCTATTTTTTCTGATAGAGATAGTCGTTTCACCTCAAAGTTTTGGGAAAGTTTGCAGAAAGCTCTGGGGTCTGAAATTTGGTTAAGTACAGCCTATCATCCGCAAATAGACGGACAAAGTGAAAGAACTATCCAGACTCTCGAAGATATGTTAAGAAGTTGTGTCATTGACTACGGAGGATCATGGGAAGATCATTTGCCACTAATAAAGTTTAAATACAATAACAATTATCATTCCAGTATCCAAGCGGCACCATATGAAGTATTGTATGGACGTAAATGTCGAACGCCATTGTGTTGGAACGAGGTAGGAGAAAGGCAATTGACGGGTCCTGAAATTATTCAAGAAACTTCAAAAAAGATTGAACAGATCCGTGAAAGAATCAAAACAGCACAAGACCGCCAGAAAAGTTATGATGATAATCGTCGAAAGCCGATTGAGTTTTGTGTGGGTGATTTTGTGATGTTAAAAGTTTCTCCATGGAAAGGTGTCATCAGATTTGGAAAGAAAGGCAAGCTCAGTCTGAGATATATTGGGCCGTTCAGAATATGTAAACGAATCGGGCCAGTGGCGTACCAGTTAGAGCTACAAGAAGAACTTAGTCTGATTCACAACACTTTTCATGTATCAAATTTGCGGAAATGTTTAGTTGATCCGAGTCTCGTTGTACCTTTACCAGAGGTCAAACTGGACAGTAAGCTGAACTTTGTGGAAACACCAGAAGCCGTGATTGACCAAAAGATCAAGGTGTTGAGAAATAAAGAAATCAGTCTAGTTAAAATACAGTGGAAGTTTCACAAAGGACCAGAGGCAACCTGCGAATCAAAATAAAAAATAAGAGCAGATTATCCATGGCTCTTTGATTAAACAAATTCTGGGACAGAATTCTTTTAAAGGAGTGGATAATGTGATAACCGGATTCTGGTTATTACCCAAGGTATTATTATGTGAAATAATTGTTTATATGGATACATGCTTACATGGATTAAATACGTGAGTATATGTATTTATGCATGAGAATATATGCATAATATGTGAATGTATATATATATATATATATATATATATATATGGAACATGTATGTATACATAAAATATGAAAATATGAGTAAATTTTACATGTGTGTGTGTGCATGAGTGTACAAGCAAATATAAGTAAATTTTGCTTGTAAGCATGCATGGGGGGGGGGGGTTGGCTGGTTCAGCCGACTTTCCTTTTTAGGAAAGTATAAATACAAGAAGAGGGTAATGAGGCTAAGTTTTTCATAGTCTCATTTTAAAATCTGGAGAAAAGTAAGTTGTGTTGTCCGGAGATCAAGTGGATTCAAATTGGCTTTTTCATCTTCAAAATCTGAGTTTTAAGGTGAGTGATTACTAAACTATTTTAATTCAATTATGTTACTGGTTTTAATATGTGTAGTGTAGTGAATTATAAAGAAATTTGTATGATTTGAATTCTGTCCGGACAAAGAGTGACCAGATTACTTCTAAACCGGACATAGTGTTGTCCAACTAGTTATAAACCGATCAAGTGTTGTGCGATTTAATGAGTTAGCGAGATTTTAATTACGTAAATTGGACAAATGTTTTGGACGGAGAAGTAGGAATACGACTAAGCATTGTGCGGTTTATTTCTTATATCGCTCAAGGCTTATTCGATGTATGTCTTAAACCGGTCAAGTATTATCCGGTTTACTCCTTAAACCTGTCAAGGGTTACCCGGTTTATAGATAAATCACTCAAGGCTCATCCGGATTCAAGTGGAATTCTTCTAAGTTTTGTCCGGATTTGTATATCGGACAAAAAGGGACAGTGTTGTCCTGATAACATATCCGGTTGATTATTTGATATAATGTGATAACCAGGCTTTCAGACATATTGGGTTAAGGTACATTATGTGTTTATGTGTTAATAAGCATRAATTAATTRGAAGTRTGTGATTATGCATGCTAAATAAAATGGATTATATGTGTATGTGGTGTGAATGATTTTTGTCCACATAATTGGAAGCAACATACAAGCACCTTGGTAAGCAGCTTGTATGATGCTGCTGAATGATTTCTGTCCACATAATTGGAAGCAACATACAAGCACCTTGGTAAGCAGCTTGTATGATGCTTCTGAATGATTTTTGTCCACATAATTGGAAGCAGCATACAAGCACCTTGGTAAGCAGCTTGTATGATGCTACTGAATGATTTATGTTCACATAATTGGAAGCAACATACAAGCACCTTGGTAAACATCTTGTTTGATGCTGCTGAATGATTTATGTCCATATAATTGGAAGCAACATACAAGCACCTTGGTAAGCAGCTTGTATGATGCTGCTGTTAAGAAGCCTTCTTGACCAAGWATTTGTGTTTTCTTGTCTATGAAGTAAATTTCCACTGCCTGTTTTCTAAAAACCACCTGTGTGTGGCTATTTAAAGAGAGATGTGGTAAGAATCTTCCCTTACCATTTACATCTCAAAGAATTTCTGTCGAAAGAAAAGTGTGGAATTTTGTGCAAAAAGTTGATTGATCAAAGACCTTAAAACAGAAGATGTTTTTAACAGAACCTGTTTCATATTAAAAGTTGTTGTTTGCTGTAGAATATGTTTTGGGAAACGTGAGTGGTTTTGAAACTAAACTCCTCATGTGTTTGTGGTATAAAYTGTTTTGATCTTAATTTGGAACATGTTAGACTGGTTTCAAACAGCTGTTAAGCTGTTACTGTTTTTGGCTGCTGTTTCTGGGTAACTAGAAGGCAGATGGTGTTTTTAAAATAGACTGATCTATGGTTCTGTTTTGAGGATCTAAATGAGTTTAAACAACCATGATTTATGAACAAGAGTGTTCTTATGGTTCAATCGGGTTTTGAAATATAAACTTGTGGGGGGACCGAGAATTGCTGTTTGGAAAGAACATGAGTGTTCTTATGGGTCAATCAGGTTTTGAAATATAAACCTGTGGGGGGAACCAGATTTTGATGAAACTATGAAGAGGTTCACTCTAACAGGAATACTGCAACCTGTTAGATGGATGAAATATTTCATATGATTTTCATGGGAAATTAGGTTGGCCGTGTGTGGTTTGTGATAGCTGTTGCTATGATGGGGGTTCTGGATGTAATAAGGATGGTCGTTGTGTGTGCATGGTATAACTATTGCTATTATGTCTCTTAGGATACAACAGATTGGAGTTCTCACTTCTTAGTGATTTGAGGATTCAGAGATGTTGTTCTTATTAGAGATGATAGTATTGATGTTATGGATTGGGAAAAATATGGCCCTTGGTTATGGATTTTGGATAAAATTGTTTTGATCATACTGTTGAACTAGAGGTACCGCAAAGGCTCTGGGTATACCTGTCAAGGAACCAGAGGGCTTTGGTTGGTATTTATTTTAAAGAACCAGAAGGGTCTGGTTAGTGTTTGAAAACAATGCAAGTGTTTTTGCATAGTCGGTTGTGAAAATCAAAGGCTCTGTATCTGTTAGATACAGAGCTCTGTATCAAAAATTGGTCTACGACACAGAAGCTTTGTATTTGTTAAATGCATAGCTCTGTATTAAAAATTGGGTTTTTGTGCAAAGGCTCTGTATCCGCTAGATACAGAGCTCTGCTTTTAAAATAAGGCTTCTGCATACAGAGGCTCTGCATCTTCTAAATAAGAGCTTTGTATTAAACTTCCTTATAAAATTCATTTTGAGAGTTTTTTTTATACTTGGATTCTTTTTACGAAAAATTGACCAGAGGAGCTCTGGTTGGTCTTGATTTTAGATTGGAAGCTCTAGATTGAGGAACCAGAGGCTCTTGTTAAACTTAAAGTCTTTTATAAATATTTTGATTTTGAACCAGAGGTTTTGGATTGAGGAACCAGAAGCTCTGGTCATAAATCTAAAAGAGTTTTCAAATGTTTTTATACTTGGCGAACTTCCTTATAATAGTCCGAAAAGGCTCTGGATGGTCTTACGCTCAATTCCAGAAGCTCTGGTTGAGCGTGCATGTATTGTCCAGAAGCTCTGGAAGAGGAACCAGAGGGGCTCTGGACCTCTTGGCGTCAAATTTTCTAAGTGTTGATTTTTGACCAGAGGACCGATGGACCAAAGCAGAATCTGTTTTTATGCCACAATTTGTGATAAAGGTTTTGGTGTTTATCACCCTGTACTGCATGAAAAAGGGGGATCTTACTAGACTGTTGTCTAACCCTCATTTTGTGTGTTTCAATTATGTGTGTGCAGGTAATACCAGCTATAGTGATAAGGGGAAAAGCATACTATGATTCTATTTTTACTTGCATGCGGGAAGATAGGAACTCATAGGAATTACATTTGCAAGAACTTGTATTTGAAATTTTTGAGTTGTGTATTTCTTATTTTAGACTCTTGTATTATGGACCTATGTGGGTTTAAAACATGTATTCGATGTATGAAATATGTGTTATATGCAATGTATGGATTTGGGGGTGTTACATATAAATTATAAGTGTTGGGGTTTATTGGAAATTTTATAAATTGATAATTATTAAAGAGTTTAATTATGGTTTTGTAAAAGGGTAATTTATATGTTCTTACCAAGCATGGTGACGTATGTCTGTTTTGGTACGGAACTGGATTTTTAGAAATGTTTCTACCAAGCGTGGTGACGTAAGTCTGTTTTGGTACGAAACTTATTTTAAGAGGTAGTTCCCMCAGACGTGGTGACTTTTGTCTGTTCTGATAAGTAGCCCTGTTTTGGATGGAGGAACAAGGGTGGCATATCAAGGAGAGGTGTACTTGGAATAAGGGAGACATTATCATATGTGGGTATTATTATAACTCTTATTATTATTACTAAGTGGACTTAAAAACTTTTAATCATCATTTCTTTGTGACCTGATGAATTAGAGATATTATTCCTATTAGAAATAATTATTTAGATGTTATTGAGAAGGGAAAAATGGTTTGTCAGAAAAGGCAAGTATTGACTTAAATCTTTCCATTAGTATTTACAAAGAATTTTGGTCTTTTAATCTGATGAAACAAAGACACTGTGGCTGTAATGTTAGTTTCATTTTGAGAATTATTGAATCTTTAAGTAGATGTATAGAGTTTATTTTATTATCCATTTTATTGAGGACTGCATTGTCAAATAAAAATGCAAATATTCCTGAGCAAAGTTATTTTATTATATTTTAGTGCTTATCACCCTGCATTGGCAAAGAAGGGATTTACTCACTAGACCATTCTGGTCTAACTCTCATTTTCTGTTTTAAAAATATGCGGTGCAGGAACTGCGGGGACTAGGGATAATTTGGCGAAAGGGAAAATGTGATTATTTGTTAGACCCCATAATTCATAAATGTAAAAGTAATGAAGAACAATTAGTGATGAAGAATCAGAAGACAGATGAAGACGTTAAGGCAGAATTAACTAAGTCTGGAGAACAACCAGATGGTCGATAAATCGACCATAGATGCGATGGAAAGAGCATCTTCATCACCCCTCTGGTCAACAACACTTAGATTTTTCTTCAGCAGTTCAACCAGAGGNGATTGAGGAACCAGAGGCTCTTGTTAAACTTAAAGCCTTTTATAAATATTTTGGTTTTGAACCAGAGGTTTTGGATTGAGGAACCAGAAGCTCTGGTCATAAATCTAACAGATTTTTCAAATGTTTTTATACTTGGCGAACTTCCTTATAATAGTCCGGAGAGGCTCTGGATGGTCTTACGCGCAATTCCAGAAGCTCTGGTTGAGCGTGCATGTATTGTCCAGAAGCTCTGGAAGAGGAACCAGAGGTGCTCTGGACCTCTTGGCGTCAAATTTTCTAAGTGTTGATTTTTGACCAGAGGACCGATGGACCAAAGCAGAATCTGTTTTTATACCACAATTTGTGATAAAGGTTTTGGTGTTTATCACCCTGCATTGCATGAAAAAGGGGGATCTCACTAGACTGTTGTCTAACCCTCATTTTGTGTGTTTCAATTATGTGTGTGCAGATAATACCAACTATAGTGATAAGGGGAAAGGCATACTATGATTCTATTTTTACTTGCATGCGGGAAGATTGGAACTCATAGGAATTACATTTGCAAGAACTTGTATTTGGAATTTTTGAGTTGTGTATTTCGTATTTTAGACTCTTTTATTATGGACCTATGTGGGTTTAAAACATGTATTCGATGTATGAACTTGCAGATGACTAGCCACTCAAGGAGATCTGAAAGACTAGCTCAGTCTAACCCTGGTGAAACAGAGGATTCTCGTATAGGGATCCCTGTCAATGCCTTAGAAAGTAGAGGCAGAAGTAGAAGAGGGGACAGAGGTAGAGGCAGAAGAAGTGGCAGAAGTCAAGCCAGAGAAAGCAACAACCAGACAGAGTTTCCTTTTGAACAGGAAAAATCTATTTTTGGATGTAACAATCCAGAATTTGTGCCTGAAGAAGAGGTTGTGACCAGGGGTATGTTGGCTGAAGAGATGGGGAAGCTAAGGAAAATCTTGACTTCCATTTTAAGAATGCCTGCCAGATTAGAAACAGAAAGGGTGGAGGAAATTCCTGCTGTGCCAGCAACATCTCATGTTAGAGAAGGGGATATAAAGATGTTTCTCACCTGCAAACCCCCAACTTTTTCTGGAGAAAGGGATCCAATAAAAACATTATGTTGGATCAAGGAAATTGAATCTGTCTTCAAAACTATTAGATGTCCAGAGGCTGATAAAGTAAGATTTGTTGTTGCTATGTTGAAATCTAATGATGTGTTCTGGTGGGAAGTGGAGTCTTTGGCCATACCAGATATGCTGCAGAACCTATCCTGGACAGAGTTTGTGAATAGATTTAAAGAGCAATTCTGTCCTAAAACAGCAATCAGGTAAATGGAGGAAGATTTCCTCAAGCTGGAGCAGGGCTTTGGGGCAGTCAGAGCCTACACAGAAAGGTTTATAGAATTTTCCACGTTTGTTGAACATTATATTACTACTGAAGCAAGGAAAGTAGAGAGGTATATTTGGGGACTTAAGCCCTCAATAAGAGAATTGGTGATTGCTATGAATCCTACCACTTTTCCTGCAACAGTTGATGCTGCAGAGGTTACTGAAAGGAATAAGAATWGGAGTGAGGAAGGGAAGGTTGTAGAAAAAAGGAAATGGGAGGGATCCTCAACTGGCTACAGAGGATCAAAGGCTGCTAAATTCTACAAGAAACCAATGCAGCGGCAGATGGAGAGAGCCTGCCCAAGATGCAAACAGGTTCATCAATGTAGTTGTAGACCTGAACCATTGAAATGTTTTAACTGTGGAGAAATTGGGCACACCTCTACCTACTGTAGGCAGATCAGAAGGTGTTTCCATTGTAATTCACTAGACCATGTTAAAGACAAGTGTCCACAACTAAAACCACCACAACTAACTTTGGGAAACAATGCTCCAAACAACAAAGGAATGCCTGGTGTTAATAGGGGAGGATTTGGTAAAGCTCAAGGCAGATCCTTCCAAATAACTGAAACTGAGGCAGAAGTTGCACCAGATGTGGTAACAGGTACTTTCTCAATCAACTCAGTATGTGATAAGGTGCTTTTTGATTCAGGTGCAAAATTTTTCATTTGTATCTCCTTTATTTTCTAAAAGTGCCTGCATGATCCCAATATTACTTGATAAAAAGCTGATAGTTGAGACTGGAAACAGTCAAGAAACTATAGCTTCTGTATACCAAGATTATGCCATCATTATTGAAGGTTGTAAGCTACCCATCTGTTTGTTTCCTATGCCAATGAAGGAATTTGATGTAGTGGTGGGGATGAACTGGTTAGCCAGTAACCAGGCATCCATTTTGTGCAACCAAAAGAGAGTGAAAATAGAGCTTCCAGGCAAAGGAACAGTCATAATAAAGGGTGATCACCAGGATCATCATCCCAGTCTTCTATCAGTATCACAGGCTCACAGTTATATGAAAAAGAAGTGCCAAGGNCTGGTTGAGCGTGCATGTATTGTCCAGAAGCTCTGGAAGAGGAACCAGAGGGGCTCTGGACCTCTTGGCGTCAAATTTTCTAAGTGTTGATTTTTGACCAGAGGACCGATGGACCAAAGCAGAATCTGTTTTTATGCCACAATTTGTGATAAAGGTTTTGGTGTTTATCACCCTGTACTGCATGAAAAAGGGGGATCTTACTAGACTGTTGTCTAACCCTCATTTTGTGTGTTTCAATTATGTGTGTGCAGGTAATACCAGCTATAGTGATAAGGGGAAAAGCATACTATGATTCTATTTTTACTTGCATGCGGGAAGATAGGAACTCATAGGAATTACATTTGCAAGAACTTGTATTTGAAATTTTTGAGTTGTGTATTTCTTATTTTAGACTCTTGTATTATGGACCTATGTGGGTTTAAAACATGTATTCGATGTATGAAATATGTGTTATATGCAATGTATGGATTTGGGGGTGTTACATATAAATTATAAGTGTTGGGGTTTATTGGAAATTTTATAAATTGATAATTATTAAAGAGTTTAATTATGGTTTTGTAAAAGGGTAATTTATATGTTCTTACCAAGCATGGTGACGTATGTCTGTTTTGGTACGGAACTGGATTTTTAGAAATGTTTCTACCAAGCGTGGTGACGTAAGTCTGTTTTGGTACGAAACTTATTTTAAGAGGTAGTTCCCMCAGACGTGGTGACTTTTGTCTGTTCTGATAAGTAGCCCTGTTTTGGATGGAGGAACAAGGGTGGCATATCAAGGAGAGGTGTACTTGGAATAAGGGAGACATTATCATATGTGGGTATTATTATAACTCTTATTATTATTACTAAGTGGACTTAAAAACTTTTAATCATCATTTCTTTGTGACCTGATGAATTAGAGATATTATTCCTATTAGAAATAATTATTTAGATGTTATTGAGAAGGGAAAAATGGTTTGTCAGAAAAGGCAAGTATTGACTTAAATCTTTCCATTAGTATTTACAAAGAATTTTGGTCTTTTAATCTGATGAAACAAAGACACTGTGGCTGTAATGTTAGTTTCATTTTGAGAATTATTGAATCTTTAAGTAGATGTATAGAGTTTATTTTATTATCCATTTTATTGAGGACTGCATTGTCAAATAAAAATGCAAATATTCCTGAGCAAAGTTATTTTATTATATTTTAGTGCTTATCACCCTGCATTGGCAAAGAAGGGATTTACTCACTAGACCATTCTGGTCTAACTCTCATTTTCTGTTTTAAAAATATGCGGTGCAGGAACTGCGGGGACTAGGGATAATTTGGCGAAAGGGAAAATGTGATTATTTGTTAGACCCCATAATTCATAAATGTAAAAGTAATGAAGAACAATTAGTGATGAAGAATCAGAAGACAGATGAAGACGTTAAGGCAGAATTAACTAAGTCTGGAGAACAACCAGATGGTCGATAAATCGACCATAGATGCGATGGAAAGAGCATCTTCATCACCCCTCTGGTCAACAACACTTAGATTTTTCTTCAGCAGTTCAACCAGAGGTATGCAATGAAGATATGAAGATAAGGTTGAATTAACATCTCATGGAAGACAGCTGGAGATAACAAATCGACAGCTGGATTTTAAGTTTATCTTGATTTATAGTTTATCCATACTTTAGATAAACATTATCTTTCCTAGAAGATTGGCTAGATAGTTTTACTAGATAGTTATCTTCTTATCGCTAGTATAAATAGGTAGCTAGGCCTATTGTAAAATAAGACTTGGAGTGAGTTTTTACGCATTCTAATTTATAAAGTGAATCTTTAATGCTCAAATATATGCTTTGAATATACATATTCTTTGTTCTTTAGTATTATTCATTTTATTCATCCACACTACTTATTTAGGTTATTCATAATCTATTTATTAGTGTTATTGAGAGATCTGGGATCAACAATTGGTATCAGAGCCAACTGATTGTATCTTAATCAAAACGATCACTAAAATCTCTCATTTCATCATCTCCCCTTAAAACTCATTTCTCTCCCTTCATATCTTCAATGGCCAACTGGAATTCTGCATATAGTGTTGGCTCCCTCACTAAGCCTCCAACTCTTCAACAAGAAAAGTACCCACAATGAAGAATAAGGATGGTAAACTTCTTGGAAGGGATGGACAGAAACCTCCTGCAATCTGTAATAGAGGGTCCTTACGTTCCACAGACTCTTGTCCCAAGAGTCCCAGGAACAAATACCACAACAGAAATTCATGGTTATTATATGCCCAAGGATGAAAGGAACTGGGATGAAGACGATATTGAGCGTGTGGAAATTGACAAGAAGGCTAAACGACTAATCATAATGGCCATTCCCAATGAAAATTTTCAATCCCTTGATGCATGTTCCACAGCAAAGGAATTGTGGGATGAACTTGCGAGCCAATTGGAAGGAGGAGCTAAAACAAAGAAGAATCGTATAGCACAATGTCTCAACAAATACACCAACTTTAAAGCTCTTCCTGATGAACCAATACAAAAGACTTACGATCGTTTCAACACATTGATTAATCAATGTCGTCGAAATGATATCTCCTGAACAAAGGAAGAAAACAATGTTTTGTTCCTAAAATGTCTTGGCGATGAATGGACTCAGTTGTCAATGTCCCTTCAAGCTAATCAGGACCTAGACGGCTGGTCACTTCATGATGTATATGGAACGCTTGGAGCACAAGAGAACGACATAATGAAGAAGAANCATGGGGAGCACCAGTTCTGTTTGTAAAGAAGAAGGATGGAACAATGAGGATGTGTATAGACTACAGGGAACTCAACAAAGTCACAATCAAAAACAGGTATCCCTTGCCTAGAATTGATGATTTGTTTGATCAACTAGTTGGGGCAAACTTCTTCTCAAAAATTGATCTACGATCTGGTTATCTCCAATTGAAAGTTAGAAATGAAGACACACCTAAAACAACTTTTAGAACAAGGTATGGACATCACGAATTATTGGTTATGCCTTTTGGACTAACCAATGCACCAGCAGCTTTCATAGATCTCATGAATAGAGTGTGCAGAGAATACCTTGACAAATTTGTGATAGTTTTCATGATGACATCCTTATATACTCAAAGACTGAGACAGAGCATGCAAAGCATCTGCATTTGATCTTAAGCCTGTTAAAGAGAGAAAAGCTATATGCTAAGCTGTCTAAATATGAATTCTGGTTAAGAGAAGTACAGTTTTTGGGTCATGTCATCTCCAAAGAAGGAATCAAGGTGGATCCAGCTAAAATTGAAGCTGTAGAGAAATGGAAGGCACCACAAAACCCATCTGAGGTAAGAAGTTTCCTTGGATTGGCTGGTTATTATAGAAAGTTCATCCAAGATTTCTCCAAAATAGTTGTACCTCTAACCAAGTTGACCCGCAAAGATTTCAAGTTTCAATGGGCAGAGGATCAACAAAAGGCTTTTCAAACTTTAAAGGATCGTCTCTGCAGTGCACCAATCCTATCTTTACAAGAAGAAACAGAAGATTTCATTGTCTATAGTGATGCATCCAAGTTGGGTTTGGGCTGTGTTTGATGCAAAAGGGAAAAGTAATAGCCTATGCATCTCGCCAGTTAAAAGATCATGAGAAGCAATATCCAACTCATGATATGGAATTGGCAGCTGTTATCTTTGCACTAAAGATTTGAAGGCACTACTTGTTAGGGACCAGATGCAAGATATTCACAGACCATAAAAGCCTGCAGCATCTGTTTACTCAGAAAGAACTCAACATGAGGTAGACAAGATGGATTGAATTGGTAAGTGATTATGGTTGTGAAATTCTTTACCATCCAGGAAAAGCCAATGTTGTAGCTGATGCTCTAAGCCGCAAAGAGAAAAGTGGAACTATCAAAGTTGTTGAAATGAGCATAAATCTGTCTCTGGACCTTCATAAGGAGATACAGAGATATCAGGCAGAGGCTGTTCAAGCAGAGCACATCACGGTAGAAGAATTGGGAAAGATGCTTGCCAACTTAGAAAATAATGATCAAGTGCTGTTGTGTTTTCAAAACATAATCTGGGTGCCATGCCATGGGAATACAAGGAAGATCATTTTGGATGATAGTCACAGGTCTCGTTACTCAATACACCCAAGCACCAATAAAATGCACAAGGATTTGAAAGTGTTCTACTGGTGGCCAGGACTAAAGAGGAGCATAACTGAGTATGGTGAGCAGTGTATGACATGCCTGCAGGTAAAGATTGAACACCAAAAACCTTATGGAAGCTTGCAAACCTTGGAAATACTTGTCTGGAAATGGGACCATATAATAATGGACTTCATAATGAAGTTACCCCGAACACCAAAAGGTCTTGATGCAATATGGGTAATAGTTGATCGATTATCCAAGTCTGCACATTTCTTGCCTATGAAAGAAAGTTATACTCTTGAAAGGCTGGCTCAACAGTATATTAAGGAAATTGTGACAAGGCATGGAGTTCCATTGTCTATCATTTCAGACAGAGATAGTAGATTCACTTCTAAGTTCTGGGGAAGTTTCCAAAAGGCCTTGGGTTCTCAAATCCATTTGAGCACATCATATCACCCACAGACTGATGGACAAAGTGAAAGAACCATTCAGACTCTGGAGGATATGCAAAGGGCTTGCATAATTGATTTTGGAGGAAGCTGGGAAGATCACCTGCCTTTGATTGAATTTGCATACAATAACAGTTATCATTCCAGCATTAAGGCAGCCCCATATGAAGTTCTGTATGGGTGCAAATGTAGAACTCCTGTGTGCTGGAATGAAGTAGGTGAACGGTAGTTAACAGGTTCAGAAATTGTGCAAGTCACAGAAGAGAAAATTGAGCAGATTAGAGCCAGAATCAAGACTGCTCAAGACAGGCAAAAGAGTTATGCTGATCAAAGAAGGAAACCAATTGAATTCTCTATGGGATATCTGGTAATGTTGAAAGCATCTCCTTGGAAGGGTGTAATGAGGTTTGGGAAGAAAGGCAAGCTTAGTCCAAGATATGTTGGGCCTTTCAAAATTTGCAAAAGAATTGGAGCAGTAGCCAACCAGCTAGAGCTACCAGAAGAGCTTAGTCTCATCCACAACACTTTCCATGTCTCCAACTTACGTAAGTGTTTGGCAGAGGCCACCCAAGCCATCTCACTTCTAGAGATCAAGTTAGATGAGAAGTTGAACTTCCAAGAGGCACCAGAAGCCATAACTGAGAGTAAGGTCAAGACTCTAAGAAATAAAGAAATCAAGCTGGTGAAAATTCAGTGGAGGTTTCATAAGGGTTCTAAAGCAACATGGGAGTTGGAATCAGATATGAGAACCCATTATCCTTGGTTGTTTGAAATGTGAATTCCGGGATGGAATTCTTTTGAGGGGGGAATAATGTGATAACCAGACTTTCAGACATATTGGGATAAGGTATATTATGTGTTTATGTGTTAATAAACATGAATTAATTGGAAGTATGTGATTATGCATGCTAAATAAAATGGATTATATGTGTATGTGGTGTGAATGATTTATGTCCACATAATTGGAAGCAGCATACAAGCACCTTGGTAAGAAGCTTGTATGATGCTGCTGAATGATTTCTGTCCACATAATTGGAAGCAGCATA
>NC_037535.1:6780999-6782993 GCF_001531365.2 Cynara cardunculus var. scolymus
GAGTCATCTGAATCAGATGATGATATCAAAGCCTTTGCTAAGTCTCTGACCTTGATTACAAGATAGTTCCAAAAGAAGTTCATCAAGAGACCCTATGAACGAAGAGACTTCAAGAAGGAGAAGTACCAGTCATAACATGAGAAGAAACCATCGAAATTCTATCATAGGGAAGACAGAAGAGAAGAAAGAGAAGAGGGAGAGGACAGAAGGGAGGACAAGAAAGAAGATAGAAATGGAAGGAATAATGACCTTTGTTGCTTCAGATGCGGGAAAATTGGTCATTTTTCAAAAGAGTGCAAAGGACGATTGGTAAAGGATGCCGATTATCAAGAATAAGTACAAGTACAATCCAAGAGAGCGAAGCCTGATGGCTGAGAAAGAAAATTGGGTATCCGACTCTTCATCCGATGAAGAAGATAAAGCATTCATCTGTCTGATGGCCACATCTACTGCAGAATCCACCTCCGACTCTAATGATCAGGTATTATAAGTCTACTTCCAATGAAACCAACTCTGCTCCATCTGAGCTAGAGTTAAGGGTGATAAAACTTTCGGAGGATTTCTTTAAATTGAAAGAGAAATTAAATTTTGGAAATCTGAAAGACTAAAAGCAGAAAAAGAAGCAAGTTTCTACAAAAGAGAGACTGATCTTCTAACCGAAGAAAAAGCCAAACTTGCTAAGGAAAAGACTCGCATCACCACACTTAAGGAATCAAAGGAAGAAAAACTTCTGGAACTAAACAAACGAATATCTAAGGACTTAGAAAAGGAAACTAAGGCCTTAAAAGAATCTGAGGCAGAGAGACTAAACTCAATTGCTCTTAAAGATTTCTTTCAAAAGGAAAAGGAGATCCTTCACCAGAAGCTTCAAACCAATGAACTTCTGATGAAGAAGTACAAAGATGCCCAAGATGTTTCTGAAAAGTTAAACAGTCAAACGGACACTCAAGGGATTGGATTCAATGAATTGGATTCCTTCATTGAAACAAATAAATCCGCCCTTGAATCCACTTTCAAACTTGGATGCGTTCAAAAACCCGACTTTACTCCGAAAACGAAAGCAAATTTTAAAAGAGCTAAAGTCGATGGAAAAACTGTCGTTTTGAGACAGGATTTTGAAAACGTGGTGTACGAGAATAGTACATGTAAGATTTCTGATGAGTGGAACGACATCTCCAAATCAGATCCTCTGATTGTCAACCCCACTTGATCAGCAAGTACTGTCGATGAGGATCTGAGTAAGAAACCATCAGCTGATGAATCGATGATCCGCCCAAGTAACATTGGGAATTCGTCCAAGTCAGAAACAATGGAATCTCAAACAGATCACCCTGAAGCATAGACCTCTGGACCCACACCTTCCTCAGACATTCATGATATTTTTGACTTAGAGAAATCAGCAAGAGACTTTCTTGATTCGGAATTTGAAGAGGAAATAGTATGTGAATCATCAGAAATCATTAAGGATAAAAAGCCTAAAAACTTCAAATCCTCAATGAAAACTGATGTTCCACCATCGAAGAAATCTTCGGACAAAGGAAAGGGAAAGCTAAGAAATAGCAAATCTGCCAAAGATAACTCATAAGGCCCTAGTACATCCTTCAAGTTCATTAAGTTTACTCGTGAACAAAAACAGAAGTGACCTATCTCTGAGAAAACTAACCACCGCTTTTTCTCTACTTCAGCTAAAGAAAAGCAGCACTTCCTCAGGAACAAAGAAGTAAAGACCAAGACCATAAATAAAAAATCCACACTAGATAGGAAGTTTGTAAAAACAACCGATGCTAGGACGGGATCTTCATTCCCTGCATTTACTTCTTCGTTTCCATCGAATAAAAAGAACGTTAGACATACATGTCCAAAGCATCATAACTGTCAATGTTTAACTCTTTTACAAAACCTGAGGAATCACATGTTGACACATCACTGCATATTCTCCAAACACGTCTATCGCTATAAAATTAACATCAATAAAAACGTGAAAAAGCCCAAGT
>NC_037535.1:6783465-6784529 GCF_001531365.2 Cynara cardunculus var. scolymus
AGCTTGTATGATGCTGCTGAATGATTTCTGTCCACATAATTGGAAGCAGCATACAAGCACCTTGGTAAGAAGCTTGTATGATGCTGATGAATGATTTCTGTCCACATAATGGGATGCAGCATACAAGCACCTTGGTAAGTAGCTTGTATGATGCTTCTGAATGATTTTTGTCCACATAATCGGAAGCAGGATACAAGCACCTTGGTAAGCAGCTTGTATGATGCTGCTGAATGATTTCTGTCCACATAATTGAAAGCAGGATACAAGCACCTTGGTAAGCAGCTTGTATGATGCTGCTGTTAAGAAGCCTTCTTGACCAAGTATCTGGCTATTTGAAGACAAATGTGGTAAGAATCCTCCCTTACCATTAGCATCTCAAAGAATTTATGTGGAAAGAAGAGTGTGGAAATTTGTGCAAAAAGCTGATTGATCAAAGACCTTAAAACATAAGCCGTTTTTAACAGAACCTGCTTCATATTAAAAGCTGTTGTTTGCTGCAGAATCTGTTTTGGGAAAGGTGAGTAGTTTTGAAACTAAACTCCTCATGTGTTTGTGGTATAAACTGTTTTGATCTTAATTTGGAAGATGTTAGACTGGTTTCAAACAGCTGTTAAGCTATTACTGTTTTTAGCTGCTGTTTCTGGGTAACCAGAAGGCAGATGGTGTGTTTAAAACAGACTGATCTATGGTTCGTTTTGAGGATCTAAATGAGTTTAAACAGCCATGATTTATGAACAAGAGTGTTCTTATGGTTTAATCGGGTTTTGAAATATAAACTTGTGGGGGGAACCAGAATTGCTGTTTGGAAAGAACATGAGTGTTATTATGGTTCAATCAGGTTTTGAAATATAAACTTGTGGGGGAAACCAGATTTTGATGAAACTATGAACAGTTTCACTCTAACAGGAATACTGCAGCCTGTTAGTTGGATGAAATACTTCATATGATTTTCAGGGGAAATAAGGTTGGTCGTGTGTGGTTTGTGATAGTTGTTGCTATGATGGGGATTCTGGATGTAATAAGGATGGTCGTTGTGTGTGCATGGTATAACTATTATGTCTCTT
>NC_037535.1:6791019-6825295 GCF_001531365.2 Cynara cardunculus var. scolymus
GCATCAAAAGTTCTCGCATCTCAACTTTGATGCACTATGAAAACTAGCCACACAGAAGCTGGTCAAGGGAATTCCGGATCTTAAATTTGAAAAAGATCATCTACGCTCAGCTTGTGAGATGGGAAAGCAAAGACGGACCTCACATAAAACCAAGTCAGAAACCTCCTGCACCAAGCCCTTGGACATGGTACATATAGATCTCTGTGCGCCAATATCAACTCACAGTTTCTCTGGAAAGAAGTACATGTTAGTACTGGTTGATGAATACTCCAGATACACCTGGATTGAATTTGTAAAGAAGAAATCAGATGTTCCTGACCTACTCATTGGAGTGATGAAAAGGCTCCAAGTCCTTCCACAATGAAAACTAATAAAGGTTAGAAGCGACAATGGAACTGAATTCAAAAATGTCAGAATCGATGAATACCTCATCAGTGAAGGCATAACACAAAATTTCTCAGCAGCTAGAACTCCATAACAGAATGGAGTGGTGGAACGAAGGAACAGAACCCTCGTGGAAGCAGCAAGGACCATGCTTGCTTCATCGGAGTTACCCATCACATTTTGGGCTGAAGCTATTTCCATTGCCTGCTTCACCCAGAACTGATCTATCATCAACAAGAGGCACCAGAAGACACCTTATGAGCTCATCAACCAAAGAAGACCAAATGTCAAATATTTTCATGTCTTTGGGTGCAAATGCTTTGTACTCAACGATAGGGAATATCTTGGCAAGTTCGACAAAAAAGCTGATGAAGGGATCTTTCTGGGCTATTCTCAAACTGCCAAGGCCTACAGAGTCTACATCAAAAGGACAAGAATTATCATCGAAAGCATCAATGTCTCCTTTGATGATTCCACACAAATGACTTCTAAACACAACAGTTCAGGACTTGGACTACAACAGAGAGCCTCTGATTCATCACTTGGAAAACCCAATGAATCATAATTAGCTCATTTATTTGAAGATATCTTCGAAAAGAAGTCATCTCTGGACATGCATTAATTACTAAACTTTCTTCCAGAGCCGATGAAGAACATGAAAACTCCAATGCTGAAGGTACAACTCTCACTGAAACTTATGTTACTTCACCTTCTACTTCTTCTGTGTCTTCAGACCATGAACTAGAACCAGAGCACCACTCTTGAGATGATCTCTTCGAGGCGGAGCAAGCAGTCCCATCAGTCAATGAAGAACTGCATCTTGTTGCTCCAGGACCCTAATCAAGCACCAAATGGACAAAAGATCATCCACACCACCAGATCATTGGTGATCCAACATCTGGTGTCAAGACGAGATCTCCACTGCCAAAGAATGCCACTTCGACAACTTTCTAAGCATGATAAAACCAAAGAAAATTTTAGAGGTCCTACAAGACCTAAACTGGATAGACGCGATGCAAGAAGAATTACTCTAGTTTGAAAGAAACAAAGTATGGTCCCTTATGCCTCTACCCAAAGGGAAGACGGCCATAGAAACCAAATGGGTCTTCCGAAACAAGACGAAGATGGCATAGTCATAAGAAACAAAGCCAAGCTTGTTGCCAAGGGCTACTTCCAGGAAGAAGGGATTGACTAGGATCAGATATTTGGTCCCCTCGCAAGACTTGAGGCCACCCGGATATTCCTAGCCTATGCAGCTCACAAAGGCTTCAAGGTTTATCAGATGGATGTCAAGTCCGCCTTCCTAAACGGAAAACTTCAAGAAGAAGTATACATGCAGCAGCCCCCTGGGTTTGAAGATTTAAAACATCCAGATTATGTCTACTTTCTGGATAAAGCTCTCTATGGGCTGAAGCAAGCACCCAGGGCCTGGTATGACACACTATCCACCGTTCTCATCAACAATGGATTCGAAAAAGGTACAACCGATACAACCCTCTTTCTCAAAAAGCACAAAGGTGACATATTACTTGTTTAAATATATGTGGACGACATCATATTTGGTTCTACAAATGCAAAACATTGCGAAAAATTCTCAGAGTTGATAAAAAGAAAATTTGAGATGAGTATGATGGGAGAACTAAGTTTCTTCCTTGGTCTTCAAATAAAACAAACTTCAGAAGGATTTTTCATCAATCAGTCCAAGTATGTGATTGACCTTCTGAAAAAATACTCTCTCTCAAATTCATCATCGATGAGAACACCTATGGCTACAGGAGCTAAGTTATTTGCTGATCAATCAGGCAACCTGTGGATGTAACAACCTACAGAGGCATGATTGGATCACTCTTGTATCTAACTGCTAGTAGACCAGACATTATGTTTGCTACATGTCTTTGTGCAAGATATCAATCAAATCCTAAAGAWTCTCATCTCTCTGCAGTCAAGAGGATCTTTAGATACCTCAAGGGAACTCCTTCATTGGGTCTCTGGTATCCAAAGAACTTTGGCTTTGATCTAATAGCCTACACAGATGCAGATAATGCAGGTTGCAAGCTTGATAGAAAGAGCACGTCTGGAAGCTGTCAACTCTTGGAGGACAAGCTGGTAAGTTGGACATCCAGAAAACAAAACTGTGTCTCAACCAATACAGTAAAAGCAGAATATGTTGCTGCTGCTAGTTGTTGTTCACAAGTTCTCTGGATGAAGACTCAGCTTAAGAACAATGAATTTCAATATGACAAAATTCCTATCCTCTATGACTCCAAGAGTGCTATAACAATCTCTGCAAACCCTGTGCAACATTCCAAGACCAAGCACATTGATGTAAGGTACCATTTTCTGAAAGACAATGTTCAAAAAGGTAATATAGAAATGTACTTTGTTCCCACTGAGATTTAACTTGCTGACATTTTCACAAAAGCTATTGATGAGACAAGATTTTTATTCCTAGTCAGCAAGATGGGTATGCTGAATCTCACCACTTAAAAGCAACAAAAGCCTTTAAATCAGAGATTCTCAATATCTCATGGTTTTGCCTACAAGTGATACATAGCAATAAGCCATAATCAATAAGTACTCCAAACCAGCGTCTCTGGTTCTAAAGACCAGAGCCTCTGGCCATGAAGAAACCTTTTAATATGGCTCAAAGTTTTTCATCGCCTTTGGAACTAGAGACCTCTAGTCAAAAAGAAATACTTAGCTTTTATTCACCAAGTATTACCTTCACAACCAGAGCCTCTGGATTCTCATCCTTTGAGACCAGAGCCCATTTGGACTTCATGGTTCTCCTCCTGGATTCTCATACATTGTGAACTTTTTCACTGAGTACCATTTTTTCTCAACTAGAGGATCTGGTTCTAAAGACCAGAGCCTCTGGATTCAAAGCCTTTGGAACTAGAGCCCTCTGGTCTCAAAGGCCCATCCATTATACTCTCTCACATGCACTTAACCATATTTTCATACTTTTTTTCATCGCATTTGCAACCAGAGCCTCTGGATTCATTGTCTTTGGAACCAGAGCCCTCTGGTCTCAAAGACCCATTCATATTAATATCCATTTACATACTTAGACATATTTTATACAACTTTTCATCTTTATTCACAACCAGAGCCTCTGGTTGTATAGACCAGAGCCTCTGGTCACCACAATCCACATTGTTATTGTTTCTAGGGGGAGTTTCTAAAACTCAAATCTTATCCACATGCATCATTTGAGGGGGAACTATTCATTTATCATGATTCTCCATTGCATATATATCCATTTTCTATACCAGAGCCTCTGGTTCTACTATATAGAGCCTCTGGACACTTAAATGCTAAATAAATAATGGATACACCATGTGTATTTAACCAAAGCCCTTCTGGTTCTACATAATGGATTTCCCATGCTTATCTAGAGCCTCCGGTTTGTCATTCAAGGCTTATTTATCATACAATCCAACATTTCATCGAAGAAGTCATTCATATATGTTCAACTATAGCACCTCTGGTTCCCCATCAAAAAGGACATGTTCAACCAGAGCTCCTCTGGTAAAGTGACAAAATTTCTTTTCAAAAACCCATCTTTAATTGCAAATTTTTAAGATTATACAAAATTGCAGCTTTTGTGACTAAAAACTATACAACATGGGTTTTTAGAAGACCAAAACTTCGTAATTCGTATTTATTTTACAATTAGATGGAATTTAAAAACAAAATTGGCTATACTCTCAAATATGATATTATTTGTGATAATAATATAATTAACCCACATATATCATATGTCATCCTCCCACGCGCCTGACACCATATACAGTCTGTTTCCCATGAACCTTTCAAATTACCCTTCCCTATCCCCGCCTTGACACGTGTCCTCCAACATCAATGGCACGTACAATCAAGACGGCTCACGATCCCCAATTAAATAACCTTTTGCCAAACGCCTTCACCTTTCAAGATTATTTAAATATAATAATCAGAAAAAACCATTTCCTGTTCCCCTCCCCCCACCTATAAATACTCTACTTCTTCCTCCATCCTTCCCTTACGCTTCCTAAAACCTGCAACTAAACTTTGACGCACAAACCTACCTATAACTTCATCCGCAATGGCTTCCTCTGCATCACACGAGTCCAACGACAACGATAGTCGTGTTCAATCCACCGGCGCCGACAGCCGAGCAATAGTGTTTCTACCAATGAAGACCAACAATCATGCCATCGAGCTTCGAACCACCCTGTTCGATGATATGTTTGCTGTGATAATCGAGTTCTTCCGTAACTGCATCCTTCTACCTGCCTTGACTCTAACCGACAATGGCGTACCTCTAAAGTACGTCCAACAATACTGGAAAACTTGTGAGGACATCCCTGAAAACCGTGGAATAATGAGGGACATCGACTCCCCAAATGACATGATCTGCTCGGTCAAGATCTCTCGGGCAAAAGTCTCTAAGGTTCTGTGCATTCCCACCCACCAAGAGCTCGGCATTGACCAATATGCCGACTAACCCATGACCTCAGACATCCTCCGATTCATCAAAATGCTAGGTTACAATCGCGACCTACGCAACGCCTCCGACTTCAAGTGGAGTTTTTGCCGCCAATATGGAATATGTTCTTTTCCATATTGAACAGGGCCCTCACATGCAAGCTAGGGTCGATGGATCAAAGCAACATAAACATAATGACGATTATGTACGGCTTCTTCTTCAACATCCCACTTGACTACGCTTTCCTCATATACAATGAGATCCACACAGTGGTAGTCAAAAAGTGCAAGCTCAAGGCCATCGGCAAGCCCTTGACCTCAGTTTTGTTTCCTCGTTTCCTATCTCTCTTCATAGGGGACGCGATGAGGAGACATAATCTACCGGCCAAGGAACCATTCACTCCACTCTTCAAGATGCATGGCCATCGACCTACACTCTCAAAGGATGGCTACACCAACGACAGGCCGATTTCCAGAGCCATGCTCAGTGTCATCCCAGAGACATCTGAGA
Organism: Cynara cardunculus var. scolymus; assembly: GCF_001531365.2. Taxonomy (NCBI): domain Eukaryota; kingdom Viridiplantae; phylum Streptophyta; class Magnoliopsida; order Asterales; family Asteraceae; genus Cynara; species Cynara cardunculus. Next base: position 6,796,385 of record NC_037535.1, read on the forward strand.
TTCGAAGAACTTAAGAACACTCTCTGTTGTCCAATGCACCAAGGGAAGCTACCTTAGAGCACATAGAGCCGTCCGCTCAGTCAAGCGAGGGAGCATAGGAGCCATCTTCATCGGATGATGAAAATGATGATAATGATGACACTCCTTGTGAATCCCCCGGCCCTACAGATACAATTCCTCTTCCCTCTTCCCAAAGGGCAACCACCACCTCTACCCCTGGCGATCAAGGTCAAAGGGGTATTGAACAAGGACGGCCTAGTCCAAACCAAACCCAAACTAGCCATCTAGAGGCCATTCTTCAGGACTCTGGAGATGATTTAGCTGAGGAACCATGACTTCCATCGCCCCTCTTCCAATAGAGAGGCGATGCAGACATAAGAGCCACATCGCCTCATGGCCCGACACCACCACACACACACACAGAAGCATGTGTTGCTTCTGCCATTGCTTCTCCTCAAGATCGTTCAGAGCGATCTCCTATTCACGCACATCAACCCCCTTCGATACTTGATCTAGCAAAGGGGAAACACATTTACTTCTCTTCCTCGGCCTCTGAAGCTGAAGAAGAAGAAGAGGATGATGACGCAACATCAAGAGATAGCTCCTCACTAGAGGGTTATCGAGGACTTGATGGAAGTCCTTCAATGCCCACATTTTCACAAGGCATTGAGGGGGCCTCTGGAGCTGAGGCTCAACCTGCAGCATCCGTTGCTGCAGGGGTTACCCCCGTGGCTGATCTTGTCACAAAGGCTGAGTTCCAAGCCTTTGCTGACTCAGTTCAGCGGTCCTTGGAAGACCTAAAACTCATCATTCAAGGAATTGTTGAAAACCCAATATCCATCGATATCACCACCCTTCAACAATCCCTTGCCACCCTCGACACCCAAACCAAATACACCTCCACTCGACTTCAAATGCTACAACAAGCTGTTACCCAACACCACAACTCCTCATCCACCCTTGCCACCCAACGAAACGAACTCATGATGAGTTGCATCGCCACCCTCACGGCCCAGGCAACTGCGACCGATGGGCAATTGCTTCCATCACCACCCACTTAACCATAATCACCAATACCCTCACCACTCTACCAGCCACCATCCTTTCCCAAATCCCTCAACCAACCCCACATCAAACAACTTCATCAATCGATGAAACACTAGCCTCCCTCACCAACCAAATGGCCACCATACAAACCACCCTAAACCAACTCCCAGCCACCATCCTAGCCAAAATACCCCAACCACCACCTCCACCACCCAGCCCTGCAGCACCATCTTTCGATGAAGCCCTATCCTCCCTTGTTACAGAGCTTAAAGCCATGATCACCAACCTTCCCATCCCACCCACCGCATCCACCTCTACCTCGATATCTTCCCCAGCCTCATCATCCACCACCTCCGAGTATGCCATCAGAGCCGACCTCAGGGCTCTATCCAAGGCACTTATCTCATCTTTTAACGAGATAAATGCTAAATTCATTCATCGAGCGGCTCAACCTACCAAGGCTCTCTCCCAGAGCCTTGCTGACCAACAAGCACGCACCGCCTCCCTCCTACAAACTATGGAGTCCAATCAAAGAAGAAAGGCTATGAGAGCCTACCTGGCCTCCCTCCGTATCAAGAAGAAGAGAAACAGAGCTTCATGCTCGGCCAACCGCCCGTAAAAGAGGCCAAGGCATGAGGATCCAGACCAAGATGATCATGGTCTTGGTCCTCATGAGAGGGAGAACCCGGCTTCTACAACTTAGGAAGCACTGCGCTGCACCTTCATCATCTGATCACCAAACACAAAACCCACCATCATCACCAAACCAAGAAACCCGAGCAAGGGAACCAGAGGCTCAGCCCTCTGAAGATGTACATAGTGTACATGTTCCAATTGCCACCATACCTGAACCCATCGTGTTGAGTTCCTTATCCGATGAAAATCCATCAACCCCACCAACAGAAACCAACCCACCTTTCACTACATCACCAACACCAAGCATACCATTAACCCCATTACCAACCCCTCGCACCACAAAACCTTTCATCACCCTACCCAATGAACCTGAACAAATAAACATCCAACCTTCTTCACCTCAACAACCTCAAGCCCAAACACAACCCGATGAACCTGAACCACCCCAACATGAGCCAACCCAGGAAACCATCTCATCGCCAATCGATACACAACCCACAACGCAAACACACCCCTCAACCGACACACAACCCATAACCCAAACTCAACCCTCAACCAAACCAACAAAGGTGCATGAGGACATTCCCTCTTCATCAAGGCACCCTCCGCAGAGCTTAGTCGACGAAATCATCGCAAATATAGAGTCGCTAAGGAGATGTCCGGAGATGCCACCAAGGGAACCAGTAATGATGGAGAATATCCATCAGTACCTATACCATGATCGCGATGAAGGTTTGACTCTCAATCCTCCAATTCTATCGCCAGAATCCATGGACCTCCTACACCATAAGTTTGTTAGACAGACTACCTAACCACCATAGGCTGTCTTTTCAAACGATGGAATAAGGTTGGTAATAGACAGACCTTCGCTAATAGAGCTATAAAATATATCGAATACACAATAGAGAGAGCCCATGGTCAGGTCAGCGTCTTCAATGACAATGACTTGATTAATCTCAATCCCTATAACTTGATCGAGCTTTATGCATTCACAACTCAGTGACAGGATCAGGGCATAAGATTTGGGTTGGCAAACAGAGCAATTGTGAAGACGATGGAGACCTTAGTAAAGCATCGAGCCAAGAGTGATTTTTAGATTGCTCTTCATTTGGACATCGACAGACTCTCCTGCACTCCACCTGATGAAGACTTCCTTGGCCTGCAGGAGAAGAGATCTGCTTCTGTCTTGACTCAACCCAAGCTTGGACTTGTCTTCAAAAATGAGTTCGGGGTAAAGAAATTTTTCAGACTAACTGAAGCATTCAAGTATTCAACCTCAACACTTGAATGGTTTTAGGGAGTTATTAGAGATAGACTGGGTAGAACTCATGTGCCGAGGGAAGACAGAAAACAACTTATTCATGAGATATCTACAGTCATCAGTTATCGAAGACTGCTACTGCGCTTCTGTGAAATATCTCAAGGTAGATCATGAATAGAGTTTTAAATTTGTTTTCCTTAAATTGTAATTTTTTTTGCTTCCAGTATTGTAAGAATTCATCATCCAATAAAAATTTGGAAATTGATGTTTTTCTTTAGATTAGTCTATGTTCTTCAATATTGTTCATAGATTAGTTTATGTTTGTTCTTTCATTACTTAGGGGGAGATTGTTAGACCCCATAATTCATAAATGTAAAAGTAATGAAGAACAATAAGTGATGAAGAACCAGAAGACCGATGAAGATGTTAAGGCAGAATTAACTAAGTCTGGAGAACAACCAGAGGGTCGATGAATCGACCAGAGATGCGATGGAAAGAGCATCTTCATCACCCCTCTAGTCAACAACACTTAGAGTTTTCTTCAGCAGTTCAACCAGAGGCATGCGATGAAGATATGAAGATAAGGTTTAATTAACATCCCATGGAAGACAGCTGGAGATAACAAATCGACAGCTGGATTTTAAGTTTATCTTGATTTTCCATACTTTAGACAAACATTATCTTTCCTAAAAGATTGGCTAGATAGTTTTACTAGATAGTTATCTTCTTATCGCTAGTATAAATAGGTAGCTAGGCCTATTGTAAAATAAGACTTAAAGTGAGTTTTTACGCATTCTAATTTATAAAGTGAATCTTTAATGCTCATGTATATGCTTTGAATATACACATTCTTTGTTCTTGAGTATTCTTCATTTTATTCATCCACATTACTTATTTAGGTTATTCATAATCTATTTATTAGTGTTATTGAGAGATCTGGGATCAACATTAATTTCCTAAATCTGATATCTGCTTTTGAAGATCTGCATAAGATTCCTTATTTTGGGTAATACATGCTGTATTACATGTGATAGTATAGGATTATGTTTTGGAATTTTTCATATGTAGATTTTGTACATATAAGAATCCTTGTACTAGTGGGACCATGTGATGTAAACTATATTTCTATGTAATGAAATATGTGTTATATGAAAATGTGGTATTTGGGGGTGTTACATTGTAATTGACACTAGGGTTCATATATGTCAATTTGTGTTCGTAATAGGCAAAAGGGTTCATATATCTCGAGTTGTGTTCATATGATTTTACGAATGTTCATATATGTGAATTTGTGTTCATATGGTCACACATGTTCACCATTTTTCGTATGTTCATTTGGGTCAATATGTGTTCATATTTATACCAATTGTACATATAGGTCAACCTGTTTTCGTAATTGACACAAGTGTTCATATATGTCAACTTGTGTTCGTAATTGACACAATGGTTCATATATGTCGAGTTGTGTTTATATGGTTGTACGAATGTTCTCATACGTGAATTTGTGTTCATATGGTCACACAAGTTCATCATCTTTCATATATGTAAATTTGAACGATACCGAAAACTTTACTACCGAGTCTCCTCCACCCATCACAATTTATAAACATTAGAGACAGAAAATCAGTGTTAAAAAATAACAAGATTAATAATAAGTTAACACAAATAATAAGATTTTATGATTTTGTAACTCCCAATTAATGATATAGGAGTTGCATAAAAAAATTTACATATATACCCTTGTCATTAAATTCTAAGATGGATAGGAACCTAATACTAAAATGAATTATGATTGGCTGAAAATGGTTAACAAAGTTAAAATAATAGTTTGAGTTAACATTTGAACCAAGCTCTCTCTCTATCTCTCTCTCTATATATATATATATATTATATATATATATATAGGGTTGGGTTCACGTGAGACTAACCGGTTTTCGTGAGACCCATGAGACCACATTTTTACAATTGAAATTTTACAATAAAACGTTGAAGGTAAAAAAAAAACTCTGAACCTTCATAGCAAAAATACTGTTAAGATTATCTTCAAAGTGTTTTATTGTGAAGTTTCAAGTGTAAAAAAGGTGGTTTCGCAGGTTTCACAAAAACAGGCTAGTCTCACATGATCTTAAGTGTGTGTGTGTGTGTATGTATATATATGTGTGTGTATGTGTGAGAAGGAATTCAAACGAAAACCCCTATAATTTACAAGAATGTGAGAACACTTGTAGGCCTCAAACTTTTTTAATCAATAATTTAAGTTATGTTAAATAAAAATAAATCATTAAGGGTAGTAATATAATTAGGTATTTTTTCTATTTTTTATCCTATTTTAATTAATTGGAATTATCCCAACATTTTAGCTTGGGATCGATCATGTTGAGTACAACGTCCATCGTTTTCTTCCCATCTTGTTTCCCTATCGTGTCTGAAGTTTCAAAAGCTCTTGATATAACAATGTGATAATCGTGAACCTAATCGATTCAACCAGCAAATTTTCTATCAATCATTTTGTATCCATTAGGTATGATAACAGTGTGGTAATCGTGAACCCAATCGATACAACCACCAAATTTCCATCATAGTCATTTTGTATCCATTGGGTATGATAACAGTGTGATAATCGTGAACTTAATTGACACAACCACCAAATTTTCCATCACAATCATTTTCTATCCATTGGGTATGATAACGATGTGATAATCGATAGGATTAGGATACCGAACAAAGTACAGTTATATTAGCTAATAATCGTGTGATAATCTATACACGATTGGAGTATGATAATTGTGTGATTGTTGAACCAAACTGAACCGAACAAATTGTAGTCGGACCCAAATACGAATTGTATCTTGTGAAAATCGTGTTCAACTCGATTCATCTTCGGGTTAATGAATCGCATGATCATCACAGCCAATTACGAATCGAGTAGATACGTTAACCCTAGTCGAACCGATAGAATGTAGTCAGATCTTGTGATAATTATGTGATACTCCAACCCTAATCGAACCAAACACTCTTCAAATCGAGCGATTGTGAACGATTCATGTTCCAAGTGTGATACATTCGTGATAAGAAAACCTTGAATCAATTGTCTCTTCAAACTTCTCCCTCAAGCTTCTTGTTGTTCGATTTCTTCCTCCTATCTTCTTAAAACTTATGACACCTTCTTCGTCTATTAACCAAGATAACCACCGTAGCCCATGATATTATCAGTTCCTAGATGTTCGAAGTCTTTTCTGGTTGTGTTTTTTAAATATTATCATTTCGAATTCTAAGATTACCCTTTCAGCTCTTAACACTTTTTGAATTGTTTTTAAAATTACATTAAATCTAAGAAATCCCTTAACTTTGATTGTTATCACATTACTTGGTTGGAGGGCTGTTTGCATTCTCGTAAATCACAGGGGTTCTCATTTGAACCCTTTCCTATATATATATATATATATATATATATATATATAATGGACTCAATGTTATTAAATTGACAAATCAATATTAATTATCACATAATTGATCATTGTAATCATTGTTATTGTATATATATATATATATATATATATAATAAGAATTGTAAATAAACATAAAACTATAAGTTAAAATAAAAAAAGCTTTAGAATTTTGTAACACCCCATACCATATTTGCATAAAACAAACATATTCCATATAACATAAAATACAAATATTACATATTAGTCCAAAAGACCTACATTGATACATACAAAAGTAGCTACAAACTTTTTCTTCTCATAAAGTACATGACTTGAATATAGCAAATTCACAGTGCATATATAACCTCAGCTTCCAAAAATTTAACAGATGTAAAGCTATCATATTTCAATTTGTATCTTCCCCTTTCCTTTACCTTCCGCATGTGCCCGACCTGTAATGCACATTTTTTAAAACAAATTAAGGGTTAGACCATAAGGTCTAGTAAGTAATCCCTTTCATAGCTATTACAAGATGAAAATCACCAAAAAACTTTTGGAAAACCACTCTTTGATAAATTAACATATAAATAACATTTATCACATTAAACCTCATTGTTGCACCATACAGATGAGACAACCAACTCATCGCATCCTAAGTATGAGATAAGCCATTTCACCGCATGAAACAAATATAATAACACATTTTGTCGCATCCAACAGATATGATAAACCCACTTTGTCGCATCCAGTACATGCGATAACCCAACTTGTCGCACCCTACAAATGTGATAAACACAACTCCTCGCACCACACTAATATGATAACCCATCTCCTCGCATCACACTGATGTGAGCATCTTACTTTGTCACATCGTACTAATGCGATATACACAAATCATCGCATCACAAGGATGCGATAACAGTAACATTTATGATCAAAATCTCATTTTAACAAAATGTTAATGTTGATCCTCTCTCTCAGTGATTTGATGATAATCCTTTTTACCTTATGATACGCACTAAGTATTTAGTGCTTAAACTACCTTTTTATTCTCTTTTAGATAGGTTATTTTCTATTTATATCCTAACTTTGAGTCATTTTATCTCTTTTCTCTATTTTTATGCTAAAAAGAATGATGAACCTGTTTTCGTTGGATTTTGGTCTAAATTGAACTTATTTTGGACAGATTGAAGCTGGTTGATGTTGCGGGAATGTGGCAGCATGACCTGATGGTGGACAAATAGATGGACAAGACTTGGAGTTGACTGACAAGATCATAGGCTGACTTTTGAAAGACTTGTTAAGTTTGGACAACTATGTTATTTTAAGATTAGCTGGAACTTGCTAAGCTAATGTAGTTGCTTTTTAACTAGTAGTTTACTTTATTGTACTTTCTAGTTGCTTTAGAACTAAGCTTGTTAAATTGTCTAAAATACTCCCATCTAATCTCTAGTATAAATAGAGATGTTGGGTTTAGTATTGGACACACTTCACTCCATTTCCTTTACTTTTCTCTCAAGTAGGTTACCTTACTACTTGGAGAACAAGTCTTTCTAAATATTATGTAATCTTTTGGCTAGTTTCGAGTTTGTTTAATCGCTTTCTTTATTTACTCGTTCTTAATATTCCATCGGTGGTGGAGGGTTCGCTGTCGAAGGGACCCTTGGGAAGACGGAGAGTTGAGCGGAGTGTAGAAAACCCAAAATTCACGTCCATGCGGTTGAAAGTAAAATGGATTTGCTCCATTGTACGTCCAGCATCATCTTGGACTTCGACAACCTCAGCAGTGTGCCAGAACTGCTGAAGAAGTTCCTTGACCATGAGGGCTCATGGTTGAGAGCATAGCCTAAGGACGACTGTTTGAGGAAGTCAGCCGCCTCTTGGTAATGTGCTCTGGTGGAGGGTATCTCTAACAAGGCAATGTTGTTGTTGGCCTTGATAGAGATCTCATCAATGGAGAAGTTGACGTTCTTGGCAGGCATCTGTTTATTATCAAAGATGTAAAACAAACAGGAACAAATAGGTTTGTTAGAAATAAGCCAAGAGTTTATGGTTAAAGAGTATAGAAAAAGTTTTTAAACAAGGAAAAACTTCATTTGAAAAATCCTTAAAAGATTAGGGATTTTCAAGTAGAATGTGTATAAAGAAATGAGATTTTAATCAAGAAGGAGATGATTAAAAACCTTTACAGTTTAATGCATTAAGAGAACAAAGTTCTTAATCATATTAAACACATTTCTTATAATGGTAAGAAGAAAAGAAGATTCTGACATTTAAAGTTTAAGAAGAAAGGTCGGAAAGAGGTTTGAAGATGAGAGAGTTCTTGCTTTGGAGAAATCTTAGCAGAAGTTCGTCTAAGAATTTTGAAAGCGTAAAGAGAAAAGTGAAGAAGAAATCTCATATTTATCGGTAGAAGGAGAGAGAAGTAATATGAGAGAGAAAAAAGACGACGGTTCGGGAAAGTGGTCATGATGAAAAAAATGTCACGTTCTCATCCACGATTGGATGGCATTTAATGCAGTAGCGTAATGACAGATCATTTTGTGAGTCTCAAAGCGTCGCTCATTGTAAACAGAGAATGTCGTCATAAAGACGATTCATTAACTATTTTCTTTTAAAAACAAAAAAGTTTTTAAGAATATGAAGAGTCATTCAGTTAAAAGGGTATTGAAATCTCTATTTATAACATTTGAACCCTGAAAAAGAGAAAGTATTCAGTGATGGTTTTAAGACATCAGGTTTTAGTGAAGAGAGTCACTGAAACTGGCATTTAAAAAACTTTTGGTCACTGAAGAAAAGTTTCAGTGATCTTTTAGATTTCTAAGATAAGTATAAAGATATACTTGAAGATGTGGTGTGTTGATAATCACTGAGACCACCTTTTAAAACATTTTATCACTGAAAAAGAGAAAGCTTCAGTGAAAGTTTTAAGTTGTGAAAAGAGAAGAGTAATCATACCTTCGAGATAATAGATATATTTACTCAAGAGTTTAGTGTTAGAGATAGAGCACTGAATCATTTCACTTACTAAGTGATGTTTAATGACTGAAGGTTACTCTTCAGTGTTCAACATTCGCTGATCAAGATATTAAATCTTGTCTCATCAAGAGGCTTGGTGAAAAGGTCAGCGAGTTGATACTCAGTTGGAACGAAGTGAAGTTCAATATCACCATTCATAACATGATCTCTGATAAAATGATATCGGATCTCAATATGTTTGGTCTTTGAGTGAAGAACAGGGTTGTTTGTAATTGCAATGGAACTAGTGCTATCACAATAAATAGGAATCCTTGAAAACTGAATATCGTAGTCCAATAGCTGATTTTTCATCCAAAGAATTTGGGCACAGCAGCTACCAGCGGCTCATATTCAGCTTCAGCTGTTGATGTGGATACTGAATTTTGCTTTTTGCTTGTTCAGCTCACCAACTTTCCACCTAGAAGCTGACAGCCTCCAGTGGTGCTTTTCCTATCAATTTTGCAACCTGCAAAATCACTATCCGAATAACCAATAAGGTCAAAACCTGAATCTTTAGGGTACCAAAGACCCATATTAGGAGTTTCCTTAAAATATCTAAATATGCATTTGACAGCGATCAGATGGGATTCCTTAGGTTCAGCTTGATATCTTGCATATAAGCAAGTGGAGTAAATGATATCGGGTCGGCTAGCTGTGAGATAGAGCAAAGAGCCGATCATTCGTCTGTAAACAGTCATATTTACAGGCTTTCCATTTGGATCCTTGTTAAGAGTGAGCGGAGGAGCCATAGGAGTCTTCATAGATGAATTGGATAGATCAAACTTCTTCAGCATGTCTCGAACATACTTACTTTGGTTGATAAAGATDCCTTTATCAGTTTGTTTGATCTGGAGACCTAAAAAGAATGTTAGTTCTCCCATCATGCTCATCTGATATTCTTTCTTCATGCGTTTAGCGAAATGAAAACATAAAGAAGGATTAGTAGAACCAAAAATAATATCATCGACATAAATTTGGATGAGAATGATGTGACCTTTAATNTACTTAGGGTCAAGAAACCCTGGAGGCTGTTCAACATAAACTTCCTCTTGAAATTTTCCATTAAGGAAAGCGCTCTTTACATCCATCTGAAAGACCTTGAAGTCTCTATGGGCAGCAAAGGCTAGAAAGAGTTGAATTGCTTCGAGTCTAGCCACTGGTGTGAAGGTTTCGTCATAGTCGATTCCTTCTTCTTGTTTATAAGCCTGGGCAACAAGCTGAGCCTTGTTGCGGGTTACCACACCATCTTCATCCAACTTGTTGCGATAGACCCATTTGGTGCCTATCACTGATTTGTCTGATGGACATGGGACAAGGTACCAGAATTTGTTCCTATCAAACTCAATGAGCTCTTCTTGCATAGCAAGAACCCAACAAGGGTCGGAGATAGCATCATTGATTTTCTTGGGTTCAACTAAAGAAAGAAAGTTGACAAAGAGATAGATTTTACGTAGACCTCGACGTGTCTTGATACTTGCATCTATATCACCAAGAATTTGATGAATTGGATGGCTTTTAGTCCTCGCTGAGCCGGTAGAGGAGCTTCATCTGAATAGGAGAGTTTAGGTATGGAAGATGAGGCTTCAGCAGTAGTTTCTTCAGTAATATAGACTATTGCCAAAGGAGCCTCATTTTCAGCAACTGAAAGAGGTTCAAAAACTGAAGGCATTTCATTTATTGATGGATCAGTATTTGAAGTAGAAGGAGGTACACAGCTAATGGGCACTGTAGCGATCTCTGAAGAAAATACATTGGAGTGACTAGCTGCAACTGGAATGATGAGTCGATCATCTTCAGCTTCTGGAGATTCAGTGTCTAGAGGAGCACTGTAGGAAGCTTCAGGTTGTCCATAGTGAGATATCATCCAGTTCTCTAATTTATCCTCATCATTTTAGATGGGTTTTGAATTAGCTGACTGAGATTCATCAAAAGTGACATGAATACATTTCTCTATTGTTTGTCTTCGTTTGTTGAATACTCTGAAGACTTTGGATACAGAAGAATATCCAAGAAAGATTCCTTCATCAGCTTTGGGATCGAACTTTCCAAGTTGGTCGCGGTTGTTGAGAATATAACAAGTACAACCAAATATATGAAGAAAGCTTATGGAAGGCTTTCGTCCATGGAAAAGTTCATAGGCTATCTTCTTGAATCTTTTCACGATCAACGATCGGTTTTGAGTGAAACAAGAAGTGTTGACAGCTTCAGCCCAGAATTGAGTAGGGAAATGGGATTCGCTGAGCATTGATCGAGTAGCCTCAATGATTGTTCGATTTCTTCTTTCAGCGACCCCATTCTATTGAGAAGTTCTCACAGAGGAGAAGTTGTGAGAGATTCCCTTGTCCTCAAGAAAGTTATCCATAGTATTGTTTTTGAATTCAGTACCATGGTCACTTCTGATAGATCGTACTTTAACGTTGTTTAGTACTTCTATCTTTTTGATGAACGAAATGATTTCTTCAGGTGCTCCGTTCTTGGATCTTAGAAAGAATACCCAAGTATACCTAGCATACTCATCAACAATGACAAGTGTGAACTTCTTTCCAGCTAGGGATTGCACGTTGACTGGACCAAAGAGATCCATGTGAAATAGCTGAAGAGGCGCATTCACTGAAGAGATTTGCTTCGACTTGAAGCTAGCTCTTGTGTGTTTTTCTTTTTCATAGGCTGAGCAAAGAGATACCTTCGCAAATGAGTGTTGAGGAAGACCTATGACAAGATCATTTCTTGACAGCTCACTGAGTGTCTTGAAATTGAGATGAGATAGTCGTTTGTGCCATAACCAGTTAATATCTGACGAGGCCTTAGAGAAGAAGCAACTATTCTCAATTAGAGGAGAATTCATGTTGATGATATAAACATTCTCTAGACGAGAACCGGTTAGAGCAACCTTATCATCTTTGTCGAGAACATGACAAGAATTCTTTCAGAATTTAACTGTATAATCTTTATCATATAGTTGGTTGATGCTAAGAAGATTGTGCTTCAGTCCTTCAACGTATGCAACGCATTTGAAAGTTATTCTACCGTTGGATAATATACCAAAGCCTTTGGTATATCCTCCATTTCCATCAAAGGTTACGGAAGGTCCTCTTTCTTCCTTGAAGTGAGTTAGAAGAGATTTATCTCCAGTAATATGTCTCGAACAGCCATTGTCCAGATACCATATGCCTTTGATAACCTGAGCAAGGAAACAAAATAAGAATGCTATTGGTACCCAGCTATTGGGGTCCAGCTTTGTTAGAGGCTTCATCATCTGATGCTAACGAATCAGTATCAGTAGATGGCATCACTGAACCTAAAGAGGTTTGAGTGAAAAGAGGAACAACCCTTGACACTACCAAGGTAGTTTCAGTGGAAGTCTTCACTGAGTTTGAAGAAGAGACTTTAGTGGTAGGGATTACAACGTCTGATGCTGAAGACTTTTCAGCAGGAGTCGTCTTCGATGAGCCTGAAGAAGAGGCTTCAACGGTTTTCTTCACCATGACTGCAGGAGCAGCCTTTGTGGATGATTTCACCTTAGTTGATTTCTCAGCCTTGGTTACTTTCTTGCATAAAGCTGGTGAACCAGCTKTGGTGGCAGAAGGACACTTACTGGCAATATGTGTTCTCTCACCACAGTGTTTACACTTCCTAAAGCTAAGAATAGCTTTAGGGCCAGGAAGTATCAGACTAGAAGCGAGACTAGCTCCAAGAATTCCCTTCTCATTAGTTCTAGGAGGAACCTTTGAGGAATTGGATTCYKTAGGTGAAAAGTTCACCTTGAGCTGTGACTTAGATTTCTGATGCGATTCAGATTTCCTAGTCCCTGAAGAAGAAGCTTTACAAGCTGAAGGAATAGACCTAGATCTATTAGATTTGTTTGACTTCTTGGGAAGGGATGCTGTGACAATGGATTTACCTTTGTCTTTGCACCCAGAACTTGAAGGAGTTCCTTCAAGATGACTCTCAGTAAAAGAAAAGGATTGAGAGGAAGAAGTGTTAGGAATAGAAGAGATGAAGGTACCAAACTTGAGCATGGACCTGTCTACAACACATTCTTCTTGATCATAGGAAAATCCTAGACCAGTCGGAAGCCTTGAGGGAAGCTTTGCACCACCCTTCAATGGTAGCTTTCTCAGCCTTGAGTTCAGCGATTGCTCGCTCACGCTCAGCGATGGCTTTCTCACGTTCAATAGTGATGGCTTGATTTACAATAACCTGATCTTTAAGAGTTTCCTTAACACAGGTCAGTTCTTTGATCTTAGAATGAAAAATCTTCAATTGCTCTTGAAGATCAACGTTAAGCATCTCAGCTTTCGATTTGCCATTGAGGGCATTGTAAAGGTCAACCGTCAGTGTATCTAGTGTAGAAAGACTATAAGTAGAAGAGGGTTCATTCAGGAAACATACATGAGTAGAAGAAGAAGATGGCTCAGAGGAGGTAGACGCTTCAGAAGTTCCTTCATCAGCATCAATGGCCATCAAGCAGACGTAGGCTTTATCCTCTTCGTCCGAAGATGATTCATCAGATGATTCAGCCCAGTCATGCTYTTCAGCAATAAGGCCTTTAGCCTTTCGCTGGTTGTTCTTCATMTTYTTGTATTTCTCCTTCAGTTTTAAGTATTTTTCATCTTTGGTCCTGAAGGAGGAAGGCGCTTTAGAAGATGGCATCGCAGTCTTCTTTAATCTGCATTCACCTGCAAATGTTCGGGCCGGTGACAGTTGTAGCAGACAGCTGAAGCCTTGTCTATTCTTTCAGACTTTGGCTTCTCCTTGAGGGATAGCTGAGGAGACATGCGGAAGTTGCTCTTACTAGCAAACTTCCTAAATGACTTAGTTAGGAGTGCCAGGGACTCATCAAAATCTGTTAAATCAGATTCTGGAATGTCTATCGCCACTCCTCCACTACAAATGGTACCATCTTCTGCCATTATTCCATTTGCATACCCTTTCAAGAAATCGAAGGAGATGAAGAAAGCATCCACTGTTCCGATTTCAAAGGAAGCCCCAACTTCATCTATTGCCACCAAAAGTAGGGAGATGTCTGATAATGCTCAAAAGGTACACTTTTCATCTAATAGTACTCCCCCAGATGGTCTATTCACTTCTGATTCTGAAGGAGATGAAGACCTTGCCCCTAAGGCACAAACAGGGGAGATTTTAATGAACATGAGGCATGCAACTTGGTGAATATCACTGTATTTTAAAAGCCTAGAAAAACTCTCTTCTTGACTGCCTCTAGAGAAGAAAAAGATGAAGAGGATTATATTCCTCACTACACTCCTAATGATCCCATTCCCGACCTCAATGAGGAAGTTTTTAGGGAAAAAGAGGAAGAACCCCCTGTTATGGTTGTGCCGAAGAAAAGAAGGAGGTTGGTTAAGGCTTGTGCTAAGAACTCAAAAAAAGTAGTTGATGAGGAACCACCTAGGAAAAGGACCAGGTCTCAAAGGGCTGTGGTTGAATCACCTAGGAACTCAGAAAGTGATGTTGTAGCATCACCACAGCATTCACCCAGGCCAAAGAGGAAAAGGGTGGCTATGGCCCAAAGGTCAGCCACCATTCCAAGACCAATCAGACTTCATAAGGGATTCAGTTCCAAGGCTGCTGAGAAGATGCATTCTAGATTTCAAAATAGGGTTGGATTTCCAGATAAAGGATTTGATAGGCAGAGTGTGAGAGAGTTTTCTTTCATAAGAGAAGTAGTGGAATCCCATGGGATAAAGAAGATGTGTATGGTCCCAGCCTCCTATAATCTGACTTTGATTAGAGAGTTCTATGCTGAGTTGGCTGCCAGTAGTGCATCCAAGATCATGCTTAGGGGGATGTCTTTCACTTTCAATTCCAAAGCCATCAATAGGCTTTATGGCTTGAACCCCCCTAAGAAGACAAAATATTCAAGGATGGTGAGGAATGCAATTGTAGAGGATTTGGCATTGGTGGCAGATGAGATAGGAAACCTGGGGCTAGTTGGGATGAGCACTCTAATTACATGCTTAGGACTTTTAAGGCCTACAACCTTATAGCCAATGCTAATGTATGGATTAATTTTTTGGGACACTCCATTGCTCCTACCACTCATGATAGCTCTGTATCAGTGGAGAGGATGTTGTTGCTTTATTTCTTGGTTACAGGAAAGTCCATCAACTTTAGGAAAGTGATGGAAAAGAGCATCCGGACATGATCAGGAAGGAACAGGGGGAAGATGTACTTCCCCTATATGATCACAAGATTGTTGGTTGAGAATGGTATTCCTCAATACTGTGAGGATCAGATGATAAAGAAGCAGGGAGAGAAGTGGAAGATAGATATGAAGACAGTGTCTAAGGTTGAAGGAAAAGAAAGACAAAGGAAATGGGGCTGGTGACATGTTGTGCTTGATGCAAGACCTGCTGGCCCAAAATAGCAGCTTGATGGATAGTTTGTTGGAGCAAAGGAATGAGTTCTTTGATAAAATTGATAGGTTGAAGGGAGAGTTGGCTGAGAAGGTAAAGGCAGCCGAGAAGAAGACTAGGGGAGACATCAAGTTGGTGAAGGCTGAGTTAGAGGCAAAGTCAAGTGCTCAGATCAAGAGGTTGGGCAAGAAGTTGAAGGCCTTGAAGGAAGAGAATGCAAGGTTGTTTGGTGAAAATGCAAGATTGAAGGAAGAGTGCAAGAGGTTGAAGGATAGCATCTCCACTTCACCTACTCTTTGGAGTAGGACAGGTTCCATTATTTCCCTTTTAGCTTCTTGTTTTATTTTGTTGAGTCTGGGATTGTATTTTACAAATTATAGCTTATTTTCTTGCAAGAAACACTTATGTTTATAATTGTCATATGCATGTATAGCCACAATAATTCTTATAGTCTAGCTACACTTTTTAATCACTTGGTATCACTAGAACTAGCTTGTTTTGCTTGGGAACACTTTGATCCACATCATATGCTCAACTAAGAGAGGATGTAGGCCCTTTGTTCTTTTCTCAATATTTTAGCCACTTGTAGCCATTGCATAAATAGCCCCCAATATAATTCCAATGAGGACATTGAAAAATCTGAGTTTGGGGGAGGGTACCATCATTGATCAAAGCAAATGCAAAAGAGCACAAAGTGCCAAAAGTGGAGATCAAAGTGCACAAACTGCACAAAGCTTACATGAAATATTTGAGATCTAAAACATCACAAATTTCCCATAGGGGCAGGTGTAAACACCAAAAATGTCCCATAGGGGCAGGTGTAAATGCATTCAAGAAAAGAGCACAAAGTGCCAAATTTTGAAAAAATTCAATGTTGAAGCATAAAAGTGAGAAAAGGCAAAAAGAGGAAAACATATGCCAAATGGGAGTAAACCAGTGACTTCCAAGTCTTATTGATCATAGATATATGATGTGTTGAGCATAAAAAAAGGCAAATAAAGTTAGCTTATGGTTCTTACTAATAGTTAGGTAGGACATGCTTACTTGGGATTTATGAAAGCTATATAGTGCATTTTTGGCATAATCAACATGTGTGTGCACTTACTACAATTTTCTTGCAAATTTTTTTAAAGTTGAGTCATTTTTTGTTGTCTTTTGGTTGCTTGGGGACAAGCAACAGTTTAAGTTTGGGGTGTGATACGCACTAAGTATTTAGTGCTTAAAGTACCTTTTATGCTCTTTTGGATAGGTTATTTTCTATTTATATCCCAACTTTGAGTCATTTTATCTCTTTTCTCTTTTTTTTATGCTAAGAAGAATGATGAACCTGTTTTTGTTGGATTTTGGTCTAAATTGAACTTATTTTAGACAGATTGAAGCTGGTTGATGCTGCGGGAATGTGGCAGCATGACCTGATGGTGGAGAAATAGATGGACAAGACTTGGAGTTGACTAACAACACCATAGGCTGACTTTTGAAAGACTTGTTAAGTTTGGACAGCTGTGTTATTTTAAGATTAGTTGGAACTTGCTAAGCTAATGTAGTTGCTTTTTAACTAGTAGTTTACTTTATTGTACTTTCTAGTTGCTTTAGAACTAAGCTTGTGTAAATTGTCTAAAATACTCCCGTCTAATCTCTAGTATAAATAGAGATGTTGGGTTTAGTATTGGACACACTTCACTCCATTTCCTTTACTTTTCTCTCAAGTAGGTTACCTTACTACTTGGAGAACAAGTCTTTCTAAATATTACGTAATCTTTTTGCTAGTTTCGAGTTTGTTTATTCGCTTTCTTTATTTACTCCTTAATATTCCATCATTTAGTTATTTACGCTTACTTGCATTTTATTTTCGTCATTTATTTATTACGCTTTTCGTATCTTTTATATTCCGTCTTTTATATTCCGTTATTTACTTTCCGCATTTATTTTATGTCTTTAATTATTGCACTTTATATTTCTTGTCATTTACTTTTCGTCATGAGTAGCTAATTTTATTAGCTCGGGTGTATGACGAAAAGGGTGAGTTTGTAAATCAAATATAGTCGACCCTTTCAAGTAACAACAATGTTTTACTATTTCATTTCAAGTTTTATAAAACCAATGACACTTCTTGACGAGTTGATCACTGAAAAGTATTAAAGTGGCATGGACTCTAAGCTGAGCCATTGATTGCACGTCAATTTGGATGATATGGGAAGTTGACTTGAGAGAGTTGCTAACAAAGAGATTTGTTATTCATATTTTCTAAATTGTTAATTCTCGACAGATTGATCTCTTTGAAGTGTTAAAGTGGAATGGACTCAAAGATGAGCCATTCAGAATATGTCAACTTGAATGATATGGGAATCCACTCGAGAGAGTGATTTTTAACAAAGAGATTTGTTTTTTCATATATTTTGAAGACACCATTTGTCACTTTCACTTGTCTGGATACCTTATAGAGATATGGGTTGTAAGCTATAATAGCAGTGCAATGGTGAAATCCGAGAGGAATACCTTCAGAATAATTGGTGAAAATAGTTGTTACTGATTTACTGCTGTAGCAATTTGTCAGCATGGTCTCATGCTATAGCATTTTGAAAGCATTAGTCTACTGGAAATAATGTTTACATCTCATTCAAAAAGTCATACACCCTAGGTTGCTTTTATTATCTATTATCTCCTGTTAATTTTTAGTTGTATTAACTCAGTTCAAATCAAAGTTTTCGAATTCGCCTTCTAAAATCATTTCCTTAACTTCACTTTCTTCTAAACTTTTACTACGATCCCTGTGGAAGATATTCGGTAATTGTACCACTTTTATTACTTGAAAGACGATATTGGGACCAATTGTATACTTGCTTTTAGTCCTGATTGTAGTATGTGGTGTGTCAATACACCACCGGTCACCTTATACAAAGTATTTTATGTTTATGTCTTTCAGTTCCAGCAATCATCATTGAGTCTGTTCAGTGATTGCTGAGAACATGTAATGTAATTCATCAACGACAGTGATACTTCAAGAAGACAAAACTCACACCAAAGAACCTTCAGCGAAACTTGAAGACTTAAACAGAAGATTAGAGACTTGTGAGTACGTTACCTGGTCTACACATGTGTGAAGACTGCCCAAGCCTCAGCGAATGCTAAAGAGACCTTCAGGTTATTCCAGCATTTAGCGATCAAAAGAAGCTTGTTGAACACGATTGCTTTTGTCTTGTCCTTATACACACAAAGGACAAACACATGCCCTTTCTAAAGTATAGTATGGTATGGAGCCGATTAGTTAACTCTACTACCCACCAACTTTATGAAAGGATGTCTGTTCATGAATAGAATTTTGTACTATTTACTGTAGCAAAGGACAAGTCTTTCTCTAAAGGCTTGACGCATGTTCAAACCCTACTATGTTGCATTAAATATGCATTTAATGCAATGAGTATAAATAGATGTGTTCTATCTCAATGCAGGGACACTCTAATACTTACTCTTGAACCCTAACTCTCGTTCATAAGGAAAAGAATACACATCTAAGAACACAATACGCTTATCTTCAAAAGAAAATTAGAATCCCTTTTTGTATTCTAAATAGTTCTTACCCAGAAAGAACTTGTTTCCTTCTAAGTCTTTTACAACAAATCTTTTCTCTATTTGTTAAGAACTAGTGTGTAATTTTAGATTGTTTAGATATTTTTATTTACCTTATCTTTCCGCAAACAATCTTTTAAGTCTATATTGATCCTTCTTTATCAATATATATTTTAAATTTGAAAAGTTTACTGTGTTTCTAGTCATCCCCACCCCCTTCTACAAACTGTTATACACATCTTGTAGACCCAAACGGGACTAACAAGTGGTATCAATGCATTGTATTCTATATTCTTGTTGTTTAGTTGTTTTCTGCATTATATTATCTTTTTCTCTAGATAATCTTACTGCTTTCAAATGACTTTACAAAACATGGTGCCATTAGCTTTGCTTTGAAAATATGGTGCCATTATTTGTGCTGAGAGACTTTTGACATCTTCACAGATAACAAGAGCTTGAAGTACATATTTACCCAAAAGGAGTTAAACATGCGACAACAACGATGGCTCGAACTCCTAAAGGACTACGATGTCCGAATTCAGTACCATCCAGGCAAAGCGAATGTTGTCACTGATGCCTTAAGTCGCAAAAACATTGCTAATGTGTCTCGTATAATGGTGCCACCTGAAATTTCTATAGAGCTAGAAAGGTTGGGCATTGAATTCTATCTTTAGGGAGATGTTGGTTTGTTATCTATTTGTACGGTTGAACCAACTTTGATTTCTCGAACTAAAGAATGACAAGGTGAAGATGGTGAATTATGGGCGGTTGTACAAAAGTTTAAAAATGATCCAAAATTTGACATATAGGCTTAATCTTGTGAAAACCAAAAAAGGTTCAGAACCGTGAGGACTGATCTAAACCGTAATTTAGTTTTGATCATATGGTTTAAATTGATAGTTGTTTTCAATTAAAAAAGGGGCATAATCGTCATTTTGGTTTCAAAATTCACTAGATGAAACACATAGATTCACCAGATGAAACACACAGATTCACCACATGAAATGCACAGATTCACCAAATGAAACTATAATATCATGTATTTGGTAAATCTAATCTCGTGAACGAAAACGTATTTGTGTTCAAGTGTGAAATCGTGCTTTAGTGTTTCATATCTTAGTATTAAAGAGTTATTCATTAGGCCAAGTTATTTTCATAAAATTCACTTGAGTTCTAAGTTGGTTGAAACAATCTTGGTTAGGGCCAAAATTGTAAAGGAATTGCCAAAGTAGAATTATATTGTAAATAAGCTTAAGATCAAGGGTTAGATAGTAAATATTGTAAATATATATATATATATATATAATTTTTATTTTTTCTTAAATCAGATTTTCTTCCTCTCTCTCTAACTCTCACAATCTCTCCTACCTCTCTCTAGAAAACCTCATCTAATATCTATAAGCCTATAAATTTCTTATTAAATCTTTGAGTTTTTGAAGGATTGATGTTATAATTGGAACCAAGAGCTCAAGATAAGGTATGTCTATAGTTTATTTTTTTGATTTATTTTTCTTTAGGTAAAATGGATTAAACCCTAAGTTGATTCATGATTCATAGGTTAGCAGTTGAAGATTGATGAAATTTCTTGAAGATTGGTGCTGTTAGAGGAAGCAGATTCATTTCTGTAAGTTTTAAAATTCGTATAAAGTGAACCGTTTGTTCGATTCATGCGTTATTTATATCGTTAGAAAGTTATTTGAGTTATCTACAACCTTTTAGTTTACTTAGAAACCTAATTTGAAATCTAAGTGGCTTGAAATCTTTGATTTTCCAGACCCTGTTTGCAGCCACATGCAATTGTACTTTGTTTGTATAAATTTTATTTAAAATAGAACAGAGCTCCAACTTATATGAATCTAATTGGTATGAAATCCTAAAAGGTATATATACAACTTTCATGTTTATAATAAAGTTTGTTTCAGCCTCTAAGTATAAGAAAAATGCTTAAACTTTTGGTGTATAAAAGTTGTTAGCTTCAGTTTGGATTTTGAAAATTGGATTTTACAAATGTTATTTATGGTCCTAGGTATTGTGTTATATGTTTACCAAGTGTCCTAGTGTTATTAAGCATTTCTGAAGGTCCATAAGTTCTATTAAAATGTAATAGCTTGTAAGAACTTGAAGTTGATGAAAAGTGTCATTCAAAATGGTCTAAAAGCCTTTTTCTGATAAGTGTAGGTAATTCTGAAAGGAGGGAACCATTCAAAAGCCTCAAATTTTGTTTGATCATCTGTAAAGTACTTCCAAGATACGAATATCTGCTTTCTTTTGATACGTGGGTAATCAATTGTAGTGATTATCCATTCTATGAAGTCTATCATGACACCCACCCACAAAAGCGGAGATCATCAAATTGGAATTTGAGATTCTTTTATGTACTTGATATGTCCAAACCATTACCAATGTTTTAAGATTCATGGTCGATTTTATATAAATTGGAACCCCAATGGTTTTATTAGACTTCTTATCAAATGTTTGGTTATTGATTTGGTTATTTGAGTTTGAGTTTATAAATTAACTTTGAATAGGCTCAATACTCAAGGCATGGGTGTTGTGACGCCCCATGATGGCTAAAATAGTTATGGCATTCTCGCAAAGACTACTGCCAAGCCAAATAGAGAATGTTGGATGCATCTTATGAACCGAATATTGAGTAGAGCCGAATACCAGTTACATTGGTTACAAGGCAGAGTCGAATACCAGTTATATTGGTTACAGGTTAGAACCGAATACTAGTTATATTGGTAACTGGATAGAGCCGAATACCAGATGTCTGGTAACAGAGGAATGTAATGGGGTAGTGCCGGACACTTCCATTCCATTACGACGCCTGATTTGACTGATCATCCATCGGGAACATCGTATCGTAATAATAAAGATGGCCTTCTTACCTTGAATATTTTCTATTATATAATGTTCAATTTTTAGAGATTTACACTTAAATTGATTTCACTTTTATCGTAATGTTTCCTCTCAGTTATTTATTCCATATATGATATTTCTTGTACTATTATTTGTTCACTGGAAATTTTTGCTCAGTCGAGATTTATTTTGTTTTACATGGACAGGTTCACGATCTAACTTATGAGCAGGATGAAGGGTCGAGATGGCTTAGGATGCTAAAAGACTAGAGGTTGAATATAATGGTTTTGCTATGTTATGTAAATATGTTAGTATTATGAATTCTAATGGTTGTAATGTTATTTTTTTAGAGTTCTATTAGAGCTCCGTACTGTAAATGATAGACTTTTGATCCGTGTTCGGTTGTGACATGCCTCATCTTAAGTTTAGTAGGATGGAGTGTTATAGAAACACATAGATTTGCCGAATGAAAACACACAGATTCATGTGATGAGACCCACACTAACCATTCTATTTCACCTCATGAAATAAAACACAATTTTTATGAACAAGGCCGTCCCTGGGGGAGGGCAGCATGGGCGCATGCCCATGGCCCAAAAATCTCAGGGGCCCAAATTTTTCTCTTAAAATACAGTAGTAGTCTAAAAAAATTTAATAAAATAGAGAAACCCCAAACATTGTAGCATATAACAAGAGGCAAAAAGAATTTAGTAGATGATAAGGGCCCAAAAGTATATCAACTAATTACATTAGAGAATAAAATAAAAAAATTGATCATTCATTATATGCTATTGTTTATTGTCTCTCTAATTTTTTTTATCTCCAACAAAGTACAATGATATTGGCTATTTTGTTATCTCTATATGTTTGACTGTTTTCGTGCTTCAATAATTTAACGTTAAGATCATGTGCTTGCTATTGCTATATATTTTTGTTGGATATTTTTATCAATTTCTGCTTCTATTGACTATTGTTATTTGGWTATGTTGTTCTAATTGTTTTTATTGACTATTGTTATCTATTTTTGMTTCTACATAAACTATTTTASTATTGTTTGACAATCAATCTATTGTTCGACAATCAATTTATTGTTCTTATAATTTATGACGTGTTTCATGGTTTTGTGATTAATCAATAAATTTTTTCTACTAGATGTATTTAGTAATGTTTCTTATATATGTCATGTTCCATAAACTTTTAATCTTAACATCTTATTTTACTTGAGCAAAAACAAATAGAAAAATAGAATTTAAATATTTTCATCAATTGTTTGACTTATATATCTTTCATTGAGATTCCGCCACACCACAAGATTTTATTCAAGTGCTCAAACAATCATTTATTGAGTTTGCATATTATATGTTTAATTCATTATTTATTCTTATTGGATCTCAAATGATTATCTTTTCTTTCATATTCTTATTGATCCTCATTTGTCTATTTGTCTAGAAAACCTTGATAATCTTCTTTATTATTGATCTCCCATTGACCCTCACGATTACTTCATTCACATGAATTTTTTTTTTTTGTATCAAAATAACACATATTTCTTGTTATGAACTAAAAAAAATTCTTACTTTTTACAAAAATTTATCAACCACAGTTTATATATTCTTGGTTTCAAATTACTTAACAAGAAGTACGTAAATTTAAATACACTTATATATCTATAATAAAGATAAATAATATTTCTTTTCTCAGTAATATATCTATAATAAAGATAAATAAGATTTCTTTTCTTAGTAAATTATTAACATTTTTTGTACTCAATTTTATACCAATGAAGAACATTTATTGAATTTTTTTGTACTTATTGAGGGTCACTACAAGAAAAGTGAGTTTTGATGATGCGCCTTTTAGCAATGACATGTTTCTGCCACAAGTTATGGCAACGACATGTTGTTATATACTCTTTCTGATGAAAATGGACTTTTAGCGACGACAAAAGTCGTTCTTATAAATCTTGTTTCTTGTAGTGGGCACTATTTTTTACTTTCGTCCATGACCTATAAAATATCAGGAACGGGCCTGTTTATGAATATATGTTATTTCACCCCAAGAAATTCAAACATAATGTTGATATATATATATATATATATATATATATATATGTTATTTCTACCAATGAAATCAAACATAACTTTGAAAAACAAAAACTCCAAATCTAAGATTTGATACTCAAATGAAACCCGAACGTACCATAATTTTTAATCTCACAAAATTAGCAGCTATGATGAATCAATTAAAGAAGTTCTTTAAAACAGTAACCAAGCATCGATGGTGGTGGTTGAAATACATCTACAAAAAGAAACTTAATTCTCAAAAGAAGCCTCAATGAAGAAATAAATCAAGAAAAAAATCTGAATCAATAGAAAAAGACAACCATTTCGATCTCAATCTAACGACGTTCTCAATGGATTGGGAGGAGATCGACGAAGGGAGCACCAGAGCTTTAATCTGACGCCGTTCACAATATAGAAACTCAGATCAATGAAGGGAGCAGTAGATATTAACATCGCCTTGGGGAGAGGTCGTGCCCTCTGTTTGAGATTAGTATCTTCTCCATCATCTCTTCCGGAACATCTGGCAACAAACTCCATTTCACACACTTCATATAGTCGTCGGCACGTAAACCTATCTCCGGCGAGTCTTGGTAGCGGAGGAATTTAGTAGAGGTGGAGGCGGTGTTGGGAAGAGGAGTTGTAATCGGAGGCAAAGAGGTAGAGGAGAGGGAGTCAAGAGTGGCATAGTAAGATAGGTAGATGGCATTGGCGCTTGAGCGATTGGAGATGAGACAAGGGTATCCGAGCATACGGCGGTGGAAGAAGAGTTCGAGGAGTGAAGGATCAGTGCGAAACCATGACTGTGATCGGTTGTGGGTTTTGGAGGAGCGTATATTTGAAATGTCAATTACAATTTTGCCTTTGGATATGTGAGATTAGAAGTGAGATCAGGTAGATGTTAATTACAAAAGTATCACTATGTTTAATAACCCTTGGTTAAAGCACTTGAATGAATCTCATCTAAGGATATCTGTTTAAGTAGAATTTGTTAAAAATAGAATGTTATTTAAATCTATAAAGTACCCAATTGATGAATCATTAACATCCCAATTGATTCCCTCTAAAAGATGAGGGAGCTGATTGGATGAAGAGGAGTCCCAATTTTACCATCCATTTATGTCTAACAGAAGACATATATATGTAATAAATTAAAATATAATATCAAAGAATGTAGGACAAAAGATGAAGTAATATAGTAGATGTTGTCATAGCTTGAATCAAATTATAAACCAACACACACCCAACAACATGACGTTGTTAATTTAGCTTAAAAGGGTCTCTCGTTATTGATCTTCGTTTGAATCAAGGATTTGGTGCCATATATATAAGAGTCTCGACATAATATTGTGGAAGACTTGTCTAATATTCGATTGAAAGGGTGTTTTTGGATCAAAATCTTGATCAATTTTGAAACCACTCATCACTTTATTTCATTCATAAGTAAGCAAAATCACACATGACCTTTAGAAAGATGTCTTTCTATGGACCAAACCACAAACCCTAGTGGTGAACAGCAATGGTAGCTTCTCGATCAGGAGCATATATGTTTACCAGATTTAGATGTTAGATCTAACTTCTTCAAAAAAGATTACCCTCACTTGTTACTCCTCCTGACTTTAAATAAATATCCATATGATGCTTTAACTCAATTAAATTATAATTATACCATTAGTAATAAAGTGATCGAATTTTTTCATCTAAGAATTAATGGTAGAATTAGAAAGTAAACAATTATTTTGAGTAGGGAGATGGAAGAAGTATTCTTTTTCACTCTTTTGATGCCAATCTTGGAAGGGCAAAGTTCCTATATGTTCAACCGATCCAAATTATATAGTCAGATCTATATATGTATATGTATATATATATAGGTATGTTCAACATCTACGTACAGTGAACCATAATCACTTCAAAGGATATAACATCTATCTATCTATATATGTATGGACCTTGTTTGTTTCCACATATGAGCATGCATCTAACTTCAAACAATATGTCATTCACGAGGAAGGAAAATGATACAGAAAACAAGAAGAAAAGATGAATTGTAATTAATACAAATAGTTAGATGTGCTACAAATACTACTGTAGTTCTTGTTACATAAAGAAGAACTGATAAATTAAACCTGCATGCATTCCTTTCTAATTCAATGTTATAACCAATACATGATGCATGGAATTGGAACTGGAATTGGAATGGATGGTGCTACTTGAATCTTTTTCCTTTACTTGAGTTCCCCTTCACCGGGATTATCCGAATTCTCCTTGCCACCCTTATGAAGTCCCTACATATACATTCATTCATATATAATAGTATATATATATATATATATATATATATATACATGACAACCTTAATTTTATTTCTTTTAATCTACTTTCCATTGTTAATTTGGTATTCATTGATTCCATTTTCCAATCAAGAACTCATAACATCATATGCCTCTTTGAGGTTGAATCAATGTTCTTTTCCATGAAAAATGGGACCAGTATTGCTGAATACAAGTTTATTCGAAATGAACATATATACGGATAGATTATAAATAAATAAATAAATAAAACTTACTTCCAGTTAAGATCACCAGCTAGGAGAAGATCGTTTTCCAAGTCTTGATAAGCAATAATGTGTCCTGGTACTGCATTTGAAAGATCAATTACTCCTTTTTCATCATCATTGTCGTTGCAACTGTCATCAACCAGCATGTAGCGGAGAGCCTTGGCTAAGCTGTTATAGCCGTCGTGATTGTGAAGGTTGATCCGGTGGCAGATTGAACGTCCCTCCACCACAACCGTCACTGCCGGAATCACTCCGGCTATCAAATCATCTTCCTCTTTTAGAAACTTATGAATTGGTGGCGCAGGAGGAGGAGGAGGAGAAGAAAGAAACATGTTGACGTAGGGTTGGGACATGAGTCTTCTCTGGTGCTCCTGCAACCACCGTCTCTTCATCATGCTTAAGGACCCATTTTGATCACCACTGTTCATGCTTCTCTCTTTAGATCTCTCTCTCTCCCCTCTTTCTCTCTCTCTATATATATATGTATATATATATATATGAAGAAGAAGAAGAATAGTTAAGTTGGTTTGATGAGAAGCTGGTAAATACAGAAACAGTGTGTGTTTGTGTGTGAAAGAGATGAGATGAGTATAAGCTACGTACATGTTTATATCCATCACTTGAACCAATGCATCCTCTTTGTTCCCAAACTATAATTACGACCCGTTTTAAAATACGTGTAACATTTTTTTGCTAATATTTATCTGAATAAATTGTTTATTTTATCTGTAATAGTACTATGTTTTAGTACGATATTTTTTTTTTATTAACATAGATATTCAATCCCCTATGTACCTTATGTGAGCCGACTAATTCTAGGACGACCACCTGTTTTGCAGATAGTCCGGAGTCATCGTATTTGAACCTCCGTGTTCACAAGGGGATTTTTATTCCTCCTTAGATTTGAACCTGGGACGTCCAGGTATTTTTGACCTTTGAAGTCAAGCTCAAACCAATCAGACACCACATTTGTGGTTAATACAGTCATTTTGGTCCATATACTACAATAAAACTGGATTTATAATACATTTAAAATATTTTAATGTCTTATCATAGCGCTTAAGTTTTTATTGTTAAACTATAAAATATCTTATTTAAAAGTGTTATAATTGATTTATGGGATATTTTTAAACGTTTTAACAAGACTCTTAGGAAGTTTTTTTAAATAGTGTTGTCATTTCACACATTTTATAAGTATCCTATAAACCCAATTTTTTTTAATGATATTCATGTTTATTGGACATTTTACTTTAAATCACTACTAGAAAACTGGGCATTTCCGGCGCAATTTCCGGCGGAACTTTTCCGCCGGTAAATTTCCGGCGGATTTCTGGCGGTCTTCAAAAAAGTCAACTTTTATTGACTTCCACCGGAAAACCGCCAGAAACCCGGCGAAAATATTAAACTAATTGTACTTCCGGCGGATTTCTGGCGGAATTCTTAATTAACCTTTTAAAATTAATTGATCTTTTTAAAAAAAAAAAAAAAAAAGAATTTTCTAAAAACATTTCCGGCGGATTTCCGGCGGAAATTTTTTTTTTTCTTTTTAATATTCCGCCGGAAATATTTTTAGAAAATTATTTTTTATTTTTTTTTTAAAGGTAAACTTTTTCCGACGGATTTCCGGCGGCAAATTAAAAAAATTCAAAACAATAATTCCGTCAGAAGTCCGCCGAAAATGTTTTTAGGAATTTCATTTTTAATATTTTTAAAGATTAATCTTTTAAGAATTTTCGGCGAAAAAATAATAATTTATTTAAAAAATAAATCTGCCGGAAATCCGTCGGAAAAATAAAATTAAAAATTAAATCTTTTAATATTTCCGGCGGATTTCCGGTGAAAAAATAATAAAAAGATTTAAAAAAATAAGGAAAATATCATTTTAAAAAATTAAAAATTAAATCTTTTAACCGTATTAGACATTAATTAATGAATCGTATTGGGCTTTAACGAACCGTATTGAACCTTAATGGATCGTATTGGACATTAATGAATCGTATTGGGCTTTAACAGACCGTATTTGCTTTAACGGACTGTAATGGGCTTTAACGGACCGTATTGGGCCTTAATGGATCGTATTTGTTTTAATGGACCGTAT
>NC_037535.1:6825395-6828616 GCF_001531365.2 Cynara cardunculus var. scolymus
TTAGGCTCTTCCTTCCTTTGCTCTTCAACCCTCTGCAAGGGCTTCTGTTCCTTCTCTCTTTTCTCATTTCTCTCTCCCTCTATAAAGTTTCTTCGATTGAAACTTTTAAACTCTTTCCTCTCTCCACCCTTCCTGAACTCTCTAGTGATCAAGGCAAGAGTTTTCATCATCTCCTTCATGGAGACTTCTTCCTCAGAGCTGTCATCACTCTCTGCAATCAAAACTTTCTTCTTCTTATTCTTCTTCTCCTTCTCTTCCTTCTATGCCTCCTTTCCCTTCCCAGAGCATCCTTCCTCTGCAACTAGAGCTAGAGGGCCACCGTAGTTCTTCTTCATCTGCAGAACTTGTGGCTCTTGGCTTTTTAGAGAGCCAAAGAGGTCTGCTAGAGTCCACAATTCCAGGTCTAGGGTGGCTTTCATGGACATTGAGAGATGCATCCATTCAACCCCAAGGCTTTTCAAGAATAAAGAGTTATTCTCTTCTGACGTTCTCGTGACACCATACCTCTTGCAGTTGTTGATTAACGTGTTCAGTCTTGAGTATGTGTCCGACAGCGACTCACCGTCTTTTGCCTTGAAGCTATGATACTCATCAATGCATATTGATTGATTGTTTTTAAGCGTTTTCCTTCCTCCTTCGATTTGYTTCTCCAGTTCTGCCCATATGTCCATGGACAGTTGACAATGATCAATGCACTTGAAGATTTCATTAGGAATAGCCATAATCAACAATCGTTTACATTTACTTCCTAACTCGACCATGATCTTGTCCTCATCGCTCCAGTTCACCTCAGGACGTGGTTCATAGTGCTCGGGAATTTCTGGTGTTGTTCCAGTTGCTGGTAGTCTAGGAATTAAATTCATGGGAACATAAGGAGGATTGTACAGAAATTCACAAATCCGTGGATTAATGTCTTCCAGAAAATTTACCATTCTAACTTTCCACTGTGGGTACTCCTCACGTATGAGCGTGGGAGGTTTCGATTGTGAACCAGTGCTCATAAAGGAAGTATTGGCTTGATTCGCCATTGGAAGAAGAAGAAAAATAGGAATAAGAAGAGAACAGATGAAATAGTGAAAAACAGGGTAACCTGAAGAAGACGACTGTTGTTCTTGAGCGAATGAAGATTAATACCAAGAACAGAATAAATCAAATTAGAATTTGATTCCTGCTCTGATACCAATTGATAGGATCGATTAACTCAGATTTGGATATTAATCACTTACTCTGGATGATCTATTTGACAGTATTAGTGCAGTGGAAGCAATAAGAACAAGCAGAGTAAAAATCAATGAAGAACACGGTTGATGAATGAAGAACACTAGAGAGAAGCTTCAAATGATTTTCAATTGATTGAAAATGTTTACAATACGATATGGAAGCACACTGAATTACAAAGGCCTAAGCTATTATTTATACTCGTTCCTAACGGCTTTTCTGACAAGACCTAGACGTACAAATTAATCTAAGCCGTTCAAATAAAGCAGATTACAAACAGTCACGTGATAAGCACGAGCATCTAACTAACCTAAGTAAAACAGTAAAGAAGTTCTTCACAGAAGATAAARCTGCAGACCCTCTGTGAGCCATCCCAAAGTCTCTGCTGGATGTGACTTGAGAGCACTTGATTCCAGAGGATCATCTTCCAGAACCTATGTGATAGACAACAGAGGTTATGTCATCTTTGACTTGTATGCTTTGATTACAGATGACCGGTTTCCAGAACCTCTGTGGTAGACAACAGAGCTTCTGTCACACTTCACTTGTACGATAGAACACCTTCTGTTGTTGGTCCTCTGTGGTCTTCTGTGGTGGAACCTCTTCTGTCAACACTTGCAGTATTTACTTTTTTTCATACTTTTACATTAAGAGAAATGAGAGCTAACACTCACCATTCATGAAGAATTCACGAATGGCGGAGCACGCATCCCTGCCAACAATACTCCAAGCGGCTTTGAAAAACTTAGAAGTGAAACCGTCAGGCCCCGGAGCTTTATCATCTCCCATCTGAAAAAGGGCCTGCTTGATCTCGGAGTCAGTAACAGGAGGAAGCATCATGGCGGCTTGATTGGCATTAAACTTTCTGGTGAAGAGGAAGGCTGGATTATGAATAGGAAGGGAGGGATGAGCAGTACCGAGGAAGTTTTCATAGTGAGAGACAAAAAGACTGGGGACCTCATCATTAGAAACCCAGAGACCGTCAGCATTTTGAATGGTATCGCTGCGATTCTTGTTGATACGACTCTTGACCGACTTATGAAAAAGGAAGAATTTTGGTCTCTCTCACAGAGCCAATTGATCTTGGCTTTTTGCTTCAGGAACCGCTCCTCATCGTGGCAGGCACTATTGTAGGCAGATAAATACCCACAATGCTCCTCTCGGAGGGTCCCCATTATCAGGATCCCTATCTAGAGCAATCTGGACCCTGTCAAGCTCAAGCCGTAACTTAGCAACTTTAAAATGAAGATTACCCTGATCACTAAGCATCTTACGAAGGGGTCCTTTGAGATTTTTAAGATTTTGAGAAATCTTATACATCTCACGACCAATAAGATCAGGGCACCAATTGGAAGACACAACATTCAGAAACGGCTCTTTAAACGTAAGAAGATTAGGGAACTTGAAAGGTTTGGGTTTACAAGGAGACTGAGACAGAATAGTAAGAACTATAAGGCTATGATCCGAAGACCGATAGGGGAGAAAGACAACAGAAGCAGAAGGAAAGCGAGCAAGGGAATGAAGATTGCCCAAGACACGGTCAATCTTTTTAAGAAGACCTCCCGTACCGTTGGGGTTTTTAGTCCAGGTAAATAACATACCCTTGTAATTGACATCCTCCACCTCAAGATGTCGGACACAATCACGGAAATCATCCATACCATGATTAGGGACCGAGATGCCAGAGGAACTGTCCTTCGGGTCAAGGGCAACATTGAAATCGCCCATGATGAACCATGGGTGTCCTTAACGACATGTTTATGACCCTTGAGGGAAGCCCATAACTGGCGATGAGCGATATGGTAATTATCCGCATACACCACAGAAAGGAACATAATCTTAGAGGAGTCACGGATCTTAACCTGAAAATGCATCACCTAATTTGTGGCATTTAGGAGCATCATATCAACATAGACGGGGTTCCATGCCATAATAATACGTGTACCTCTAAGGCAAAGGGAACCATTAGAGGCCCAGGACCAAGACCCAAAAACTCTCTCACA
>NC_037535.1:6829276-6843150 GCF_001531365.2 Cynara cardunculus var. scolymus
GGGGGGCCGCCATCTTTTCTTTCATCTTTGCACCCACTTGCTTCCCGTTCGAAGTAGGCAGGTGGGTCTCCTTTTTCTTGTACTCCTTCCTCACTATGGGCATCGTTGCCTTAGGTTTTTAGCTTTGCTTGAGAACATGGGTCTGAAAACCTTCGCTATTTATCATAATTTTCTTGCCAGAAATGGATTGCTCATTTGTAGAAGCCACATTAGTATCAGATTTTGATATAGCATTCAAACAAGAAGTAGAATGACCAAAAATATGACACTCAGTGCACATAGGGTGTTTCCATTCATATTCAACACGAAGAGCATACATTGTCATAGAAAGAGTATCCGGGTCCGGGATACGAACTTTAACCTCCTCAATCCAACTGTCCCTAACAGGCACCTCAAGAAGGACCCGAGCAAAAGCCGATTTACCGGCCGCATATTTGCACATATTAGCCGTCCACGAGTCCATAGCAAGAGGTATACCTATCTTACTGGCAATATGACTGAGACCCTCATCGTTCCACGCATCATACGGTATATCATGAATACGAACCCATAGAGGAATTTTATCATGCAAATTAGAGTTCAAATTTAGCCCCGGCCTCCAGTTTTGAATGAAAATAGGAACATTTTTCAAAGTCCACGGGCCATTGTCAATAACCTTTTGAATACCATCAGTAGAACTGAATTTAAACAAGAAAATCCCATGGCCATTTAAGAGGACATCCTCAATGCCATATTGGGACCACAATTTAGAGGCATAAAAACGAACCACCGGGAATGGGAGTCGTTTACCAACAAAATAGCCACATAAAGTTTTAGCATACGTTTCACAGCTTTTTTTGACAACCGAAACAGGAATATCTATAGGGGAGTTAACATTTTCATTTAGGTTAGGGATAAAACGAAAATTTTCATTAGCATGTTTTTTAGACCCACTAATCACATGAGCATAGGAGTTAGGGAGGATAGTAGAATTATTACCGTTCCAAACGGTCTTAGATTTAAAACTAGTCTTACCATCATTTTGAGCATTGAGATTAAGCGGAGAGGAAGGAGCATTAAAAGCAATGTCCTTATCTTTAAATAAACTAGAATTAACATAAAAGGGAGAGGAGTATTGGTCTTTTTTAGATTTTAAATCATGCAATTTATGAGCATTAGTGTAACACTCGAGATTTTCTCAAAATATTTGTTCCGTGCACGTCAAGGTTTTCGCACCTGAAATCCTTCCCTTTAATTTTTAAGGTTTGCGTCTTCATTTATTTATTCCTTGTCAAAAAACACTTTATTTTTTTTATGAAAATCCTTCTTTGTGAAGTATATAGGAATATATGTATATATATATATATTATATATATATATGTAGTTTTTATATAAGGCTATTTTAGGGAAGTGTGCCCCTTCTGAATTCTTGGGAGAATTGTTTAAAATTAAGAAATTAGTGGAGGGGGGTACTGCAACTTTAACCTACTCTATGCCTCACCCCCTTTTCTCTAGAAGTCTTCCCTTTTACATGGAGGATCTTGACCTCCATGTAAAGTGTGAARTGAGAATCTATTTTTTAGGAAGGGGGTAGCAGTGAAAGGGGAAAGGAAAGGAGAAAGGAAAGGAAGAAGGGAGGAAGAAGAAAAGGGGGACACCATTTCTCGGCTGGAAATCGAGAACCCCACCACACTTGGAGCCGGCTGTTTGGAGGAATAGAGAAACAACCCATCATCGTTGGAACTACGACCAACAGCAGCAGCAAAGGCTGCCTGCTTTCCGTTGTTTCTCGGCACCAACAGCAGCAGCAAAGGCTGCCTGTTTTCTGTTGTTTCTCGGCACCAGCAGCAGCAGCTAGGCTGCCTGCTTCCCGTTGTTTCTCGGCACCAACAGCAGCAGCTAGGCTGCCTGCGTTTCCGTTGTTCCTCGTCCAGCAACAAAACAGCAGCAAAACAGTAGCAAAAACAGCAGCAAAAACAGCAACAAAACAGCAACAAAAACAGCAGCAAAACAGCAGCAAAAACAGCAGCAAAAATAGCAATAAAACAGCAGCAAAACAGCAACAAAAACAGCAGCAAAAACAGCAACAAAACAACAGCAAAACAGCAGCAAAAACAGCAACAAAACAGCAGCAAAACAGCAGCAAAAACAGCAGCAAAACAACAGCAAAAACAGCAGCAAAAACAGCAACAAAACAGCAGCAAAACAGNACAGCAACAAAACAGCAGCAAAACAGCAGCAAAAACAGCAGCAAAACAACAGCAAAAACAGCAGCAAAAACAGCAACAAAACAGCAGCAAAACAGTAGCAAAAACAGCAACAAAACAGCAGCAAAACAACAGTAATTAAGTACCGTAGTTTATGGTCGTTTAGCTCTAAAACACTCATACCCTTATTTTGGAGTTTTTATTGGCAAGTAGGGGTTATCGCACTTGAGCTAGGATATACCCGGAATCGTCCGGATAAGTGAACACTAAGGTGTTTTTGGCACCGTAATTAAGTACCGTACCGGATTGCATTGAACCAAGAGGTGCATTGTCGTTTTACTTGTTTTGTGAGGGATGGTATAAGTTGGAAATAGGCATTGTGATTATTATGTAACTTCCAAATCATCCTCTCACTTCCACTCGGAAATAGGCATTGTGATTATTATGTAATTTCCAAATCATCCTCTCACTTCCACTCGGAAATAGGCATTGTGATTATTATGTAATTTCCGAGATAAAGAGCTTATGATCACGACCGACTACATGACTGGTTTAGGTTGATGTCGAAGGTTTTATACCGATAAGTGATGCTCTATAACGTTGATCCATGACTTACTTTGTGTTCCATCATGATTAGCGGTAAATCGGGTCTCCCCCGTCATCTTCGGATGTTTTAGCCCCACCTCGAGACTCTTTTGGAGCATAGTGTACATTTTGTATCGTTCATGGTTACGTTTCGTATATATATATATATATATATATATATATATATTTATATGCACACACACTCCTGATGGTTATTTAGTTTGATTATTTTGGTTGGACTCACTAGGCGTAAGCCTAACACTTTTTCTTGATGTGACTTGTTTATCAGGTTCTTTAGCGACGGGGTTCAAAAGGGTTGAGAGGAGCGTCGGTTCTTAAAAGGCTCTTTTGTAGTATAGCCTTTGTTGCTTTTGAGCGCCGTGTTTTTGGAGTTCCGGCATATTTTTGGAGATTGATAGAAACACCCRACTCTAATCTGGATTTAGAATAATCTAGATTAATAGGTTGTTAATTACCCTCTCAGTTCTGTTTGTAATCGCTATACTTCTACTTTGTTGGGTAAATTTTAATTCAAGTTTCCGAGACTGGTTAGATATTTTCGATTTAATTGATCTTTTATCTTGGGTGTTACAAGTTGGTATCAGAGAAATAGTTTAAGCGAACTAGGTGAGGAATTAAGACGCCTAGACTTAAGCTGAGATTGTGAGTATTAATTTGTGAGGGGTGGGGGGGGGGKAGAGTGACAACTATTAGAACCAACAGGGGGGAAGAGTTTGAAGACTTACCTGGGCTGGAAGGAGCTGGGCCAAGAATGGAGGCCTGGTTAGCAAATGAAAAGTCCACTAGATTCTTTGGGATGCAATTAGAGGTAGCAAGATTTGGGCCTCTTTGCAAAACAGTTTGAGAAAATCCAGGCACAGGTTTTGGGCTAGAACGAGAATGGCCTGCAGGAGCCGGACTAGAATCAACAGCAGGGTTTAGAGGCTTTGGGCCCAGCAGCGAAGAGGAGGAATTAGCATCCGGCTTTGGGCTAGAGACTGGGCCAATATTAGGGCTATTAGCCGAATGATGTGGCTCCATAAAATAGCTAGGAGAAAAATGGGCTTCTCCTTCAACCGGACTAGAGTCTAACTTCTTTCTCTGGTCCAAGCAAACCTCCATTAAATGAGAACCAAGGGGCCCATCATCCAGATCCAAAGGATCCTCAAGCAGCTCGTTGCAAATGGGATTTCCAGTCGAGTTAGAACTAGTAGTATTAGGAGGGCCTTCAAACTCAACCAAACAAGAGGACACCTGGACACTATGGTCAATATCCATATGACCAATGTCCACATCTAGAGGACTAGAGCCCTTATCCTTTTCTAATAAAATAATCTTTTGAGATCTCTTACCCAATGGACAAAGTAAGATATCATCTCTAAAGCACTCAGCCGTACCATCATTCATTAAACCTGCCTGCACCCGCCTTCCCCTTTCAGTCTCTTCTTCACTGTTGACGGCCATGCAATTAATATTTTTCCTTTCCACAGCTGTAAAGCCTACGACTTCTTCACCCACCCATCACCTTTTTGAGAATAGCAATTAAAAAAGGACAAAAAATCATCCTTATTCTCTGAGCACACTATATTTCCAAAAAGAAGAGTAGAAGGGGAAGTCTGTTGACTATTCAAAAATTCGACCGTTGGAGAAACTAACGGTTGGCCACGCTCCGAGCAGCTTGCAGGTAACGAAGACGATGGAGGAAGAGTAGTAGACCGAGCCGATAGAGAGCAGCTTGAGGCTTCAGATTTGGAATGAGAATGCAAGCCATCAACATGATCAGCTTCGATATGGGAGAAAATAATTTCTTTCTCAGCAATATACTTAGGATGGCTAAAGGCCAGGTCGTTAGAATGATGCATATTAGACTTAATAGAAATTCTCCCACTCTTCTCCTTGTTATAAGAGACAGAAACCGCGAGCCAAGGTAAGTTTGAGGGACACTCTTCATGAATCTCCATAGCAGGACTAGAGAACTTGTCACGATGGGTCTGGACTACATCATTTTTACATATAGCTTCAACGAGGATGAACATGCTCGCATCTTGGGAGGTATGAGCAGAAGTAACGATGCCCAGATCTTGGACGGAGGCCATAATCTCCTTTTCATCTTCACCCGTAACACATTTACCACACGAAACAGTCCTACCTTTAGCATTCCTAAGAGCAGTGAGTATACGATGGTTGGAGGTTTTTAGCTTACAAGAAGAGCTCCCGTTTTTTTTCATCAACTCCTCCTCCACAGAAGGATCCTAGCTACCAAGCATGAAACCAGCAATTTTAGCGATCAAGGGACTTCTTGGACCGGAAGGAAGAAAACTGCACTTGTCTAGAACTCCATTTCTTCTTTTTTCTAAAGCAATCTTTAGACGATCAACACGAGACGATCTAAAAAGATGGCCATTTTTCTTGTACATGTAACGAATGGAATAAACACGATTTTTCCTTGTTTTCCTATGCATTGATTCGTCCAAAGAAAGAGAAAAATCATCCATAGAAGCAACAAAAAACACAAAGAACAACCCAAAAACTAGAAAAAGCTAGAGAGAAAATTTTTAGAGAGAGAAAGTAGAGAGAGAAAAAATTCATGCAAATGAATTTCCTTGGGGTTTAGGGTTTTTGAGTTATGGAATCTTGAAATGAAGGGAGAAAACATAACTGCATACACTACTCGATTCCATGAGTTAGCCAATTTAGTGCCACATTTGGTGACACCTGAGGAAGTACTAATCGAGAGGTATATCTGGGGATTATCTCTAGAAATCCAAGGAAATATTACCTCGGCAAACCCGAAGACCCTTCAGGAGGCAATAGACATTGCAACCAAACTCACCAATAATGCAATCCGGTTTGGAGAGTTTCATAAAGGAAAAACGAAGGTATAAGAACTGGGAAATCAAAGATTCGGAGATAGGATCGGCAAGAAGAGAAAGACGGTGGGAAACTTTGGGGTTCAGACTAAAGTGGTAAATCAAGGAAGCAAGCTTAAGTGCAATAAATGTAAGTTTCCGCATTAGGGAAATTGCATTATTTGTCAAAGGTGCCACAGAGGGGGCCATTCCACAAAAGATTGTCAAAGGCGATTATGTTTTGAATGTGGGAGCCCAGATCATATGAGAAATGTATGTCCAAAGAGAAAGCAAGGAACAAATGCTAATCAAGCCCGACCAGTCAATCAAGGAAACTCAGAAAGTCAAGCTCGGGGGAGAGCATTTGAAATTGGAGCAAGGGAGGCCAGGCATGATCCTAATGTGGTTATAGGTACATTTCTCCTAAATAACGAATTTGCATCAGTATTAATTGACTCAGAAGCCGATAGAAGTTTGTATCTTTAGACTTTAGGCCAAAGATCAATTTAAAATCGCAAAGGATGAAGGAAGGTTATATAATAGAGTTTGCCCATGGTCAAGTAGTTAGGACCAGCAACATAATCATCGACTGCACTTTGAGCTTAGCTCAGAAAGATTTTAGCATAGATCTTATTCCAATTGAGCTAGGAAGTTTTGATATAGTTATAGGCATGGATTGGCTATCCAAAAATCGAGCTGAAATAGTCTATTCAGAAAAGATTATCCGAATTCCCCAAGAAAGAGGAGAAGCACTTATAATTCAAGGAGAGCAGTTCGATCAGAAAATTAAGTTAGTATCATGCATGAAGATGCATAAATACTTAAAGAAGAACTATGTTGCATTTTTGGCACACATTATAGATAAGAAGGTTAAAGGGAGAAGTATTGAAGGCTTCCCTGTAGTACGGGAGTTCCCTAAAGTGTTTCTCGAGGATATACCAGGATTACCCCCACCTAGACAAGTCGAATTTGGTATCGACTTAATTCCTGGGGCTGCCCCAGTAGCAAAAGCACCATATCCACTGGCCCCATAAAAAATGCAAGAAATGTAGGGACAACTCCAAGAGATGTTAGATAAAGGATTTGTAGAACCCAGTTTTTCACCATAGGGTGCACCAGTTTTGTTCGTCAAGAAGAAAGATGGATCGATGCGGATGTGCATTGACTATAGGGAGCTTAATAAGTTGACTATAAAGAATCGATACCCTCTTCCTAGGATCGATGATTTATTTGATCAACTTCAAGGTGTCGTATACTTTTCAAAGATTGACCTTCGATTCGAATATCATCAATTAAGAATTCGAGAAGAGGACATCCCTAAAACAGCATTTAGGACCCGATACGGTCATTATGAATTTTTGGTTATGCCATTCGGGTTATCCAATGCCCCGGCTGTTTTCATGGATCTATTGAACACTGTTTGCAGACCATACCTGGATAAATTTGTAATCGTCTTCATAGATGACATACTAATTTATCACGAAGCAAGAAGGATCATGAGCAACATCTAAGATTGATATTAGAACTACTTAAGGACCAGAAATTGTATGAAAAATTCTCCAAATGCAAATTTTGGATTCGTGAAGTACAATTTCTTGGTCATGTGGTTAATGAAAAAGGAATTCATGTAGACCTTGCGAAGATTGAGGCCATTAAGAAATCGGAAATCCCAAAAACCCCGACAAAAATTCGTCAATTTCTTGGTTTGGCAGGCTATTATCGGCGATTAATTGTGAATTTTTCAAAAATTGCGCAACCACTCACAACTTTAACTCAAAAGACAAGAAGTTTGTTTGGGGAGAGTAACAAGAAGAAGCTTTTGAAACTCTCAAGCATAGGCTATACAATGCACCTATTCTATCATTACTAGAAGGTTTGAAAAACTTTGTGGTGTATTGCGATGCATCACATCAAGGATTGGGGTGTGTACTTATTCAAAAAGATAAAGTCATTACATATGCCTCAAGGCAACTCAAAGTGCATGAGAATAATTATACTACGCATGATCTGGAATTGGGAACTGTAGTATTTGCACTTAAGATTTGGAGACACTAGCTATACGGTACCAAGTGCACAGTGTTCACTGATCACAAAAGTCTTCAACACATCTTCAATCAAAAATGTTAAATATGAGGCAAAGAAGATGGATTGAACTGCTAAGTGATTATGATTGCGAAATTAAGTACCATCCAGGCAAGGCTAATGTAGTAGCTGATGCCTTGAGCAGAAAGGAAAGAGTGAAGCCAACAAGGGTACGAGCTTTGGGAGCAATAGTAACCACGAGCTTGAAAGCACAAATTCTCCAAGATCAGAAAGAGGCATTGAAGGAAGAGAATTTGAAAAATGAGACCCTACACCACATGGAAACTAAGTTTCAACTAAAGGCTGATGGAGTAAATTATCTGGGAAATAGGGTTTGGATTCCTAAAATTGGTAATCTTAGATCCATAATTCTGAACGAAGCCCATCGATCAAAATATTCAATTCACCCCGGAGCAGATAAGATGTATAAGGAATTGAGGGAACACTATTGGTGTCAGGGAATGAAGAAAGACATTGCCATGTGTGTGAATAAGTGTTTAACTTGCGCAATGGTCAAGGCTGAACACCAAAAACCATCTGGTCTACTCCACCAACCTGAGATTCCCCAATGGAAGTGGGAACAAATATCGATGGACTTCATAACTAAGTTACCCAGGACTAGGAAAGGGCATGATGCAATTTGGGTAATTATGGATCGACTGACGAAATCTGCTCATTTTCTGCCGATTCGAGAAAATTATAAGATGGAGAAGCTGGCTCAAATTTACATAAATGAAATCATCACTCGGCATGGGGTACCTTCTTCCATCATATCGGATAGAGATGGTCGACTTACTTCAAAATTTTGGCAATCACTTCAAGAAGGGCTGGGTACACGGTTAGATTTAAGTACTTCGTATCACCCTCAAACGGATGGACAGACGGAAAGAACCATCTAGACATTGGAAGACATGTTGCATGCATGTGCCATAGATTTTGGTGGAAGCTGGGATACGCACCTTCCGTTAGTTGAATTTGCGTACAATAACAACTATCATGCCAGTATTCAGTGTGCGCCATATGAAGCATTAGATGGGCGTAAATGCAGATCGCCACTTAGTTGGTTAGAAATTGGTGATCGGCAATTAACAAGACCCGACATAGTTTAGGAAACAACTGACAAGATGGTAATTATTAAGGATCGACTAAAGGCTGCAAGAGATCGTCAAAAAAGTTATGCGGACAATCGAATCAGACCGTTATAATTTCAAAAAGGAAACAAAGTACTCTTGAAAGTCTCATCATGGAAAGGAATAATGCGCTTTGTAAAGAGAGGCAAATTAGGTCCCCGATATATTGGTCCATTTGAAATAACTGAAAGAGTTGGACCAGTGGCATACAAGTTGGATTTGCCACAAGAGTTAAGCACCATTAACGATACATTTCATCTATCAAACCTCAAAAAGTGTTTAACCGATGAAACACTGGTCATACCATTGGAAGAGGTACAAATCAATAATTGTCTACACTTCGTTGAAAAACCGATAGAAATATTGGATAGAGAAGTCAAGCAGTTGAGCCGAAGCAAGATCCCGATTATAAAAGTTCATTGGACCTCAAAACACGGACCGAAGTACACATGGGAAAGAGAGTATTATATGAAAGACAAGTATCCTCACTTGTTCGCAAACAAATCCAAAGCTACGAATTGAGGAATTAAATTTCGGGACGAAATTTTTCTGGCATAGGGAGACTGTGACATCCGTCAGTTTTGGAGCATCAGGTTAACATCTCTAAAGGGTTCCTATAATCAGGATYTTAATTTATTAGGGATTAGTCACGTTGATGAGAAAATCAATCGACTTAGCTCCCAAAAATTATAGTTTAGAAAACTCTGCCTCAACGGGTAACTGATAAAAGTAACCTATGTAATGCAAATGTATTAAAATTTCTCTTAAAAATAAATAAAGTTGATATTATTAAATTTAAATTTAAAAATATAAAAAGTTTCAACTGTATGTATAAATTTTTTTACAAAATTTGGAATTTTGATTTAATAATGAATAATTTTATTGGTATTTGATAAAAAATTGTAGTGGTTGGGCCATGTATGGGCCGGGCCCTCTACCAACATATAAAAACCCCAACTCTTTTGAAAATCATTCATTTCACTATCACTTTTCCCTTTTTCCCTCTCTCTCTAAAACCTTTCATCTTCCCAGTTGAATCCAAGTTCCCAAAAATCTTTCTTGAGTCTATAAACCTTTAAGAACATTGAAGTCTTCATGAAAAATAAGCAAAAATGTATTACGATTGGTTTTATTTTCAATCTTTTCAATAATGATTCTTATATATATATATATATATATATATATTTCTTGCTTCTTCTTGGGTTTGAAATTTTCTAGAGTGTCTAAGATGGGAGATTATTTCATCAAGACATGAAAATGTTCCCAGAAAATGATGATAATATATGATCAATGAACTTAGGACTCAAGCAAATGGGATAAAATTACATTGCATGTAGTATCTAATCAATAAAAATGGTATTTTGAAACAAATAGGTTGCTTCTAACAAACCTGTCAACTGTTTTCTTCAATTTCAACCCAAAATATTTGATTTCTATTGAAGTTTGATTGATTAGTTGTTGTTTTACTACCTGGAGTCTCACTCAAGGATATCAAGTCTTGGAGCATTTAAATGTTTAATATAAAATTTTTAGGAGCAAAGTTAAAGCTGTTAGACAAAAAGAAATCTAACCACAGTGACTGTCGTAGTTTTAAAAAGATTAAAAGTAAAATGATTTTTGGAAGGTTTCCTTGACAATGATTGGTGAAACCAAGAGTCCAGGAACAAAATCTGTATATCTGTCTAAATAGCACTTTTTGTACAAAAACGTTTTATTTAATTAATTAATGGGTTATTTCTTGTATCAACTTTAACCCATAAAGGTTTATTGGCATTACATCAGATATAATCTTACTTTATCTACATCGTGACCCAATGGGTGATCTTACTATTGGAATTTTGGGTGTTTAGGACATTAGTTCGGGTGTTGGTGCTCTAAGCTTCACCAAAAGTCTTGGATATTCTTCTTCAAACTAGTGAGTTCTTTACGGCCCCACTTTTACTGTTTAGTTACTTTAAATGGCGGAAAAGCATGAAATAATGCAAACTTTACTGTTTAAATGTAAAACTTACGGACTAAAGAACTGTTTAGTCGAATATTGTGAAAAATCATGAAAAACTGATTTTATTTGCACTGTCTATAAATGGTAAATTGATGTGCTTGAGAGGATATTTCAAAAAGTCTCCTTCCGTATACGCTACTAGTTAACTCGGGCACGTCCCCGATGGTAATCGTGGATAGCCGCTATTGTGTTGACAGTCCCACCTAGAAAAAGGTGCACATTACCTAAGTTTTACATAAGTCTACTCTTGTGTGCGAATGGGCCACCGCTAAAGTAGTACTGATACAAACCGTGGTACCTAAGTGAGTGAACAGGCCACTTATGGTAGTTCGTAAACTAATGGGGCATATTGGTCAGGTAAGGCTCTATAGCGTCTCAAGTTTTAAGCATCGATGGAGAAATTTACATTTATAATGTGCATGTTATGTAGAAGTTTGCAAGTTATGATTTATGCATTGTAAATATTTTATGCATATAAAAACCCATGAACTCACCAACTCTTTGTAATTGACGTCGTTTTGTGTTTCATGCTTTTCAGGAAGTTAAGTAAGAATGGAAGTTTGGAAGATTTTGCATTAATACCTGTTCACAAGCTTTAGAAACCTCTTTTTGTGTAAATAATGTTTTATTCGTGAACAACAAAGTTATGAAATTGTAAACTTTCATGGTTTATGTAATTAATAGTGACACCTATCGAATGGAGCTATGAAATACTTACCTGTTATGCAACGTGTTTCCGCTTAAGCGGGGTGTGAAATCGATTCTAGAGCCGATATACTCTTTAGGTAAACAGGAGTCAAGAGCATCTGTTGCTCAAATTGTTGTTCTTCATGAACAAGCCAGAACGACAAGAGTGGAGTCCTTTGACTTTCCACAAGGACCGGTCGGAAGTCCTACAAGTGCTACCATTCTGCCAACACAGAATTTAGGCACAACAATTTATTCAACTGTTGTTTCAACTGGTAATCTAAGTGATCCAGGTGTTAGGTTACCCGACTTCGTGTCGAGGGAATACTTGGACGACGCCCTAAAGGCTGTTCAGGACGCTTTTACTAAAAAAATATTTAGTTTGAAAAGGTTGCTGAAAGGAAAAGGTCCACTGATTGAAGAAGTTTCTGCTCTGTCGCCACCGCCTGCCCCTGAACCTTCGAGGGAGTTGGATCAATCAGTGGTTGAGCTAAAATCTCTACTTTATGCTAAACTTCTATCTACTCAATCTTCAGATCAGGCGGATGCAGATTTAGTTGGACTTTTACGTCATTCGATTGAAGAAACCCCTACCATTAAGGCCATAGAGTTTAATGCTTTCAATAGCATTGTAGTTTCTAACTTTTCCAAACTTAGTTCTACAATTTCTATAAATACCGAAGCCTATCTCATATGCAGAATTCAACTGATATCCTCTCTAAACGGGTATCATCTTTGGAGAACTCATGTTATGCTCAAGCCACCTCTCTCAAACGAAGACATGATGATCAGGATGATCCTGATCACCACAAGGGGGAGAACAAGAAACAGAGGTTGGCTGAGTCCTTAAATGGTGCTGTAGGTGTTTCTAGAGAGAGTGATTCTAAAGAACTAAGATATCAAAGTCTGGTTCAGGCTGGTTTGAGTGAACGGACTTCTGGCCAAGACGTTATTGAAGCTATAGATCTAGTGATTAAGCCAATGGTTGAAAAGTCGGCGGTCTCCAAGTA
This sequence comes from Cynara cardunculus var. scolymus, assembly GCF_001531365.2. NCBI lineage: Eukaryota > Viridiplantae > Streptophyta > Magnoliopsida > Asterales > Asteraceae > Cynara > Cynara cardunculus. Next base: position 6,841,808 of record NC_037535.1, read on the forward strand.
GAAACAAGGTTGCTACTGGATCTGTCAGCTAATGTGGGTTTCAATGAAGTGTTTTTTAGAAAACTAGGTGGAGTTTAGGACTATGGAGTTGCAATTGACACTATTGATGATTCAACCGATATTGTCTTTGACTTTGAAGCAATTATCAATGAAGATGATCTTATTTTCCCTATTCAGTTTTGAACATCAACAAACTCTTGAACATCCTACTGCATATTCTCAAGGTGTTTCCAATACTTCACGGGTGGTACAAGTTCCAACATAAATATTCACGAAAAATTATGAACTGTTTGTAATACAAGCTAACGTTCCAGGGTTCGACAAAGAACGAATTAGAGAGTCGTACCTTAAAGACATTTACTTTGCCGTCTTCATTCGTCATCGAAAAGCACTAAGTGGTGATAAGATATTTGGTATTCACAAGAAGACGTGTGAGTATTGCATTGAATACAAACACTTCCTGAAAGCCAAACACCTTCCAATCAGTCAAGTACGAACCAGGCATTGGATTGTGTCTATCAAGAATATTGAAGCCTATAAACTCGTCAGATTCTGGTACCCAGTAAAGCGATAAAGCCTACAAGACAGTCATGTATGGACTTTCATTAAAGCTGAATTCCCAAATCTTTTCCTCAAAGATTTAGAGAATCTCTATCATGAGATTCGAAATCAGACAGTTAGAAAGGAAGGAGTGGTCCTAGGCCTTGAAGCGATAAAGCGTTATCTCAAATGTCACCTAAAGTTATCTTCGGTTATCGATGTTCAGATGGGGTTTGAAAGCAATCAAAATATTGTTAACTTGAAGAGACCAAACCAAGAACTTGAAGACATTGAAGGCTACCCATTATTCCTGATACCGGAAGATCTTGAATTTGGTGTCATGTGACATTCCGTCATTTCTGAGCCTCAGATTAGCACCTTATTATAAATCCTTTATTTAGAATTATAAATTTACTAGGATCTAGTCATGGTGGTTAGAGTTCATCTGACTTAGTTCCCAAGTTTAGTTTGAAAAATCATGCCTCGGCGGGTAACCGATAAAGTTAACTTGTGTAATGCCAAATATTTTAGTAATGCTCCAAATAAAATAAAGTTGATATTATAAAATTTTAAATTAAAATACAAAAGTCCCATTTGAATGTCCACATAATTTATCAAAAGGTGGAGTTTTGGAATTAATAGTGTCATTTTATTTATGTTTGGGTAAATTATATAGTGGGTTCATTCATATTAAGAAAAATAAAAGTTTTATTTGGGTTTGGGACTTTAGAGGCCAGCCCATTTCCTTCTTTAAAATCCTCATATAAATACCCCACATCCTTTGAAAAACTCTCATTTCCAAA
>NC_037535.1:6843395-6848025 GCF_001531365.2 Cynara cardunculus var. scolymus
TTTAAGAAAGTAGGAGAAAGCCCCTTTGCATGCGAAGTCCGATCATGTAAAGATATGTTTTGAAGTATGGAAGAATCTTGCATGCATCCCAAATCGATTTGTGCATCTTCAAAATTTAATGAAATCGAAAAATAATTTCTGAAGGCTAACCGTTTTTGGTAGTTTGAAAATAGGGTTAAAATCTTTGGAAAATGATGAGTAAATGGCTGTCACTCGAAGAGTGTGCAATTTGTTTTGGGGGCTGTGTAATTCAAGATTGTAGGGTAAAAATGAGTAACTTAAACCCACTCAAATTTCTTGATATTTGGAATAGTCGGCTAATTTCATTATTTTGAATGATGTAAAAGTTGGACATAAAATGACTTTTGGAAGGATCCTATTTACAGTGATTTGTGAAACCCAAAATATACCTGGAACATAATTTATAATTTGTCCAAAAATCAGCTTTTGAGTAAAGGATTTTGATTTCTTTTAATATATATAATTTTTGGGCTATTTTTAGAATAAATAATAAAATATCAACTTTAATTCATAAAAATCTGATGGCATTACATAGGATGCAATTTGACTTTATCTTTGCAGACGTTGAGAAGCTTCAGACGTCATCTTCTTGGATATTCATCATCAAACCAGTGAGTTCTCACGGCCCCACTTTTAATGCTTTTTGTTTATTTAAATTAGGGGAAAAGCATGAAGTTATGCAAACTATACTTTATTTATAATCGTTGGACTAAAGAACTGTTTAGTCGATGCTTTGTTTAAAATCTTTGGACTAAAGAACTGCCTAGTCAAAACCGTTGGACTAAAGAACTGTTTAGTCAAGTTTTGTTTATTGTTTTGCACTATGATATAAATGCTAAATTGATATGCTTGGGAATATGTTTCCAAATAAAGTCCCTGTCCGTAAACGCTACTTGTTAACTCGGGCATGTCCCCGAGCCGTGGTATTGTGGATAGCCGCTATTGTGTTGACAGTCCCACCCAGAAAGGGGTGCACATTACCTATGTTTTCTTAGTCTAATCATGTGGAATTTGGACCACCGCTGAATTAGTACTACCACGAACTGTGGGACCTAAGTAAGTGTACGGGCTACTTATGGTCGTTCGTAAAATAATGGGGCACGTTGGTCAGGTAAGGCTCAGTAGCGTCTCAAGTTAAGCATCGTGGTAGATTTACATTTATTAAGTGCAAACGTTTATGTATATGTTTGCAAATAAATGATTTATGCATTGTAATGTTTTGTGCATATGAAAACCCGTGAACTCACCAACTCTTTGTAGTCGACCTTGTTTTATGTTTCATGCTTTTTAGGATTTAAGTAAGAAATGAAGTTTTTGGGAGCATATTTGTGGCATGACCGATTAAGTTCGCGTTTGAAGTTTTTGCATAAGAAGTACACTATTCCATTTTGGTTAATGATGTTAAACTTGTTTTATTTTGTAAAATTTGAAAGGTGTTATTTAATAATTGTTGTTGTGACTCGCTTACCTGTTACATCTCATGATTCCGCTTTAGCGGGGTGTGACTGTTTTGTTATCAGAGCTTCAGTTATAGAGAACGTTGGTTTTCCTTAAAAACCATCGACTATAACCAAAAATTTTCAAAATGGTTTTCGAGTACTTTAGAATCATATGATTTTTAAAGCGGGTCACATTATTATATGTCGATTAAACAAAGCCTGATCACCTGTGTTTAATTTACATATAATAAGAAGAACTTAATCGGTTGTACTAGAGATATGCTCCAGTAAAGAAATTGTTATGAAAAGCATGATTTTATGTGTTGCACAAATTATGAATATCCATTGCCCTAGACTGAACAGAGGTGAAGGATTAGAAAATCCCTTATTTTGTTAAGTGTCCATGTTGGACCAGAAGCGCTGGTTGGAAGGACCAGAGGCGATGGGTAGAAAATCCATTATTTTGTTAAGTGTCCATGTTGGACCAGAAGCGCTGGTTRGAAGGACCAGAGGCGATGGGTAGAAAATCCCTTATTTTGTTAAGTGTCCATGTTGGACCAGAAGCGCTGGYTRGAAGGACCAGAGGCGATGKGTAGAAAATCCCTTATTTTGTTAAGTGTCCATGTTAGACCAGAAGCGCTGGATGGAAGGACCAGAGGCGATGTGTAGAAAATCCCTTGTGTGATTAAGTGATCATGATAGACCATAATCTCTGGTTAGAAGGACCAGAGATGATGGATTAGAGGTCTTCTTATATTTTTAAGTGCGAGAAACCAGAGGCCAATGGACGGGAGAACCATTGGGTTGCATGGTGTAAGGAATCAGAGAACCGATGGACGGTTACTTTATACTTTCCTAAGTATGTAAGATGAGCCAGAGGCTCTGGTCATGCTACTAGAAGCTCTGGTCATGCAACCAGAAGCTCTGGTAGTGCAACCAGAGACTTTATATCTAGAGGATCTAGCTTGATTGCCACCTTTAGTCTTGCATAGAAGTTTCCATTGTATCGACAAGCATTTGCTAGATGGTACATTTTAGAGACTAAGATTATTAATGTCGCATATTACTATGGCGTCATCCGATCCTAGTGAATACTCGACCGACGAATCCGGCTACGTGGTTCGTCGATCTAGAAGAAACTCATCCCACAATGAAGAGATAGATCCATATGAACAAGAGGACACTGCGACTAGTGGAGCATCTGTTTCCCCGCCAGCATCCTTGTTACCCCCATCGGAGCCAGTACCCGATGTCCCACCACAAACTTATCATGGTCCCAGGAATAGAGTTACACCGAGGAAAAGTATTCCACTACCTTGACGAGTGACTTTTGAGAATTCCTCTAGATTAAGAGGAGAGCCATCACGACCACAGTAGGGGCACTGTATATCTCAAGTAGTGACTGGAGTGACTGCATCCTATGCCCAGGGCATGAACCCAGCTGAACGAGAATGGGTGCAGAAAATTGCATCAGATACTCATATTCACCAGACCCGGCTGGGATATCATCACCACATTCTGAACAATCTATCCGATGTGATGGAAGCACACCATCAACGAATGATGAGAAACACGGATGCAGTCATTGCAGCGAGGCGAGAGATTAGAAGGTTGTACAAGTATTTGGTGCTGAGTGGAATATTGATGTTGTTGTTAGGAATGCTGATAGGCTGGTTATTATTCTAGAAACATTGTCTAGTGATAGGATATCCACTTTTTTGCGTAGAAACTCAAGGACCTGTTTTTGTAGCTTCAATCACCTATGAATGCATGATATCTTTTTGAAGAATGCTTATTTATGTCAAGTCATGGTGCATATAAGAATTAATCTGTTTGGTTATAAATGCTTGAATGTTATCCATGCGACGATCATCTGTGGCATCATTTAAATGGTTGGAAGTCATCATCCTTGTTATGACGATAAAAAATGACGAAATTCCCTTCTAACTTAGGCCTTAGAAGATGCCGCCAAGAAGAGAAAACCCTGAGGTTGCACGATTTGTGTCAGATCAAAAAATTAAGATAGTATCCTGCATGAAGATGCGGAGGTACCTGAAGAAGAGTTTTGTTGCATTTTTCGCACATGTTATTGATAAGAAGGTCAAAGAAAAAAGTATTGACGATTTCCCTGTAGTACGGGAGTTTCCTGATGTATTTCCCGAGGATTTACCAGGATTACCCCCACCAAGACAAGTCAAATTCAGTATCGACTTAATTCCTGGAGCTGCCCCAGTGGCAAAGGCACCTTATCGTTTGGCACCATCGGAGATGCAAGTAATGTCAAATCAACTCCAGGAGTTATTAGATAAGGGATTTATAAGACCAAGTTACTCACCATGGGGTGCACCGGTTCTATTCGTTAAAAAGAAAGATGGGTCAATTCGAATGTGCATTGATTACAGGGAACTTAATAAATTGACCATCAAGAATAGATACCCTCTTCCTAGAATCGATGATCTATTTGATCAACTCCAAGGTGCGATATACTTTTCCAAAATCGATCTGCGATCTGGATACCATCAAGTAAGAATTCAGGAAGAAGACATTCTGTTAGCTCTCATTCCTTGAATGTAAAAGTATAGAAAAAGTAAAACAGCAAGTATTGACAGAAGCTAATCTGTCATAGAAGACAACAGAGGAAAATCAACAGAAAAAGCTCAATCGTACAAGATTCAAGTGACAGAACCTCTGTCATCCTTCACAGAGGTTCTAGAAACTTGTCCTCTGCAAAGACCATGTTACAAGTCAAAGACGACAGAACCTCTGTCGTGTCTCACAGAGGTTCTGGAAGATTTCCTCTGCGCTCTACAAAGTCTCATCCAGCAGAGCCTCTGTGATGTCTTACAGAGGATCTGCATAAATGTCTTATGTGTAGATTATCTTTAGCTCATTTTACTTAGGTTAATTAGCTGCTTGTGACTTTCACGTGATCTTGTCTGTAATATGTTTTAGATGAATGGCTTAGATTTAATTGCTTTAGGTCGTGTCAGGAAACGGTTACTTGCTTGTATAAATAGCAGCGTAGGCCTTTGTATTGTGTGTGCTTCCAGAAATGTAATTGTCAATATTTTCAATCAATTGAAAATCATTTGAAGCTTTTCTCTTCGTGTTATTCAAGTGTTCTTCATCGTGTTCATACCGATTGCTACTTGTTTGATTATATTACTTTC
>NC_037535.1:6850381-6852157 GCF_001531365.2 Cynara cardunculus var. scolymus
AAGACGAATTGAAGAAGTATCTGCACCAAAACGTCTAAGTCTAGAAGACCAGCCTCTGTGCTAAAGAGTCACGGAGACCAAAGCTGCTTTCAAAAACTACAGAGCTTCTGTGGTAATCAGAGCCTCTGCAAGGCTCTGTGAGGACCAGGGTTCTTGGACTCTAAGTTCCCTAATCCAGAGCCCCTCTGTAAAGACCAGAGCTTCTGTGAATGCTCACAGAGCCTCTGGTGTTGCTAACAGAGCCTCTGWTCTATTTGACAAGAGACTCTCTGGCTGTGTCGTTCTCTGTCATCTTTTAGACGACTATCTTCAGTTTGYWTAWKCTGGATAAGGCTATTCTTGTTCTGGATAGCATTAATCTTATCCAGGTTTGGTAGGTTATTGCCTATAAATAGAGTGTTTCAGATAGAGAAAAATGTAATTCTAGAGCACCAAGAGATTTCTCTTTGTAATAGATAGATTCAAAATCATATGAGAGTCGATTAGGGTTTCTTGAGAGTTTGTAATCTTTATTTTCAATAATGGAAAAGCAGCCGCTATTTCTCTGTTTAATCTTCTTGTTTACTTACTCTTTCAATCTTCTAGTGTAAATCGTTCTACTGTCAGATCTGGGTTTATAACAGAGATAGTTTCCTATCTTTTTATATGAGATATAACACTGAGTTATGGTCATCGTGACCAAATTTTATGCATTTTGGACATGCAATAATGTTTCAAATAATTTATGCAATACAATATATCACAACTGATATGGCAGATTACACCATGTTAGTAAAATACTTATTTAAAGAGTTCTACTAAGTGTTCTGCAGAAATTCAAGTTGGATTATAAACTTAACACTTATATGAAACTTTTAAACTAAGAATCTTTCTCATTTTGGATGAGTTGAGAGGAAGATATGACACCGTAAAGTTACATACACACATATGTCATTAGTTGACAGATTCCGCACTTAACTTAATTAAATTGGTTAATGCCTCAAAACTTCATATTTTTTAGTGATACTGGGTTCATATGAACCCTAACTCATTAAAGAACGTTTTAGAAGAAGAATCATACACTAAAAGCAAGTAAATAAAGAGATATTAGCATACAAAGTAGGAGTTACCTATTGGTGGTTTCATAGTTTGCACACCTAAAGTGTTTTAGGTGTTTGGAGAACAAAACTCCATGTTTTCATGTGATTCCACTTTCATGAAAAATATAACTCATATATTTAACTCTAAAAGGAAGAATCATCCTTTTTCATCGAGTTTTGAAAGAGATATGGYCATTGGAACATACATATACAAATCTGTCAGATTCGGATAGATTGCATGCTCACTTTGTTTTGAGTAGTTAAAACCTCAAATCACCACATTTTTGAATGAAATCAGTGGTATGTGAAAGTTAACTCACTAAGTTAACTTCCAGAAGAAAAATCAATGATTTTGAATGATTATTTAGAGAGTTATGACTGTTTAAAGTAGGGTTTACCTACTAAAAAACGCTCAGATGCACATATATAATGTTTTGAGTATTTGGGGAGTCAAAACTCAATGTTTTTGAGTGAGACCAATTGTATTACAACCCCAACTCAATAAATAAACGTTTAGAAGAAGATTCATAACCTTTGAACATATTATTTTCAAGATATAGACGATTTGTGCACATGCACATAATCTGTCAGCACCAAAAAAAATACCATTTTTAAGAAACAAACCCACATGCAACATGATTTTACCCATTTTCTTGAGTTCTAATGTTTGGGTCATAGATTACCACCATCATATGAA
>NC_037535.1:6852552-6866179 GCF_001531365.2 Cynara cardunculus var. scolymus
CTTCAAATTAAAAACCCATGATGGCTAAATTCATTTAAATAAAAAGGTTTTATACTTAAAACACTAAAACTTGGTGTTTTATATAAATTGGGTATAAATTAAAGCATTTGGCACTGTATAGGACGTTTCAGATAATTACGGGTCGGAACYGGACTTTCTAAGCAACTACCGAAATTTCTAGAAATTTTTTGGCCAAACTAATCTAACTAACTCCTAATCTTATAAGTTATCTTCAATAACACTAATATAAACTTAATAAAAGCTAACCTGGAAGTTCAAATTTGACAGTTGTCACATGCAGAGACCTCCAGCATTATTTCAACATTCAGCGATCAAATGAAGCTTGCCATGCACGATTATTTTTGTCTTGTCCTTCCATACACAAAGAACAAACCTATACCCTTTCAAGAGTATAGTATTGCATAGAGCCGACTAGTCGACTCTAATGCCCACCAACTCCACGAAAGGATGTCTGCTCATGAATAGACAAATGTACTATTCACTGTTGCAAAGGAAAAGCTTTCCTCTTAAAGCTTGACGTGTGTTCCAACCCTTCTTATTTGTATTTATTGCAATGGGTATAAATAGCTAAGTGCTCTCTTCATGCAAAAGAACACGCATCTATCAAAAGAACACATACGTTTATCTTCAAGCAAGTTAGAATCTCTCTCAAGAATTCTAAAGTTCTTACCCAAGAAGAACATCTTTCTGTCTTTATCTTTTTGGCAATTTTTTTCTATTTTGCTAAGTATATTTATGTGTAATCTTAAGATTGTTTTAGATAGGTTATCTTTACCTTTTTTATTTCCGCAAACAATCTACAAAAAATATGTATTGATCCTTCTTTATCAATATATATTTTTAAATACAAAAGTTTTCTGTATTTGTTTTCACCCCCCCCTTTCTACAAACTTTTCCTCTAAAACTCTTGTAGACACGGCTGGGACCAACATAATCCACAAACTGATGGGCAGAGTGAAAGAACAATTCAAACTCTCAAAGATATGTTAAGAGCTTGTGTTATATATTTAGGAGGATCATGGGAAGATCATCTGCCGTTAATTGAATTTGCCTATAACAATAGCTATCACTCCAGTATTCAAGCAGCACCGTATGAAGTTTTGTATGGTAGTAAGTGAACATGGGAGGATCATGGAATGAAGTGGGTGAAAGACGATTAACAGGGCCAGAAATTGTTAAAGTCACTTCTGAAGAAATTGAGCAGATTAAATAGAAAAATAAAACAGCTTAAGACCGTCAGAAGAGCTATGCTGACAAACACCGTAAGCCAATCAAATTCTTTGTGGGAGATTATGTGATGTTAAAAGTCTCTCCGTGGAAAGGGGTAGTCAGATTTGATAAGAGAGGTAAGCTCAGTCCTATCAGGCCATTCAGAATCCGCAAGCGAGTCGGAATGGTTGTATATCAGTTAGAGCTACTAGAGGAACTTAGTTTGATCCATAACACTTTTCATGTGTCTAATTTACGGAAGTGTTTGGTGGATCCAAGTCTGGCAGTGCTGCTACCAAAAGTAAGACTAGACAATAAGCTGAACTTTATGGAAACACCAGAAGCTATAATTGATCGGAAAACCAATGTATTGCGGAACAAGGAAATCAATCTGGTAAAAGTTCAGTGGCTTTTTCACAAAGGTTTTGAGGCAACCTGGGAGTTGGAATCCGAAATGAGAACTAAATATCTGTGGCTATTTGATTGAATGAATTCCAGGACGGAATTCTTTTGAGGGGTGGATAATATGATAACTGGGTCATGGTTATCACTTAAGATAATAATTATGTGATATGTGATTATGTGAATATCTGGTTAATTGTTATAATTGATCATGTGGATACATGTTTACATGAGATTAATATGTAAGTATGTGTATATTTGCATGCATGAAGTGGTGGTGAGAAAATACGCATATGTGTATGTATGAAAGTATATTGTGTATATGTATGAAAGTTTATGGGTGCATGGTTTTCATGCATAGATATTACATATGCATGCATGGGTGTTAATGAATAGTATGCATGCTCACATACATAAAACATTCTTCCACCGCCTTCCTTTTTAGGAAGGGTTTAAAAGAGGTTTTATTTGGGAAAAGAAAGTTTCTTCTGCCATTTTTGGGAATCAAAAACACAGAGAGAAATTCTTGCAAAAAAATTGAATCTGAAGATGGAAATCAAAGTGGAAACAGTTTGTGGTCATATTTCATCTTTCAAATTCTAAATCTACATAAGGTGAGTTCTTTTAAACATCGACACTTTGAATCTAATTAGTACTGGTTTTTATGGTTTGAATGAATTGTTAGTGTATGTATAATATTTCTTGATGAACTTCATTAACCTGTGAGGAGTATAGTGGGTTTTATGTGTTGACGGATTAGAGTATGCCCGGACATTGTGTTGACCAACATGAGTATGTCCGGACACCGTATTGACTGGATGAGAGTTGTACTCGGACACTTGTTGTCTGATGAAAGTGTATTCGGTTGAGTGATTGCCCGGATTAGTGATTTTATGCTTGTCCGATTAAGCTTATGTGCGAAGAGGGTGTGTCCGGATAAACTATTCTTTGCTTAACTTAGTCAAGTGTTGTCCGGATAAGAGTGTCTGGCTGAGAATGTCTGGATATATGCTGTTCGGATAGACTTGACCGGACAGTATTGTCCGGATAAGAGTTGGCTAATGAAGTTAACTGATAAATCTCGAAGTTATTTGGTAATGGGATTTTCACAAATTCTGTATAATCTGTTATATTGTGAAAAAAGGTATCTTAAATATTGGAAAAGATATTAAATGTTTCTTTCAGACGTGGTGATGTAAGTCTGTTCTGGTTTGAAATTCTATTTTTGAAATGTTTCTTCCAGACGTGGTGACGTAAGTTTGTTCTGGTATGAAACTTTGTTTTAAGAAATAGTTCCCCTAGATGTGGTGACATTTGTCTGTTCTAGCTTGGAACTGGGTAATGGGTACTTCCAGACGTGGTGACGTAAGTCTATTCTAGTAAAGAACCATGTTTTAAAGAATAAATAAGAGTGGCATATCAAGGAGAGGTGTACCTATGGATATAAGGGTGGCAATTGCAGGTGTGGGTATTATTATAACTCTTTTTATTATCACTATCAGATACAATAATTCTAAATCAACATTTCTTTGTGATTTGATGATTTAGAAGTATTGTCTCTTTAGAAATAATAACTTCGAAGTTATTGAGAAGGGGGAAATGATTTATAACCTAAGGCATTAATTGCCTATGATTTCTAACAAGTTTGAATAATAATGTAAGAATGATGCAGAGGGTCTCTGGTTGGTCTTTTAGAAGGACAAGAAGACCTCTGGTCATATGGAAAGACTTTAAAATGTTTTTGGGGAATTTATGAACCAGAAGTTCTGTATGTATTATACAGAAACTCTGTATCTTGAAAATAGTTACTTTGTATTTTTGTCTAAGCTCTGTACTCGAGTTCTGTGTCTGAACTCTGTATTAGAGATTTATCTTTTAAAATTAAATCTTTTCTCAAATGTCTTTATAAATGAAATACCAAAGGAGCTCTGGTTCTATCTTATTTTATCTTTTAAAGTTAAGGTAGGTTCTTTCTAGACCAGAGACTTTGTTGGTCCAGAGGGTCTCTGGTTGGGTGTTGTTTCGTTTGAATGTAGAGGCTCTAGTTATCAAGGGCAGAGGAGCTCTGACCCCTTGAGCCAGAGGAGCTCTGGCCCATTGAGCCAGAAGAGTTTTATGTAAAATCTATAAAGGGATTCTAGGTTCCGAGAGATTGCATTTGTGTTGTATATGAAGTAATCTGTTGATTTATATATATTTTGGCTAATAAGCAGATTTCGCATGTTGTTGCTAAAATATATTATCTTTATATAAAAGATGTTTTATCAGGTTTTGGTGGATCTTCACCCTGCATTTGCAAAGAAGGGACAGAGAGACCTCCTAAGCCTTGGTCTTAGAATACAAGCCTCCCTCCGGTTGGCTAAAAGATTAGAACAAATTTCAAAAAAAAAACTAAAAGAGTCCACCGCCTGCCTTAGTAGTCTCAAATAACGCGTGCGGCCCTGCCCCTGGACCTTCCGGTCTAACCCTCATTTTTGTATACTGAAAATGTGCATTGTAGGAACTGCGGGGTCTCGGGATAATAAAGGGAAGGGGGAATATAATTATTTTTCTATGTGTTATCTGCTTTATGAATATCATCTTGTTGTCTATATATTTTGAAGATACATGTTGCTACACATGTGATAGTGCAGGAATATTCTTTTGGAATTTTTCATATGTAAATTATGTATATATATAATTCTTGTACTAGTGGGACCTATGTGGTGTAATCTATATTTCTTTTATATGAAATATATGTTATATGCAAATGTGGAGTTTGGGGTGTTACAATCATGTTCCTATCTGACTTATCATTCACTTCTTTAGTCATATGTAAGTCATGATAGAATGAAGTTACACCATCGGCCAAACCCATATTATATTCATGATCTGTTGGTTGAGCATCAACGCTACCATTTGATTAATTGCAACTAATAAAAATTAAAATATGTTGTTGATGACACCGAGAACATATCAAAATCTAGTGAGGTCAGTCAATCAAGAACATAGCCAAATAATCAAACAACCACCAAGTATGCATTGAGCATGCATCAACTATGTAATTCAAGAACAATCAAACACTTAATCGCATGTGTATCAAGCATTTATTGAATGATAGAGGAAGAATTGTTAAACATTTTGAAGTATGTGACAAGATAACTTACAGTCATTTTTTATGCTATTTGTACAAGGTCCATCTTCCGTATGCCCAAAATTCACCTCGTATGTCCAATATTATATGACATAAACAAAGTATATAAGGTGCATGTGGCTTCCTGTTGATCCCAGATCTCTCAATAACACTAATAATCTAGTTAAGAATAATCAAATTATAGTGATTTAATGAAGAAAGTTGTGAACACTCAAGAAGAAATTAAGAAACAATTAAGAACAATCTTGAGCTTCAAAGGCTTCACTTTGAATATAAGAAAAACAAAAAGCTATTCAAGCAACTCTTTTTACAATAGGCCTAATCACCTATTAAGAGATAACGTTTATCTATTCTATTGATAAGCTTTAACATTATAGATAAACTTGAAGTCTAGCTGTCGACATGTCATCTCCAACTGTCATTCATAATGTGAGGAATTATCCTTATCTAAAATCTTCATTGTATGCTTCTGGATGATTTGTTGGAGAATTCACTAAGTGTTGATGACCAGAGGATCGATGAGGATGCTCTTTCCATCGCATCACAGGTCGTCCATCGGTCCTCTGGTTGTACTCCAGACTTACCCGTTTCTGCCTTGATGTCTTCATCGGTCTTCTGGTTCTTTATCACTTATTGTTTTTCATTACTTTTTACATTATGAATTATGGGGTTTAACAATCTCCCCCTAAGTAATGAAATAACAAACATATACTATTCTAGTGACATTTGTGATRAACAAAGACTAATCTAATAGAAAGACATCAGATTCCAAATTTTCATTGGATGATGAAATTCTTACAAAACTGGAATCCAAATACATCAAGGCAAAACAAAAAGTCAACTCATCACGAGCTACCTGAATATATTTCTCTGAAGCGTAGAAGCAGTCTTCGATATGCGATGACTGTCGATATCTCGTGAATGAGTCGACTCCCTTCTTCTCTTGGTACATAGTGTCTACCCAGTCTCTCTCGAATGACTTTCTGAAACCACTCAAGTGTATCCGATGAATACTTGAAGGCTTCAGTCAGTCTAAAGAACTTTTTAACCCCGAACTCGTTTTTGTAAACAAGTCCAAGTTCGGGTTGAGTCAGAACTGAGGCAGATCTTTTCTCTTGCAGACCTTGGAAGTCTTCGTTTGGAGGGGTGTAGGAGAGCCTTTCAATGCCTAGCCAAAGAGCTATTTCAAAATTGCTCTTGGCTTTGTGGTTCACCAGGGTTTCCATTGTCTTTACCACCGCTCAATTTGCCATTCCAAATCTGATGCCATGGTCTTGCCTCTGAGCTGTATATGCATATAACTCGATCAAGTCATATGGGTTGAGGTTGATGAGGTCGTTCTTGTTGAATACGTAAACTTGCCCATGCGCTCTCTCCACAGTGAACTTGATGTATCGGATGGCTCGGTTGGCAAAAGTCCTTATTTTCAGATCAATGACCCTTCTTATCCTATCATTCGAAAAGACCGCCTGGGTGCTTGAGTGGTCTGTCTAATGAATCTATGGTGTAGAAGGTCTATGGACTCTGGCGATAAGATTGGAGGATTGGTGGTCAAACTGTCATCGCGGTCTTGGTATAGATATTGATGAATGTTTTCAAGCAAAATTGGTTCCCTGGGCGGCAAATCAGGACGTCTCCATATTGACTCCATGCTTTGTATGATTTCGTCTACCAAGCTCTGCGGAGGTTGCCTCGATGAAGAGGGAGTATCTGCATGCACCATGGATGGTTGGGTTGAGGTTTGTGGTTGGGTAGAGGGTTGGGTTTTGGTTGTGGGTTGTATATGGGTAGGGAGAATGGTTTCTTGTGTTGGCTCAGGTTCATCGATTTGCGTTGGTTGGGGTTCATCGGGTTCGGGTTGGGTGGTTTCTGGTGCATGGGATTCGGTTGAGGTTTGTGGTTGATGGGGTGATGAAGGTTGGTTTGTCATTGCTTCTGGTTGAGTGGAAAGGTGAAGAGTTGAATGGTGCGAGATGTTGGTGAAGGGGTTAAGGGTAGGTTTGATGTGGGTGTTGAAGGTTGGTTGATTTGTGTTGGTGGGGTTGTAGGTTCTTCATCGGTTGAAGAGCTCAACACGATGGGCTCCTGGGTTGCAACGAAGGGAACATGTACTTGACATACATCTTCAGAGGGCAGAGCCTCTGGTTCCCTCGCTTTGGTTTGTTCTGTTGGGGGTGGTGGTTGTGTTTGTGGTGATGGTGATGGTGATGATGATGGTGCAGCGGATTCGGTATGATGTTCAGCCACCGCCTCTGTCTCCCCCTCACGAGGTCCAAGATCTTGATCATCGGGGTCTTGGTCTTCGTGTCTTGGCCGCTTGTGTGGGTGGCTGCTTGAGCAAGAGGCTCTTGACCTCTTCTTATTCTGTTTCTTCCTGAAGGTAGCCAGGTATGCCTTCGGGGAGGTCTACCTTTGACTCGCCTCCATTGTTTGGAGGAGGGAAGTTGTGTGCCGTTATTCATCAGCCAGGTTCTGGGAGAGAACCATTGTTGGACGGGTGGCCCAATGAACAAATTTGGCACTGATCTCGTTAAAAGATGAGACCAGCGCCTTTGACAGAGCTCGCAAGTCAGCTCTCGTGGCGAATTCTGTGGTGGAGGATGAGGCTGGTGGTGGCATGGAGGTGGTGGTTGATGTATGTGGAGGGATGGGAAGGTTGGTTATGCGGTCTCTCACCTCTACAGTGAAGGAGGTAAAGGCTTCATCAAAGGATGGGCCTGCAGTGGGAGGTAGGGGTTGGGGAGTATGCTGTGGGGGATTTGGGCGAGGATGGCTGCGGGGAGTTGGGTGAGGGTGTCTTGGATGGAGGCCATTTGGGTGGTGAGGGTTGCAAGAGTTGCATCAATGGATGAAAAGGATGATGGTTGGGGTGGAGGGATGTGGGAAGTAATGGAGGAAGGTAGGTTATGAAGGGTTCGTAGGATGGTTTGGAGTTGGGTAATAATGTAGGTGAGGTTCTCATCAGCCTTAGTTGCCTAAGCCGTGAGGGTTGCAATGGACTGGATGAGGACTTGGTTTCTTTGGGTGGCTAGGGAGGTTGTGGTATTGTGGTGTTGGGTGACAGTTTGTTGAAGCATTTGTAGGCGGGTGGTATTGGCTTGGGTTTGGTTTTCTATTTGGGTGAGGTGGTGTTGTAGGATTGCAAGGGATTGCTGGAGGTCTGAGGTGTCGAGGGAGGGTTGGTTGTCCACAATCCCTTGTATGATGAGTTTAAGGTCTTCCAAGGACCGTGTCGCTGAATCGACAAAGGCTTGGAACTCTGCCTTTGTGACCAGATCTGCGAATGGGGTAACCCCCTGCAGCAACAGATGCTGCAGGTTGTGCCTCTGCTCCTGAGGCGCCTTTTTGGCCTTGTGAGAATGTAGGCCTCAAAGAACTTCCATCACGTCCTTGATAGCCCTCAAGAGAGGAGCTATCTCGTGATGTTGCGACATCCTCTTCCTCTTCCTCGGCTTCAGAGGCCGGGTAAGTGAAGCGGATGTGTGTCCCTTTTGGTAGATCAAATACCGAAGGGGGTTGTATACGAAAGGAAGATCGCTCTGAACGATCTATGGGTTCAATATCATAAGCAACACATGCTTTTGTGTGTGTGATGGGATGTGGCGAGCCCTGAGGCGAAGGTGCTCTTATCTCTTCATCACCTCTCTGTTGAGAGAGGGGTGATGGAAAATGTGGTTCGTCAGCTTGGTCATCTCCAGAGACCCGAGGGATGGCCTCTGGATGGCTGGGTAGGGTAGGGATTGGACTGGGTCGTCCTGTTTCAATACCCCTTTGGCTTTGATCGCCAAGGGTAGAAGTTGTGGTTGCCCTTTGGGAAGTAGGTTGTGGAAGCGTATGAGTAGGGCCGGGGGAGGCACGTTGAGTAGCATCATCATCATCATTGTCATCATCCAATGATGATGACTCATGTGCACCCTCGCTGGATTCATGGGACGGCTCTAATTGCTCTGGGGTAGCTGCCCTCGATTTATGGGGCAGCATGGAGTGTTCATAGTTCTGGCGTATCTCAAATGTCGATGGTATGACATTGAGCATAGCCCTGGGGAGGGGACGGTTGATGGTGTAACCCTCCTTTGAGATGGTTGCGCGATGACCATGCATTTTGTAGACGGGCGTGTACGGCTCCGCGGCTGGTAGGCCATGCTTCCTCATTACGTCCCCGATGAAAAGCGCGAGGAAGCGAGGAAAGAGAACCGCAGGGAGAGGCTTACCAGCGGCCTGTAGTTTTGACTTCTTGACCACCGCCGAAAGTATTTTGTTGTAGATGAGGAAGGCGTAGTCGAGGTTTAGATTGAAGAACAGCCCGTACATTATTGTCATTATGTTTGTATTTCCTTGGTCCAAGGAGCCCAGCTTGCATGTAAGGGATCTGTTCAGAATGGAGAAAAACATATTCCACATTAGTGGAAGGAATTGACGTTTGAAATTGGAGACGTTGCGTAGGTCACGGTTGTAACCTAGCATCTTCAAGAACCGGAGAATGTCTTCGGTGGTTGGTGGTTCGTCAAACTGTGCGATTCCAAGTTCTTTTCGGGTGGGAATGCATAGTATCCGGGAAACCTTAGCCCGCGATATTTTGAGGGAACAAATCATATCGTTAGGGGCGTCCATGTCCCCTATTATACCATGGCTTTCTTCATCAAACTCATAGGTTTGCCAATACTGTTGAACGTACTTGATGGGTACGGCTGTATCAGCAAGAGTGAGAACAGGAAGAAGAATGTTGTGTTTGAAAAACTCAATAATAATGGCAAAACGGTCGTCAAACAAAGTGGTTCGGAGTTCGATTGCGTGATTGTTCGGCCTCATTGGGAGAAAGATGATAACACGGCTGTCAGCTCCGGTAGACTGGATTCGACTATCATTATTGTTTGATTCATGAGATGCGGAGGATGCCATTGTTGCAGGTTTGATGAAGTTTCATGTTTGTAGTTCGTCAGAGTTTAGTTGCAGGTTTATGGAAGCGTAAAAGGAAAATGGAGGAAGAAGAAAGGTATATATAGGCGGGAATATGATGAGGGGTTGGGGTGGGGAAGGGAAACGTTTCTTGATTATTAAAATACAATAATCATTAAAAAGTTTTGGCGGTTTGGTTTGTGACGATTTTATTTGAAGAACGTGACCCGTCTTGATAGTATATGCATTTAATATAGTAGGACACGTGTCAAGACGGGGTAAGGGAGGGGAAAAGGTTAAAAGGGTATGTGGGGAACAGGCTGTTGAAGGTGTCAGGCGCGTGTTTATGATGACGTTAGCAATTATTTGAATAAAAAAATTATTCAAAATACTAACTTGATGAATACGTAACCCAAAAATAATTTGAATTTAAAAATCCCATCTAATTGTAAGATTAATACTAATTACAAAGTTTTGGTCTTCTAAAAACCCATGAGGTATAGTTTTTAGTCACAAAAGCTGCAATTTTGTATAATCCTAAAAATGGTTTTCAATTAAGATGAGTTTGAATATAAAAATTATTGTCATGGAACCAGAGGAGCTCTGGTTTGTCATGACCCATTGGGTGATGAACCAGAGGAGGTCTGGTTTAATCATCAATGAAGGAGTTCATAGATGTATTGGTGGATTTGCATGATTTAGAAGTCTTGGTTAACAAACCAGAGGCTCTAGTTAAGCTTGGTAATCCATTATGAAGAACCAGAGGAGGTCAGGTTAAATACATATATATTGCATTTGAAGTGGCCAGAGGCTCTGGATAGTAGAACCAGAGGCTCTGGATGGAAAATGCATATACAAAAATGAATGAAGGTGAAAAAGATTTGCTCCCCCTCAAGTGATGCATGTAGATTGATGTTTGAAGGTATCAAAAACTCCCCCTTAAATAAATAATAAATAAGAATTTGGGGACAGAGGCTCTGGTCCATACAACCAGAGGCTCTATTTTTGAAAGATGATAAATGTAAAAAAAATGGCTAAGTGGAAGTGTAGAAGAGTCTTTGAGACCAGAGGTGCTCTGGTTGCAAAGAAAACAGAGCCAGAGGCTCTGGTCTTTAGAACCAGAGGCTCTGGTTGTGAATGCAATGAATGTGATGTGTATGTGATCGATGAGTCTTTGAGACCATAGGTGCGCTGGTGCCAAATACGTTGAATCCAGAGGCTCTGGTCTTTAGAATCAGAGGCTCTGGTTGTGAATGCAATGAATGTGATGTGTGTATGCAAGGGTAAAAGAATGTCTTTGAGACCAGAGGTGCTCTGGTTACAAAGACCTTGAATCCAGAGGTTCTGGTATTTAGAACCAGAGGCTCTGGTTAGAAAGACGAGGAAATGGAGTATGAAAGTAGATGGTTGGTCATGTGAAGTGAGATGATGGAAACTCTTTGAGACCAGAGGGGCTTTGGTTACAAAGAGTATGGATCCAGAGGCTCTAGTCTTTAGAACCAGAGGCTCTGGTGGGTGGTGAGTTATACTTAGTGAAGAAAACTAAGTTTGAGACGAAATGGGATTGTCTCAAAGAATTGGAGTCCAGAGGCTCTGATCTATATAACCAGAGGCTCTGGTGTGGAGGAAAATACTTGGTAAAAAGTACGAAGTATTTGCTTTGGACCAGAGGGGTTCTGGTTCCAAAGAGGATGAAAATTTTGCCAAATACTAATCAAAGTGATTCTAACTGACCAGAGGCTCTGGTCTTTATGACCAGAGGCTCTGGTTTAGGATACTTGGAGTTTATGGCTAAGATGTTATATCACTTATAGGCATAACCATGAGATATTGAAGATCTCTGGTTTAAAGATAATGAGTGCCTCTAAATGGTGAGATTCAGCATACCCATCTTGCTGACGAGAAATGAAAATCTTTTCTCATCAAGAGCTTTTGTAAAAATGTCAGCAATTTGAATCTCAGTGGGAACAAAATACATTTCTATGTTTCCTTTTTCAACATTATCTTTTAGAAAGTGGTACCTTACATCGATGTGTTTGGTCTTGGAATGCTGCACTGGGTTTGCAGAGATTGCTATAGCACTCTTGGAGTCACAGAGGATGGGGATTTTGTCATAATGGAATCCATAGTCCTTAAGCTGAGTTTTCATCCAGAGAACTTGTGAACAACAACTGGCAGCAGCAACATACTCTGCTTCTGCTATGGATGTTGAGACACAATTTTCTTTTCTGGATGTCCAACTTACTAGCTTGTCCCCCAAGAGTTGACAGCTTCCAGACGTGCTCTTTCTATCAAGCTTGCAACCTGCATGATCTGCATCTGTATAGGCTATTAGATCAAAGCCAGAGTTCTTTGGATACCAGAGACCCAAGGATGGGGTTCCCTTAAGGTATCGAAATATCCTCTTGACTGTAGAGAGATGCGATTCTTTAGGGTTTGATTGATATCTAGCACAAAGACATGTGGCAAACATTATATCTGGTCTACTAGTAGTTAGATACAGGAGTGATCCAATCATGCCTCTGTAGGTTGTTACATCTACAGGTTTGCCTGATGGATCAGCAAAAACTCATTGATGATGAATTTGAGAGAGAGTATTTCTTCAGAAGGTTAGTCACATATTTGGACTGATTTATGAAAATTCCTTCTAAAGTTTGTTTTATATGAAGGCCAAGGAAGAACCTTAGTTCTCCCATCATACTCATCTCAAATTTACTTTTCATTAACTCTGAGAATTTTTCGCAATGTTTTGCATTTGTAGAACCAAATATGATGTCATCCACATATATTTAAACAAGTAAGATGTCACCTTTATGCTTTTTGAGAAAGAGGGTTGTATCGATTGTACCTTTTTCGAAACCGTTGTTGATGAGAAAGGTAGATAGAGTTTCATACCAGGCCCTGGGTGCTTGCTTCAGCCCGTAGAGGGCTTTATCCAGAAAGTAGACGTAGTCTGGATGTTGTGGATCTTCGAACCCAGGTGGCTGTTGCACATAGACTTCTTCTTGAAGTTTGCCATTGAAGAAGACAGACTTGACATCCATCTGATAAACTTTAAAGCCTTTGTGAGCGGCGTAGGCGAGGAACATTCTGATGGCTTCAAGTCTTGCAACGGGAGCGAATGTTTCATCATAATCAATCCCTTCTTCCTGGCGATAGCCTTTGCCAACAAGCCTGGCTTTGTTCCTTATTATGATGCCATCTTCGTCCTTCCTGTTCCGAAATACCCATTTGGTTCCTATGGTCGTCTTCCCTCTGGGTAGAGGCATAAGAGACCATACTTTGTTTCGTTCAAACTGAAGTAGTTCTTCTTGCATTACGTCTATCCAGTTTGGGTCTTGTAGGGCTTCTGAAATCTTCTTTGGTTCTATCATGCTTAGAAAGTTGGTGAAGAGGCATTCATTTGTTGTGGCAGATCTCGTCTTGACACCAGAGGTTGGATCACMAATGATTTGGTGGTGTGGGTGATCTTTTGTCCATTTGATGCTTGATTGAGGCTCTGGAGCAACAGGATGCAGCTCGTTATCGACTGATGGGGCTGCTTGCTCCCCTTCAACGAGATCATGTCCAGAGTTAGATTCTAGATCTTGATCGTGATCTGAAGACACAGAAGAAGTAGATGGTGAAGTAACATGAGTTTCTGTAAGAGTTGTACCTATAGCATTGGAGACTTCATGATTTTCATCAATTCTGGAGTTGGATTTTGCAGTGGGCACATTTCCAGACGATACTTCTTCATCGAAGATGTCTTCAAATAATTGAGCTAGCTCTGATTCATTGGGTTTGCTAAGTGATGAATCAGACGCTCTTCTTTGAAGTTCGAGTTCTGAACTGTTTTGTCTAGAAGTCATGGATGTGAGATCATCAAAGGACACATTGATGCTTTCGATGACGATCTTTGTCCTTTTGATGTAGACTCTGTAGGCTTTGGCGGTTTGAGAATAGCCCAGAAAGACGCCTTCATCA
>NC_037535.1:6866279-6872912 GCF_001531365.2 Cynara cardunculus var. scolymus
TGAGATTATACACTCACTAGACCTTTTGGTCTAACGCTCAAATGTTGGATTAACCTGTTTTGCAGGACAATGTACTCTGAAAGATAAAGGCAAGGGAAAAGTCTAATTGTTGATATTAGCTTGTTGTGCATATGTATAAGATACATTTTGATAGTTCATGTTTTGTAATAATACTACTTTAGTATTATAAGAATGATGATGTGAATTATATGTATTTGGAATATGAGGGTTGTTACAGCATCATCCATCGATCCGCTAGTTGTACTTGGTCCATCGGTTCGATGGTTGGTCTTTCCATCGATGCTCTGGTTAGTCTTTCYATCGATCCAGACTTAGTCTTTTCTGCCTTGATGTATTCATCGATCTTCTGGTTCTTCATCACCTATTGTTTTTCATTACTTTTTTACATTTTGCATTATGGGGTTTAACAAGTCGTCCTCTGCATTCTTTGGAAAAATGATCGATTTTACCGCACCTGAAGCAGCGGAGGTCATTTTTCCTTCCATCTTTGTTCTCTTTCTTCTCCTCTCTTCTTTCTTCTCTCTCTTCTCTTCCATCTCTTCTGTCTTCCCTCTGATGGAATTTAGATGGCTTCCTTTCATAGGATGGCTGGTACCTCTCCCTCTTGAATTCTCTTCGTTCATAGGCTTTTTTGATGAACTTTTTCTGGAACTGCATTGTAATCAAGGCCAGAGATTTGGCAAAGGCTTAGATATCATCATCTGATTCAGAAGTTTCATCTTCAGATTCTGATTCCACCACAAGTGCTTTCTTTCTTTTCTTCTTGCAGTCTCTGGTGGAGGTCCTTTATACTTCCTTTTCTTCAGCTGCTAGAGCCAGGGGTCCACCGATGGACACCTTTTTCTTTATGATGTCGTTCTCTTGTACAGCAAGCATTCCGTATACGTCATGGAGTGACCAACCATCTAAGTCCTGATTTGCTTGAAGGGACATCGACAGCTGTGTCCATTCATCGCCGAGACTTTTAAGGAACAAAACATTATTTTCTTCCTTCGTTCTGGAGATATTGTTTCGACGACATTGATTAATCAATGTGTTGAAACGATCGTATGTCTTCTGAATTGGTTCATCAGAAAGAGCCTTAAAGTTGGGCTCTACGATTCTTCTTTGTTTTTGCCCCTCCTTCCAATTAGCATGCTAGCTTATCCCATAGTTCCTTGGCAGTGGAATATGCATCAAGGGATTCGAAGATTTCATTGGGCATGGCCATGATTATCAGTCTTTTGGCCTTTTTGTCGGTCTCAACCCGCTCTATGTCATCTTCATTCCAATTCTTCTCATCCTTGGGCATGTAGTAGGCGGGAATTTCAGTTGTGGTATTTGTTCCTGGGACTCTTGGAACAAGAGTTTGTGGAACATAGGGACCCTCCATGACAGATCGTAGAAGGTTTCTGTCCATCCCTTCCAGAAAATTCGTCATTCATATCATCCATTGTGGGTACTCTTCTCTTTGAAGAGTTAGAGGTTTGGTGAGGGAACCAACACTGTAGGCGGAGTTCCAGTTGGCCATTAAGATTTTTTTGAAGAGAGAAAGTTTATGTTTTAGAGAAGATAATTTTTGTGAAAAACGTGAATTGAAAGATTTTTTATGATCGTTTGATTGGAAAAACAATCAATTGGCTCTGATACCAATTGTTGATCCCAGATTTCTCAATAACACTAATAATCAAGTTAAGAATACCAAATTATAGTGTTTAGAAGAATAAAATGTTGAACACTCAAGAACAATGTATGAACATTCAAAGAATAATCTTGAGTGTAATATTCGGGTTACAAGTTTTAATTAAAGATTTTGGAATATATATATATATATATATATATTTGTGTAAGAGTGTGTGTGTGTGGGTGCACTTAATATATAATTGTTTGGGAAGGGAAGTCGGCTGAATGCCAACTCCCACAATTTCATTTACTATAAATAGTAAATGAGATTTTGGAAAGGAAGTTTTTTTTACACACTTTCTATAATAGGAAAGATTTCCTTTTAAATCATACGAATTGGCAGAAAAGAAGAAGAGAATTCAGAATCAGGATTGTGTGTCCCACTTTAATGATCAATCTTCGTAAAACCTTGATAACCATGGCAGATATGAGATTTAACATTCAAGAACATATATGATAGTTGAGAGAGAAAGTCAAACATTCAAAGCTCTAGTCAACTCTCTATTACATATCAGATTTACAAATGAGCTCCCTTCTCTAACAATTACAAAGATATTACCCTATTTATAGGGTCAAACTTCTAAACACAAGTCAAAGTCAAACCTGCCTAAGAAAATTCAAACATGATGACTTTTACAATTATAGACAATATTTAACTTTCAAGACGAATACAATTTAATACTGATTTTCAGTCCTAACATTCTCCCCTTTTGGATTCAAGTTTGGACTCTTGTGAATTTCGTCTTGCGCAGTCCAAGAATTTTCTCCAGCCTTTTCAGAGCATTCCTATATTGGATCTTTTCCTCGAGCAAGTTTATCGCGTTTACCAGTAAGTATCTTTCCTTGGAACTCATCCGTTCTGATTCAGCAGCTTTATTGTTTATCACCCTCTTTAAGTCAAGTGCCCTTCTCACTAATTTTATTGTGCCATCAGAATATTATTCAGCTCGCTAAACCTCATGAACTTCTTTACTTGAAGTTGAGCAAAGTAGACGACCCCGAACTCTGGGCTTTCAAGAACCATATACACTGGATAGCCTTCAATGTCTTCTAGGTCTTGATTTGGTCTTTTAAGATTGATGATTCGCTGATTGTCTTCAAGGCCCATCTGTACATCAATGACCATCGTCAGTTTTACATGACAGAGTATAAATCTCTTGATTGCTTCAAGAGCAACCAATTCTCCTTCCTTTCTGATCGTCATGTTTTTTAGTTCAAAATACATATATTCAAAATACATACATCTCGTGAGCGGATAAGTGTCCGGATTCGCACAATTCTTGATCGGATAAGTGTCCGGATTAGTGACCGGATATCTAAATCGCTGACTTAATCGTACATCTCGTGAGCGGATAAGTGTCCGGATTCGCACAACTCTTGACCGGATAAGTGTCCGGATTCGCACAATTCTTGATCGGATTCAGGTAAATCGCTCACTCTCATTAACCGATTTAGGACTTGGCATTTTATACATCGAGGTATCCGGACTTTAAATCGCTCAGTTAATCATTTAAATCGTTCAACTGATTCATCTAAATCGGACAACTCCTTCTCTGGTTTCTACCTTCATTGCTCAATTGTTCATCACAGGTTCTATCTTTACTAAATGGAAGACTGCTCAAGTTCTATCACTGGCAAATTGATCGATTTAATACAGGTTGTAATTGATTTGGTACAAGTTGTGAGCGATTTAGGCTCACTGTTTTGAGCAATTTAGTTACTACATTGAACGATTTAGTACAACTCTTGAGTGATTTGAGTTCAGCCTTGTGTGATTTAAGTCTAATTTTGAGCGATTGAGTTCAACTGTTTGCTGCCTTCATTGCTTGAAAATTAATCAAGAAATTCTGTGTGTTGAACATATTTTTAGACTGAGAAGAAAAGAGGAATTTCATTGATTTTGAGCTTCTTGATGTTGATGTGTGTATTTTAGTTGTGTTGTGTTTGTGGATTTGAGGACAGGAACATAAGCTATCTGGACAGGTTTATGTACAATAGGTTTATGTACAGCAGGTTTAGGTTTGTGTTTTGTGACTGTTTAGTTGTGAATTTTGAGGACTGTTAGACTCTAGAAGCAGCAGCAAGTAAAGTTGAATTTAAGCTTCTGTACATGTGTTTAGTTTGGCAAGATTGAATGACTGTACTCCTAGTGCAGTGGTGCTGTTAGTCTTATTGAATGGTTTCAAATCACTGTTAGTGGTTTCTATCATTTGGGTATTTTGATACTTGTTGATATTTGATAGAAAACAATTAAGATTTTCCAAGGCATTTTGCAACCATTCCAGACAATACCAGTTTAGTACAGATTAAAGACTGTTTAGAGTGTAGTTTTGAAGCTGTTGTTGTTTGATTTTGAAGTTCTGGATTACCTCGACAGCTTCTATCAGTGGCTATAAGAGCACAGTCTCATGTATTGGTAGCCAACCTTGTTGTGGAAGTAGTGAAAAGTATAAGGGGTTTCTAATGTCAGCATTTAGGACCTTCACAGTTTCTGCTGGACTGTGACATTGAGTTCTCTGTTATCCAAAGTAATATTCATCTAAAGATTGTTTTTGTTTATGCAGGTCTGTTCATTTCACAAGATTGAAAGCCTTTTTGCAGCAAACTGTTTGGAAGTTCGGTTTTGTCCAAGTTGGTAGAAGAGACAGGACTGCATCAACTTAAACAATACTGATTTCCAAGAGCAGTAGCACAAGCTTTGGTTGTTATCAGAAGTGGGATTCTTGGTGCTATCTTATTTTATTATGAATTACAATCTTAGAATCTTACACATCTTGTTCGGACTTCTGTAAATTGCACAGTCTTTCCTGGTTTATGGTTTCTTAAATTATGGTGTGGATTTTTGTATTGATTGAATAATCTGTTTTGGTGCTGATTTTGGTTTTCTGACAGACTTTGAGTTGTTTGTCTGGATTGTAATTGTAAAGGTTTCTGTTGATTTGGTTTTTGAACAGTTTTATTGGGCTTGTTTCATTTTTTTTTTTTTTTGGATTTTGAGTTTTATTTTTTTGTTTAGATTTTAATTTTTGGATCATTTTCGTTTATCTGTTTTGTGTGTGTTTAAACTGTTTGAGAATCATTGAACTATTTTCCATCGCCTAAACTGTTTTTCATCAGTTTTAACTGTCTTCAACTGTTTTGAACAATTTTTTAACTGTATTCAACGGTTTTGACTGTTTTTACTGATTTTTGACAGTTCTTCGTCGTTTTTCTAAATACTCATCAGTTTTAGTGTTTTTCAATTTTTTTTGAGCTTAATCGTGTTTGATTTCTTTTACTGGTTTCACTGCATAGATCCTATAACTGATCAATCTATTTTTTTAATGGCATATATTTCTAAAGGAGATGAGAGAGAAGATTGCTGAGCTGGAAAAGAGCATTGTGAACTATAAAATTATGAATTATGCTAATGAGAAAAGTATTAAAATTTTGAATCAGGAGCATAAAGAAATATTAGAAAGAGTTGAGAATGAATCCAAATATCATATTAATAAACATAAAAAATCCTTGGATGATGTCAGAATAGAATGTGAAAAAGAGATACAAACAAGGGTTAAGTCTAATAAAGATTTGTTCAATAAACTCCGAAAAGTTCAAAATGAACTAAATGATGAGAGGAACTCTCCAAGGAATAATACAGAGACAAAGGATTTAACTGAGAAGGTTCATAAATCTGAAAATGATCTGATTGAGCTAAGAAAGCTTTT
The DNA here is from genome assembly GCF_001531365.2 of Cynara cardunculus var. scolymus. Taxonomy (NCBI): domain Eukaryota; kingdom Viridiplantae; phylum Streptophyta; class Magnoliopsida; order Asterales; family Asteraceae; genus Cynara; species Cynara cardunculus. Next base: position 6,871,670 of record NC_037535.1, read on the forward strand.
GAATTTAGAGAAGAAAAGATTTTCTAAAATAGAGAAAAGATTTTGTACTGAACGTGAATCTTAAGAAAATAAGATTAATTCTCTTAAGCTGAATGTTAAATTTCTTTTAAATCGAATTTCAGATTTTGAATAACTTATCATCTCGGAATGATCCAAGTTTGATAAAGAGAAGAAAGAGTATGAAGAAGAATGTCAAAGAAAGAATTTGGAATTGTCAGATAGCATTGTTCAGAAGAGGAAAGAATTAGATGAAGAGAAGAGAGTGTTTATTCTTGAAAAAAAACACTGTCAAGAAAAATGCTGCAATTGCCAAAGAGCTTACTGTCACACCGCCTAAAGCGGAAACACGAGGTATGGCAGGTAGAGTCTCATAGCGATAAAGTATAAGTAACACAACCATACATTTTAAAATTTAAAAACATAATAACCAAAGTTTACAATCCCAAAGACAAGTTTATAATTTAAACACAAAAGAAATTTGAAGGTGATGATTGTGACACGGCTTCTTTTAAGAGTCACCATGAGCCTTTCTTACCCCTGAAAAAGCACATCAAAACAAGTGTCAACTACAAGAGTTGGTGAGTTCACAGGTTTTCATTTCACAACAAATCTTTAAGCAATAAATAAGTCGWGTAAATMTKTTACTTACTCGCAACACTTTCACACGAGGCACAATGTACTCCAAGAAATTTTTAAGTGTTGGGCCACTACTAAACCTGACACCTACGCCCTTTTATACCGAACTACCTCAGCGGTGGGACTAAACCCCTCATGTGTAGAACCGTTGTTTTAGTTCTATGCACCCCTACTCACCAGCAGAAGGTGGGATTGTCAGTCCAAATAGCGCTATCCACTTAAACTATCGGCTCAACGAGTTAATAGTAGTGTCACACCGGGACTTTTGAAATAACCCAAACACAACTATTACTTGAGTACAAGGTGTTAGAGCTCGCATTCACAATTTCAGTTCAAAATATAATTCATAAGAATCAATTTGAATCCACAGTTTAATCGCAACGAATATTGCATGCAAAACATCACTATATTTATACATGCTTTTTCCCCCAAAAACGCGAAAATAGTAAAAAGGGGTCGTGAATACTCACTTTTCGTATTGAAAATAGCTTATATAACACATTCAATCGTGTTTTTCACCCCAAAACGTAATAAATACTTTGAAAGAGGGGCTATGAATACTCACTTTTCGTAATGAAAATAGCTCATATAACACATTCAATCGTGC
>NC_037535.1:6874012-6875339 GCF_001531365.2 Cynara cardunculus var. scolymus
TAAACTAACATCCAGAAGAAAAATCAATGATTTTGAATGATTATCTAGAGAGTTATGGCTGTTTAAAGTAGGGTTTACCTACTGAAAAACTCTCAGATGCACATATATAATGTTTTGAGTATTTGGGGAGTCAAAACTCAATATTTTTGAGTGAGACCAATTGGATTACAACCCCAACTCAATAAATAAATTTTTAGAAGAAGATTCATAACATGTGAACATATCATTTTCAAGATATAGACGATTTGTGCACATGCACATAATCTGTCAGCGCCAAAAAATACCATTTTTAAGAAACAAACCCACATCCAACATGATTTTATCCATTTTCTTGAGGTCTAATGTTTGGGTCATAGATTACCACCATCATATGAACATTTTTACATGTTTTTGGTGTGTAATCTCTCCTTAAAACTTAGAATTTTTGGAGGTTAGAAGATAGTAGAGAGAAATGCATAAAAGTGGGTTTTCCCCCCAAAATTTGCAAGAAAAAGATGGAGATGAAGTTGTTACCTTGATTTATGATGAGAGGGATGTAATATCTTCAAAATCCTTGCTATTTTGATGGAGAAATATGGAGAAATGGGCTGGAGTAGGAAGGATGGAGAAGATGATTCTTTGAGAGACTCTTGAGTTTAGAGAGGTGTTTGTCCCTAAATTCACTGATCAATCTTCATAATCATGGCAGATCAGATTATTGCATTCAAGAACATCAAGAACATTGAGAGAGAAAGTCAATCTTTACAATTCTGGTCAAACCTCTTATTACGTAAATGAATATACAAATGAGCTCTCTCTTTTTCAAATTACAAAGACAAACCATATTTATATGGTCAAACATCTAAAGACAAGTCAAAGTGAAACTCCTATAAGAAAAGTCAAACACGCTGACTTTTACAATTATATACTATATTTAACTTTCAAGACGAATACAATTAATATTGATTTTCAAACCTAACATTCTCCCCCTTTGTATTCATACTTGAAAGAAAATTCTGTACTTTGAGTCCTTGTTTGAACTTTGAAACATTAACCATAAAAATGTCATCTTCAAAAGAAATTTTCAATATGTAATCTTCAAGTAATCATCTGTTGATAAAGATCTTCTAGCATTCTTCCCCTCAAATTGAGAACCGCAGTGATCTTCTCTTTTGACAATGTAGATCAAAAACAAAAACGATCTTCAGAAACAATGTATAAGATGTGATCTTCAAAGGATCTTCAGATAACAAGTCTTCAGTAAACTATTGTAAAAATGATCTTCACATTCAAAATCTCTCAGTCGTTGTAGCACATGAATAATCTTTCTGTAATCATCTTCAGTCGC
>NC_037535.1:6878424-6882582 GCF_001531365.2 Cynara cardunculus var. scolymus
AACTCAGATTTTTTTTCAATCTTTTCAATCTTATATTCAAATTCCTTCTCGATTCGTTCACACTCATTTTTATGATCTTTCTTTAAGTTTTTTATATAATCCTCATTAGCATAATTTTTAAGGTATAAATTTATGTAATTATCTTTATGGTTCACAATGGTCTTTTCTAGCTCAACAATCTTCTCTCTCATCTCCTTTATAATATATGCCATTAAAAAAAATTGATCAGTTAAAGATCTATGCAGTGAAATCAGTTAAAAGAAACAAGAACAGTTAAGCTCAAAAAAATAGAAAAACACTAAAACTGATGAGGATTTAGTAAAACGACGAGAAACTGTCAAAAATCAGTAAAAACAGTCAAAACCTGTTGAAAACAGTTAAAAACTATTAAAAACAGTCAAAGACAGTTAAAACTGATGAAAAACAATTTACTTAACGCAGAACAAATCAAAAATTCTCAAACAGTTAAAACACACATAAAACAGATATACGATGATCCAAAAATAAAATCTAAACACGATTGAAAAAACACGAACAATTAGAAACCTAAAAAAAATAAAATTGTCCAAGTCCAAATTACATAAAACAGTTCAAGTACATATGACCCAAAAAAGAATTCCTTGATATGATTACACCAAATGAAATGCTTGATCAATTCAACTGATTGATGTTGAAATGAATTCTTTGATTAATCTGTGTAGCAACTTGAGGTCTGTTGAACAGCACCAAGCTGTCCATTGTTATTGCTGCTGCTGTTATTACAATCAAAATGAAACTGCTTTCCACTCTGTATGCTTAAACCATTTGCATCTTGGATTGGTGCTGAGCTGCTGCTGTATAAATTGCTTATGTATAGCAAAATGAAGCTGCTGTTCCAGTCCTCAAATTGCAAACACATGAATAGAAACCTTCTATAGTACTTGCTGTTACAAGTAGTTGTCCGCAATGTTGTTGCTGCTGCTGTTACAAAACAACAAACACAGTCCCTGTCACCAAACAGCTCAACAAACAGATTTTAAGATTTGCTGCTGTTTCATATTTGCTGTTGTTTCAGATTTACTGTTGTTTCAAATTTTACTGCAAAACACACAAATAGTTTAACCAATCTGTCAAAATTAAATCCAATTCTCAGCTGGCACTACAAGATCTGATTTGCAGACTCCCACTCTTGGTTCCTAAAGCAACCCTTCAAGTGTGACCTCCTTATCAGAAGAAGGGAATGATAATGAAGTGAGTGTTGCTGGTTCCTGGGCTATAGATTTGATCTATGACAGCATCTGTCATTACCAAAAACGATATCTACAGCTTTAAGTCTAATCCAAAACAGTTGCTATTTCTCAATGGAGTTAGAACACTTGAAAACAAAATCTGTTTATCACAGGTTCTCTTTGATTCGGGTTTGTCCAGCTCGCTTAATTGGAATTTCTTCTTGTGCTCTTCCTATCACTGCTGCTTCTCACGCTCAAATCAGTCAAGACTGCACATTAAATCAGTTAAGATAGTTTATGTTCCAGACTCAAATCCACAATGCTCAATTGCAATCAAACATGCATGCTGTCAAAACCCGATTACCAAACAGATTATCAAACAGTCTAAACTGTTAAGAACCAGCAGACTTCTACAAATCAAATCAGACTGTTAAGAACTCAGAATCAAATTCAAAAGTAGAAAATCAAATAACAGCTACAATCAAATGAATATCAAACCAAAATCAGGTCTGCTCAATGTGAAAACTAATAATTCAATGAATGAACATTGAAGTCAAATACTGCAGCTTCAAGACTGTTTTAAAATTTGATCAAAACTGCAGCTTCAAGCAAATTGACTGGAGGTCTGGACAAACTTACACTCGACAGCTTCTATAATGATACAGTCAGAAGAACCAACCAGACTGGACACTCAAGATTGAAATACAGAAACACAAACATCCAGCAAAGCCTTTTCTGCTATGCTTTTTGTTACCACACTGTTCTTTCAAACAAATTTTCCTTGAGCTGTTGAGTCTTCCAAACCAATATTTTCTATTGTACTTCTTCCCAATATTAAACTCTAAAATCTCAAATGGTTAGTCAGTTTATGATTGAAACAGCTTGTGTAAATCTAGCAAACACAAATGTAAAGCAGTAACTTCAGAATTCAGTCTCAATTGAGCCAAAATAAAACTCAAAACTCAATCAAATTTCCTCATCAATATTTGAAGGCTAAAAATAGTGAGTATGGTTTGCAAATTAGGATTAAACCAAAATGACCTTAGTAACGTGTAAGATATCTATGCAGCTTCCTCTCTTCTCTTCCACAAAACTAACTTTGTCACTGATTAATACACTTGAATAACCCTTGAAATCAACAAGACTATACAATTTAGCAAAAATAGGTCAAACAGCAGTTGTGAAGAAGATGAACATTCAAGCAATTTTCACCAATTGAATAACCAATCCAGTCACAACTCAAGTGATTTCCTAAATCGCATAACACAAGAATGAAAACAGTGAACAAGGTATTGATCGATTTATCCAAATGAATCAAGAAATAGTGAACAAATAAGAATCTGGGCAAGTTGAATTGAGCGGTTTAGAAGTCCGGACACTTATCCGGTCAAAAGGTGATCGGTTTATGAATAAACCGCTCAAACTAAACCTTGAAATGAAATGAAATCGAGAAGAAACAGCAAACCTGTTGATCGATTTAGAATCCGGTCAAGACTTCTGCGATTTAGCTCCTTAATCCGCTGAAGTAGTATGCGGTATAGCTTAAACCGCTCAAGACTTGTAAGAATCCGCTCAAGTACACCGATCAAGCTATGTGCGGTTTATACTTGGACTAGAAACTGATTGATGGTATTAATCACTCGGTGAACACTCCGGTCAAAGAGTATGCGGTTTACCTCTTATCCGCTCAAACTGAGTACGATCGATTTAGAAGCAAGAACTAGGAATGAGAGTCTGTGTTATGATCGGTTTGGACTGTTGGGCCATGAAGATGGGCTTATGAGACTGGACGGTTTAACAAAAATTAAAAGAACTCAAAATTAAAAACAGATCAAAAACTAACAAAAACACAAAAATAGAAAATCTTTTAAAAAAATGGATCAAAAACACTAGTTTTAAAAAAAATTCAAGAACACGAAAAAATTCAAGAACACGAAAAAATTCTAAAACACAAAATCCACCAAAAATTAAAAAACAAATGATCAAATCACAAATATTTGTGAGTAACAAAGATTCACAATTCAATTTCGATCATTTTGATCCTATTTATAACACGAAAACACAAGATTTAAAAAAAAATTCAGATCAAACAGAAGGAAAAAATTAAGAACTCAAAGAACTGAAAAAAAATTCAGAAAAACTAAATTTTTTTTTCAAAAACTTGATCTTTTACTCTGATTTCTTACACACTTGCTTTGATACCAATTGTTTGTCCCTAAATTCACTGATCAATCTTCATTAATCTTCATAATCATGGCAGATCAGAATATTGCATTCAAGAACATCAAGAACATTGAGAGAAAAAGTCAATCTTTACAATTCTGGTCAAACCTCTTATTACGTAAATGAATATACAAATGAGCTCTCTCTTTTTCAAATTACAAAGACAACCCATATTTATATGGTCAAACATCTAAAGACAAGTCAAAGTCAAACTCCTATAAGAAAAGTCAAACACGCTGACTTTTACAATTATAGACTATATTTAACTTTCAAGACGAATACAATTAATACTGATTTTCAAACCTAACAAGAGGGAAAGAGAGGGAGTTTCAAGTTTTGAAATGAGAAAATGAGTTGTAATTGGAGAAATGATGCTATTTATGTAATAGTCTGGTTATTATTTTTTGTTATATATATATGTATATATTTATTTATAAATATACATATATATATGATATATGTGAAGGTAATGTGTAGGTGTGTGTGTGGGAGTATTAAAATAGTAAAAGAAGGGAGAGGGGTCGGCTAATTAGCCGCCTCTCAATCTCCTTGTGGGTATGTATGTATATAAAGAAATTTGAGAAGGAAAAACACACACATCACACTTTCCATATTTAGAAGTTTTTCTCTGAGAATTTGAAGAATTCGCACAAGAAGAAGAAGAAAAAGGTTTCAACGGCTTTGATTCTCGACTTATTAAGGTGAGTGTATAGGGCTTTGAATATGA
>NC_037535.1:6882682-6906023 GCF_001531365.2 Cynara cardunculus var. scolymus
TAAGAAAACAAAATTTTTCTAATAATTTTTGGGCTATCAGCTTTCTTATGGACTGGTCCGGCTGCACGTCTTACGCTCTCTTCTGCGTGACTTACGCTACTCCAACGCCCAAGGCAAAGCAACACTAATATCCAAAGATTATTATAAAATGTTGTTTTTTTATAAAACGCATTCATCTCCAGTACGCATTCATTCACATAAATAGCATAACTCATTATTTCCCTATGAACATAAATCATGGCTCTGATACCAAATCGGACACGACCGTTCATCATTTGAAATTAAACACAGATTATTGATATAATATTGAAATAGCAAGCATAATGATTAAAAGATACCTTTATTGATTAAGCAATCTTGAATACAATCGTGGCTGCTATATATATATATATATATATATATATATTATTTCATCACATGAACCAAACATAATTTTCATCTATAATATATTTCACCTCATGAAATCAAACATAATTCCGTCTATATGTTATTTCATCTCATTAAATCAAACAAAAATTATAGGTGTTCCATAAGGTGAATTATATATGTGTTCCGTAAGGTGAATCAAATACCATGTTCCATCAAGCACCATCATACACAAATTCATATTCAAACACAATCGAATCCCAAGATCTTCAACACAAACAAATTATACAAAAATACAAACTAAACTAAGCACAAATTTCATATGAACTAAATCAAGTGAAGACCGATCAGAAATCCTAACTCAAATTCAGAACTACCTTCATCCCATATCCGATTTCTTGATTCAGAGAACACCTTCTTTCTTGGTTCGAAGAACACCTCCATCCGAGATCCTATTTTGGGTTTGATTTTTTGGTTCAAAGAACACCTCCAACCACTTCTTTGTCATTCACGTTGCTGAGATCTTCGTCTCTTCGCCACTGGAGACCGTTGACAAACCCAGATCTGGAAAAAAATATTTAGGCAGGCCTACTAGGCCCATTAATATTTTTATAATGATTTAACTTTTATAATTAAAATTTACAAATAAAATTGAAAATTCTTAATATTTATCAATTCTTACTTAATTATGACTCATGATAATAACATTCTTTAAAAAATCTTAATTTTAAAAATATAATTACCTCAATTGATCAATTTCTTATTATCTTATTTAGTAATTTTCTTTGTCGATACTTCATATTTAGCGAAACAATTGTTATGTATTTACGTCAAATTTTAAGTTGGAAAAATTGTTATGTATTTTGAATTATTTTACATAACTTATGATTTTATATAAATTTTGTTTTCATAAAAATATAAAAAGATTTTTAAGTCCATTAACTCGTGGGCAAGCCTAGCCTGTTTATGGGGCGGGTATGAGTAAGATTTCAAGCCCGTAGAAACTGATTGGTTTTACCTTATTAGGCCCGTTGGACAAAAAAAAGTTAAGTCCGATCCAAATCCGCAAATGATGGACTCTACCTTGGATACATTGGTTTCACCTACAATTGTTACGATTTAGTTTAATTTGAATTTAATAAGATATATCCATTATACCCTTACAAATTGACACATTACCCTTATTTTTTGCTTTTTACAAATATGTTTTTTTCTTCAATGACCTTTGATGTATTCTAATCAACATATTAGATTAGTCCTCCAGATCTTAACCCTTTTATGGTTTTCATAAAATTTAACCTATATATATATATATAAATAATATATAACCAGAACATCACAAAAAATGAAAATCATATCATCTCATAATGAAATCAATATTGTTTCATATCAATCATATCTTTCTATATCGCCAATTTTGAAATCATATCCACCCATATCAAAACGAAAGCATGGTTACCTATCAATTAAATCGTTGCTTCTATGTGACAATTTAAAAATTACTATCTAACGTAAAGCACAGAGTCGTTGATCATAAGGTTTTTGATGTCTTGGATGAAAAGATCCAAAAATATTGAAATTTTTGGGGTTTGTAACCATGTTGAGTATATTGTTACCAATCAATAAATCTACACAAAATGTACATAGGATAACATGAAAAAATGTTCAATGATTTCTAATTACTGAAATTTCATTTAAACAAAGTAGCAACAATATTGTCAAGAAACCATTTGTGCCTTTTTGACTCTCCCTCTTTTAACACTTTTTGACAATTTAGAGTTCTACTTCGACTTGACTTGGTTTATTTCTCCTCAATATGTGTCGAAACCACGATCCTTTTTTCAAGGGATCTTTTAGAAGAGTAATTAAATGGGATCTCACACACATCATATAGTATTATAACAAAGGTTTCACTCTATGGACCTGACACTCGAGGACAACTCTATCCATCTAGCCATGTTGGAGAGGACGTGTTGAAGTCTTATAATAACTAGACTCAGATATAGAGTATTGTCAGAATCTCCCTTCTCTCTGATAATCTAGTAAAATTTCATATATTCTTGCAGAATTTGATATGTGAAAACTAGTAGTTTTCGAAGATCTAGTATTTCATGACTCACTTGTTGAATTATTTGCAAGTAAAGTAAAGTGGTATCCTCTTCATCATTTGAATAAGAGAGTTACAAGGCTCGTTTTGACCAGCTTTTTCAACCCTTTGATGTTTAGAAAAATCATTCTTTATATCCTTTTAACCCAAATTGACCAAATTATAGATATGAACGTCTCCAAAACCATATTGGCCTCAATTGAACTCTTTATGAACAAGGTAGGCTCGTAGGTGGGTCGGCTTCTATTCGACTAATAGAACATGCAATTCCCCCTTTGGCCTTAGGGCAAACACGAAATCAATTAACTACTTTTATAGAAAAAATGATTAACTTAAAGACAACAAAAACGGCCAAAAGACAAAAGCACTTGCAAGCAAGTTAAAATGAGTTGAAGTAGTCATACTGCCCTAGAACTACAATAAAGCAATAATTTTGTGTTATGTGCTGATGGATCGACTCGGTGAGTCAAAAATTGGTTCATACGGTTACATTGAATGCATTTGGTATGTAGTACAAAACGAAACAAAAAACTCAGCATCCCATATTTTGCACGACAATTAGGCTAGGACACTAGCAAGATAAAAATTCCCACCAAAATAGGTAAAAGAAAACCAAGGAGACAGACAAGATTGATAAATTACTAAACTACTAATGTCAAATTAAAACTTTCACGATTCTTTCACCTTTTTCTTTCTCTCTCTCCTCCATCCCATCCTCTTGCACTCTTTTAAGGAGGTAAAAACATCTAAAAACCGAAAAGTTAAATCATAAATGTTAAACGAAGGCCAAAAGTTACATCGCACAAGACTTGCAAGCTATCTACGTGATAAATCCCCATCTCACAATTCGCACGCCGACAGTTTCACAATTTAATTTTCCTTTCCATTACGAGTTTAGATGAACATAAGATATATCTAAACAGGAAACTACAAAGATTGAATAACTGTTAGCCATCATATGACAAAGTTAGCAAAAACCCAATGATTCACAAAACATTCTCTATTTCTACTTGGCTGAAGTTCTCGCTAGGCGCTATCACGTCATTTGACCAATATAAGATGCTTCCATTCGATGTTTACAATCCACACCCAACCTCTTCGTCTTGAAAACCAATACTATACCAAACAAACGAGCACAACATATTCCAACCGCAGGTGGGGTCTTGGGGGTATGACCTGACCTCTACCTGAATAAGTAGAACGACTGTTTATGTGAAAACCCCCTACCAGTGAAAAGCATGTGAAAGGAAGAAATACCTATATACTAAAATTGAAAAGCTAGATACAAGTAAATGATAGCAATACAAAACAATCACCCGCAAAGTGTACAAGTCGATAGTTCGACAATCACTTTTTACAAATACTAGTTTCTTCTGCCCCTTGATGTTGTTTTATCTCGTCCCTGTACATTACTTTTTAAGCCAATCAATTTAATTTCGTTGTTATATTCAATATATATATATATATATATATATATTTCTAAGTAATTTTGTATGTTAAAAATCCAAAAGACTGCCCACCACCCCCACTCAAAAGCTTATTTAGGGACCTGAGTCTTGGAACATCACTTCCTTCGAAACAAACAAAATCGCAACAGTTTGCAAACCTTAAGATAAAGCAAATTGTGCTTTCAGCATAATCTACATCAACTAGTTTTTTAATCCTAACTTCACAAAGAAAAAGGAAGACCCCATCTTACCTTTCACTAGGGAGTCAACCCACTTTCCTGAATATTTACAAGCTGTCAACCCTGCAAATTTTGCTCCAACTCTGCACAAAATGTTGGACAGATAGATATTAACATAGGATGCAATAACAGCAAATGAAGATGGCCATGACACTGAAACGCAACCCTGTACTTCTGGTGAGGTCCAATTAGTTTTTACATTCTTGAACTTTGGCATGAGTTTTTTAAGTTCTTGAAAAAAAGTTTTGACAACCATATCACTGGTTTCAGTAATGCAACGAGTCTATATCGTATCTTATTATAGAAAAGATGTGCCCTTGACCTCGAAAGTTGAATAGTTAAATGGAAGGAAAGGTAAAAAGAGGCTGACCTCCAACAAGAACACCTGAGCCCTGTGTTGCTGAAAAAACCCAAGCCCCGTGTACTGCTGCAAAAGCTCTGGCACTATACTTTACATTTCAAATATACATCATTTGAACCGGGCCCCCATCATCAACCAATAGGGCCAACACATACATCGGCTTTTTTTCAATGCAGCAACCTCGGAACCGACCCTCATTTCCATGATTCTAGTTGAGCCGAAGAGAAGAAAAGAAAAGAAAAACCCGTTATTTGACACTTTTTACAGGAGATTGTGACATATGTTCTGACACAATATCAGACTTTTTTTGTTTCATCTTTTCATTTGAGGCTTCCTTCTCTGCCTTCTTCTTCTCCGCCTCTAATAGCTTGGCATTTTCCTCATTTGCTTGATTGAACATTCTAACAAACTTCAGCAAAGTTGAAACAACTGAAATAAACCGGTCATATGGAGCAGAAGTCAAGTCCTCATAAAGGCATAAATCAATTTAAAAATTGCGAAAATCTGTTAAATTCCTTCAGCAAGAAATGTGTGCGTGTGTGTGTATCAAGCACATACACAAATTCTATGGAATCTCGGATTCATGTATCAAGCAACAACTTTAATGACTTGTGCAGGCTTCATGAGAAAATTGAAATATTTCTACTTTCTTTTGAAATGTACAGGGCTGTGTTTATATGCACAATTTGGTTCCTCCATAATAAGAAACTAATCTCTAAAAATTAGTTTATGCTGACCTAGTCCATAGTTGTGATCATAACTAAACCCCTCCTGTTCCAGTTGGGGCATATATATTTATAAGACCCAACTTGTTAGTGATCCCATCAAAACTTGGTGTGTACTATCCTCTGTTGTGTGGTTGGAACATACAGCATGCCTATCACTCCATTCTCTAGCTTTTCTTTGATGAATTGACGGTCAATTTCTAGATGTATAGTCCTGTCATGCGGGCTGGATTATTAGCAATGCTTATGATAGGGATCGGGATAAATTAGTTCAAGGGGATAAAATGTTAAAAGTTTATAAAAGGAGGGCTAAAAAGGGACAATCTGAAAGTGGCTAAGTCAGTTAGAGGAGAGAGGCTATATTGTCGGAAAGGAGGGAGCGTATGGGATAGTTTTTAGATTTCATTACGTCTTACGATTTTGGCTCTCGCTTTCTGCTGAGAGAAGGGAAGATTCCCTGGATTGTTAATTGTTCTTCTCTTTCGTTCCAATTTCAATCGAATAACCTCCTTTCCATAGTATTTTCTGTGTTAATTCCAATTGTTATTTCTATTCTCTATCATTGGTCCGACCTGCCTTGACCTGCCTCGATCATGGTTCAACCGTCAATGGAAACCCGTTCTCAATCAGCGCGTCTCGATCAACACGATGAACAGATTGCTAAAATTCAGTCTGATATCCTCGAAATCAAGGCATCAATGGATTCTGAACGAGTAGATGGAATTTCGTAAAATAATGCTTGGCTGGGTGAAACAGCAGGAGAAACAACCATTCTCACCTCCTGGCAATGCTTCTGGAATCGACAGGGTCACTCCACCACCAGCTACTCCGAGCGGTATGGATTTTATACCGCCAATGATGGGGAACGCAATTCGGCCAGGATCTGTTGAAGGATGGGCTGTGAAGAAGATCAAGTTGCCAGAATTTTCGGGTTTTGACCCACAAGGATGGATTCAAAAAGCCGAGTTGTATTTCGAAATCAATAACACTCCAATTGATTTACGTATACGACTGGCGCAATTGAGTATGACAGGGTTGTTGTCCATTGGTTCACCATTGTGAAGCAAGTATACGAATCAATTACCTGGGATCAATTAACCAACGAACTGTTGCATCGTTTTAGTGGTTTGGAAATTCACAATCCTTTTGAGATATTGGCAACCATCAAACAGGTATCCTCTATCCATGACTACATCGATGATTTTAAATATTTGCTCTCATTAGTTCCTCGGTTACCAGAGGAACAATCGTTGGGGTATTTTTTGGCTGGTTTGCGTGATGACGTCAAGCAGTGGGTCCGTTTACATCGTCCCAAATCATACCTCGAAGCTATGTATCTGGCGAAGGATGTGGAGGAGATGCTCCATCCTTCATCAGGAAGCAATTCTCAATTCCGCTTCAGGTATCATACAGGTCCTGGTCCGGGAATGAATTTTGAGGGTGGAAAGCGGGCTGCGTATGTGGGCCATTCGGAGTTAAAAGGACCTCAGGCTATATCTGCAACTACTAAACCACCAATTTCACAAGTTGATACAAAAAAATCCTTCCCTAATTATCGTTCTTCAGCTAGTGCTTCGACGGAATTTGCGAATCTGTTTAATCGAAATCGTGGGGCAGCCTTATACCAATTCCATGGTAGTTGTAGTTCCTCTAGTACTCGTCTGAGCCAAATTGCCTCACAGATTTCATTGGTATAGCCCAGAACCCTGCTTCAGCACTGCTACGAGCCATTGCATTTTGTTTTCTACTTTGCCAGGTCACTAGATTTGCCCATACAAATAAGCACTATTCACTTGTAGATCTTCAACCGATGACTGACCTGCTCAATCTGCATCAGTGGACACACGAAGCTTCTCTAGAGTAATCTGCTCCAAGAATAGTCCCCTCCAAGAGACCCGTCGAGATATCTTAGGATGCAGTAAGTTGCATTTAAAATGAACCTTATTAAGAGAGTACATATCTAGGCTGATTGAATTAACAACAGAAGAAATATTTGGCCTTGTATGAGACAAGTAGATCAACTTCTCAAGCCATCTTTGATGTGTCCTAATATCAACGTGGAATCACCTTCAATGTCACTAAGTTCTTAATTGGGTCTGCAAACATGACAGTGTAATTACAACCCATATCAGGAAGGAAATCCAGAACATATTATGTTGGCTTACCATGATTCCCTTCTTGATCTTGCAACTTCCATTCCATATCAATGATCCCAAGTCTCTAATATCAAATGCTCGGGCCAGATACCTTCCAAGTTGCCTACTACTTCATGATCATCCCCCATGACGATGATGTCATCCACATACACGAGTAAAAGAGTCATCTTCCCATCTTTCTTCCTATTAAAGAATAAGGTGTGATCAATCTAACCTCGGGATTATCCTTGTTTCACTTATCTCTTTTGTACTCCACCACCATTCCTTCTTATTCAACCACCAAGAATTGTTCAAATAAAACCACAAGGGTTAGTGGCGTAGTGGTTGAGGCCCTAGGGGATGGGTGGAATATCCCATCTGCCAAGGGTTCGATTCCAAGCGTACACAACAATTGTGGCCACTGAGTTTATCATGACTTATATCTTGCATTCACAAGTTGCTGGGATTAGTCAAGGCATAGCCTAAGGCACCCTTCCCAAAAAAAATTGCTCATGTAAGGAACCTTCCCCCGTTAGCTTGAACTGATGAAGCATTAGTCTTTTTAATTCTCCCACATCCTAATGGGTCTCCTCTTATTTTCCCACTAAAACCACAATAAGGTGTCACCCTCGAATGAAATGACAAGACTTCCAGTTTCTTTCTTCATTGTTGAGTTTAATAAGGACAAAATACATTTCAGTCTTCAATATCCACCCGCCTGCATCTGTACCGTCAGATACACATAACTCCTGCTTCCTTTCCCTGATTGCAAAGAAGTGTCATGCCTCGTTGCTTCTGTCTCCATGATCATTCATACCCAGCGGCGGTTCGATGTAATCATCTCAGTCCACTCCTCCAGTCACGTTCGTTCTCCCCGGGGCTGACCCTCACAGTTAGGAGGCCCTTTGCAAGGAACTAAAGGTGGACCTTTAACTTTTTAAATTATACTATTTTTACCACATTCCAACATCTATTTGATAATAAATCGATTGATGGGTCCTCATTGACCTGGAACAAATTGTTCATCTTTTCTAGTTGAAGACATCACATTTTATATAGAATCAATCAATCATTATGGAAAATTTCAAAAACACATATCAAACAAAACGTTTTCTACAAATTTGTCGTCGTTAAAAAACACTATCAAAAATTTATGAAGTTCCAAAGAACATATAAAAAAGGTCAACAAAAATTTAAAAGAAAATCTAAATTCCATTAAATAATCAAAGGAACTTACAGAAAGTAAATAGTAAAAATAGAAAACAGAAAAGAATTGTCGCTTTTTGGTTTAGAGGATAAATTATAAAAAGAAGTTATTAGAAACAATTATATAATTTAGTCATCAGACTATTAAAGAATAAGAAAACAAAAAATAATCAAAAAAATGCATATACTTAAGTCCCTTTAATAAACCCAAGTTAAAAATTAAAACCCCAAATTAAAATCAGAACATATAAGAAGATTTGCCTAAGGAATTTGAACCCAGGTCGAATGGCCCTTCCCCGGGATTTCTAAACCCCTTCCTCGGGATTTCTAAACCCCTTCCCCACTCCATTACATATTAACTTGTTTTATTTAATGTACTAATTAATTTATATACTAATTTTATTTTAAATAAAAAATTTTGAAAAAATCGGAGCCCCTGGCGATCAGAGGCCTTGTGCGGCGGCACCACCGGCACACCACCAGGGCCGGCCCGGATCTCCTCAATGTGTCTTCCTGCAACTGGAACATCGTTCCCTTTGCTTCATCACCTTTTTCATATCCTCTTTCATCGAATTAACCTCCAATTGAACAATTCCCAAGCTTCCTTCCATCTCATTCACCCTTGACCCTACTAGCAGAGTAATGTTTGCGCCCTAAACCGGGCTCTGACTCCAATTTGATGCCAACCAAAAGAAAAGAACAGAAAAATCACAGCTTTAGAGAGGCTAGGAATCTCTACCCTCGACTTATTGAGAATGGAACTTTACAATCAATTCAAATCTCTCTCATCCACTAATGCTTCCTTATTTATCATCCCAAAGGAAGCTCCCTCAACAGCCCCTTAACCGACTTCCAACAACCTAATTCCTGAACTAACTTTGAGCCCACTACCAAACTTCTCTATTTACCTTATTCCCTTCCTCACCTGACTACTAGTCTGCCCTTCCCTCTTCTCTTCTTGCATACATTCCAGTAACTTTGGGTCTAACAGTAAACAGAAGTAACAACTTTATTTACGTTTAATTCCCAAACTAGGAGACTAGGCAAGACTAAAAAACTATATGTGATTCCCAAACTGGGAGACGAGACAAGACTAAAAGACTACATGTGATGTGAAGGTGTGAAGAAGAATATGAACTTAAATTTAAGAACAAACTCAAGAACAAGAGGATATAGCATAAACATGACATTACATGAACATCCAAATCCAACAAACATCAAACACTTGTTTATAACCACACTTATTTAAAATACTAAAGGAAACCAAGTTTTCCCTAATTCCTGGTACATGAACATCCTTAAGATTAAGGGTCTTCCCATAACTAAATTCTATGCGTCCACCACTTGTATCTTCTTTTTTCTTCTTTTTTGGTCAGGAAGTGATAAAGGAAAAATGAAGAAAAAAGAAGATACAAGTGGTGGAAGCATAGAAGACTCTACAAGATTGTAACCATCTAGATTTCTTAGAAGATTTAGTAATTACCTTACCAACCATATTACTCCGGGAGATTAAAAAAGTAAGGTTTCGCATATAGATGGCATATAAGAACGGATAGGATATAGCTATCAACATTTGAAAAATGATAATGTAATTACCTTGCTCATATGGGCAACGGGCTGGATCCTCGCCGAAGTAAAGAATTAAAGCATCCACATTTTTACCCTATAAAATGGCATGCCCTTGAAACAACGTTGAAGAAGCATAGGTGCCTTTGCTTATACATGTAAAATCCTTAAACCACCTATTGTATATCTAAAAGGAAAATATGAGACATACCACGATAGTATACAAAGAGGCCAAGGACCTTGCTTCACCTTCTGCCGAACGAAGGAAGTCCTTCAGAGCCTAGGCAATAAAACCAAAATATTCCAGTTAAGTACCAATACAAACAAATTTATTGAAGAAAATGTTACGCTACAGAATCTACCATTGCTTTTACCATTGTAATTCCAAAACTTCCTCTTACAAACTTAATATCTAATATGTAACTCAAGGCTTTTGAGCTTCATTCTCCAAAGTACAAACGGTTACTATAATAGCTAGACAAGCACCCTTGTCAAGCCGATATTCTTACCTTTCGGAAATTTTCAGACACGGGTCCATCATTTTCGGACAATGACAATTCCTGGACAACTTTCTCTAATCCTTTGCTAATAGCTTGCATTTCCTCTGCCAAGAATTTCAGTTGCATCTGGACAGAAATAATCAACTATAATCAAACATAGAATAAAACCAACATGACTTCCTTTCTAGAACATGTGAAAAATCCACCTAGATTACCTTTGATGCAGGTTCTAAACTGTCAAGATCCTTGGAAAAATCAAGGACTTCAGGTAGTTTGTCAGCAAGCACCTAGAGGCATCCAGCAGAGTCAGCATGAACAAAGGTCGAAACAAGTACAGTATTCTCCACATAATTAAATGAAAAGTTGAGTGGCCTAGTCAGCTTAATTGACATGAACCTAGAGGACCCCTAATGTTACGAGCATAGCATGCTAATTTGAAAGAAGACATGGCTTTGGCAACCGCAAGGTGAGGGTAAGGTGCAGAGTGGTCGACTGTTTGAACCTATGACTTCATTACTCAAATGAACAGCCCAGTCTGTATCTTCCAACCTATGACTTCATTACTCAAAGTCCAGATTTTCCAAGCTCAGGCATATAAAAAACAGAGCAGTACATGAAATATTCTCAGTTATGTTTTACCGGTGATACTGATCTCTAACAGGATCATATGAAATGCTTACTAGATCATTTTAATGGTGCATGCAGAAATTCAGTAGTACCAACTGCTCTATGAAATAGAGTAATTGGAGAGAGAACCAACAATCTAAACCATGTTTCAACATCTCCACTATGTGAATACGAGTAACATATAGATATAAGATACCACCTATGCTCAAGCCAATCAGAATAGTCTTGGATATGGGAAAGAAAAAAGCTCTCCATGTTGGATTGCTAAATGCTCAAAAACCTTGAGCTCTTAGAAAGCAGGCCTAATAAAGCAAATGATGCTGGATAATAATGTACTATACACAAATACAAGGACAGAGCATCCTATCAAGTAAAAGTTTGTCAACTCTTCCCTATTTTGGACCATAGTTTTTCCCATTTTATCTATAAAGTGAATGAGAACTGTAACCATCATGCTCGCACTTTCATTGCAAAACCACCATTGTATTTGCTAAAATTCATAAGGAAAAGAAATTGAAAACCACATGGTTTTCCCAATTTTGCAATTTCTTTCAAATATCCAGGATCTAATTTTTTAACTCAACCTGAACTTGACATTTCTCCAACTATCGTACTTGGCTTTTCAATTGTTGAACAACCATCATACTTTCAGATATGCAAAAAAAAATGACTGCATTTTTTACCCAAAGAAGAAACCACCTCATTGATATTAATACCATCAATAGACTTCATGTATATGATATCAAAAATTCACAACAGCAATACTTGTAGATATGATATATCTCATACAACTTTTTGACACACATAGGTATGAAGGATGAAAATGTTGGATATACAAACATATCAGATAGATTCTTCCTTTTCTTATTTCTTATGCATTTATTTATTTGATAAGTCCATAGAGGTACACTTCCGCCAAATTTATACCCAATCTTAACTTAAAAAATACACCCTCGGTGCCAAAATAAATACATCGCTTGATTTGACACATAGCTCAACGAGACAACTTGACTATTGGTCAAATATCTAAAATGTTGCTTGGACAAATGGAAAAAAAAAAAACTTGTGGGCAATGTTAATGATAACAATATAGTGATTACTAATTGAAAGAAAATGAATTTGGATTAATAATTTACCCAAGAAGAAACGTGGCCTTTTCTAGGACAACCAAAAAGCAAACCATTGCACTTAGTTTAGATGGATGGAGTAGTTATTTTGAAGAAAATGATTCCAAAGAAGAAATTAAGCAAAAGTCACATGTGATTCAAGTACCATGGACATGTGATGAGAAACATCTGTTAACAAACTAAAGCATTTCGGTACATTTACGATATAACTGCTAATTAGATCGTAATAAACGTTGAGTTTCTGTTCATCTTCATGCACTCGTGCCAAATACAATATTCTTTTGCATTTTCTAAATATATATTGGGTGTTCAATAATTGAAAACCAATAACAATGGTTGAAAATGTAAGGTTAGAAGTGCCCAGGTACAAGTTGCATTAAAAAAATTAACCTTGATCAGACTTTGGACAAAACAGCAAGATCGGGAAAACTATAGTTTTTTTTTTGCTTCTTAGCAAGTATGATGGTTGTTTTACAAGGAAAGGGCAAGTACAATTATTAAAGTTCTTATTCACTCAACCTGGCATTGGTAAGACACACAGATCTGAAAAAACAAATATAACGAATAAAAATTTGGATACAAGAAAATGAAAATCTCCAGTTCAGAAAACGGAAAACTGATTTCAACTTGTTCCAAGCCTCAACCAAACAAATTTCCTCAGTTATATGGCTAAAGCCCTAAAGGAGCGTCCACATGAGATGCATTTAAGACCTGTCTACCATTTTGTCTCACTCTCACCATATTCTATAACAGTACCTTCACATGAATTATTTCTTGCCATCATACCAAGAAGTTCACACCACCTAGTTTTCAACAGCACATCAGTTTCTCTTGGCCTAATAAGGAGATTGCAGCTAGCCTGTTTACCGGATCATTTTATTGTACATACTTAGAGACTCAAACTACCTTCATTAGGCTTTCATGCTCCTGTCTTAGCATTATCATTCTTTCAGCTGCACATTCGATGTGCATGTTCTCATTGAGCCAAGTTATACCATAGTCTGCCTACAAGTTGTGTGCAATGGTCCTTCAGAATACCTGATCCACATCGTCCAAAAACCATCTAATCTCTACTTGCATCTACCACCAAGTCAAAAGTTGCTATGTCACCCATGGATGAATGGTTTCACCAGATACCATGACTGTATTTAACATACACATGAGTGTCACTAAAGTGGGTGTGGCTCTTCCCTATGATACTATACATACACCTTCCTGATGTCTTACGCAGTCCTTGTTTGGGTTAGCATTTGTAGTGAACCGCATATCACTAGCAGATGAAAAGTTTTCATCATATAACTTCTTAATCTACAAGATCAAAACATCCCCGTTAGCCTTCTCACTCTTTCAATGTTTTTGGCTCACCTTTTTTGTTGAACAATTAACATACATTTCCAGATAAGCTGGTTAACTATACATAAAGTTACTTATAAAATGAAAAAAGAGATTCACTAGTGGAAGATCGTTCAACAAGTTGAAAGGTAATCATCCCAAGGAAGCAATGTTACACATACACCTAATAAGTGGCATTCAAGAAGCATCTACTTCGTGAAGAGAGAGAAAAACATGAAATACATACACATAAAAATTAAAGAAAACATGATGCATTCATACAAACAATAGATGGCACCAACTTTATGTTATAGCCAAAAAAAGATCAACATTACTATAATTGTCATGACCACCCGAACTCTGTCCCAGGTATTCACAGAACGTGAGAAGCAGATGATTAATCATCTGCTTCCGGAAGAAATAGCTTAAGACAAGAATATACTTGAAACTAAAACTGGAGAACAATCCTTTGATTTAAAGGAAAAGAAATGAATACCTTACAAAGATAATGCATGAGAGTCATTCTATTGTTCTTTGCACGTGTCTCTGTAAGTTTCAGAAGGCTATCCAACCTGAACCCAACAGCAGAACCTATAACAAGACCAAGTTCATTTTTCTGGAAGTCCAAAAACAAAGACCTTAGGTACTTACAACCACAATAATAGCCAAACTTGAGCATCAAAGAGGATTAGTTAGACTGACTAGAAACAAATATATGTTACCAACTTAATAAACATAGATCACCTAGTTGTCTTAACCATGCTACTGAATTTTGCCCATAGAACAAGTCATATTAAATAATCGTCATCTACACTAAATGCAGTTGCTAGGGTTAAAGACACTTACATAATCATTATCATCTCCAGAGCTTAATATTGTTTTGTGAAGTCAATCATATATCAAAAGGCAAGCTTCAATGGCAGTGACAGACAAAACTATAAACAAGATTCAGACACATGATAGAACTGCATGACAGTGTTCAGGGTTTGAAGTTATAATTGCCAAACATTAATAGGCATCTTGGCTGCTTCATTAATTCTGTGATGCAAAAGAGCCAAAATAAGAAGGGAATTTCATATCAAATTCATTTGACAAGTACATTCAAGAAACAGGGGAAAACCCCCAGATCTCATAAATTATTAGGCAATCCTCTTATAATAACATAATAACAATAATATTTAATTAATAAAAGCTGAAAATGACTGTTGGTTACCACTCTGTACACAATGGTGAAAGATCCAACAAACTTAACAACTCAGCTAATAACTCACCCCTTGCAGTGCCCTGGTTCAAGGCATTTCCCAGAGAAAGAATTGTTTGCATAATTCTCTTCAATTTGCCAGAACTCCTGGTCTGATAGAAGCACCATCAACATACACGAGACATAAGTTTCAATGAATAATATTGTCACTAATTAACTGCAGAGTCGACGTAACAGGAAGATAACTTGCCTGTTCTACTGCCGAGTTTACAATGTTTAGGCTCTTCCTAAGATCAGAAACCTAAATGGCAACAAAACTTGAGCGTTAAATCCAAATCCAGACCTATAACAAGCAGATAATGCATGACATAATATCATCTGACCTGTGCATTGAACTGTAACTTAAAAGAGAAAACTCTGAGCTTAGACTCTGTACGTGGAACTTTCATTAGCTCCAAGAAGAACTGTTGCAAATAATACAAAATGCAATCAAATTGATTCAGATCGTGACATATTTCAAACTCAACTTGTCCCAGCCCCATTGTCATACTAAAGTAACAAGCAGAATTGTATTACAAACCTGTTCACATTTTCCCAATTTATCCTTCTCTCCTTTGTAACCCTAAGCACAGAAACTGTTACTATGAATAAAAGTTCTCAGTGCATCATTCTACATGAAAGGGACCATAAACATCTAAAGGAAAAACAAAATAAGAGATACAAAAAATAAGAGATACAAACTAAACATGATCTGGGCCATGCGTAACCTAGCTGCAAAATAGCATAAACTTGAAGAAAGATCTTACTTTTGGAGTTAATCGTTAAAATTTTAATATTTTAATTGCTGCAACTTAAATCTTGATGCACATAAACCATTTAACATTCTTATGTTCACCAACATGTTTTCATGGGCGTGACAAATCAAAAGGACCCCGCTTCCTCACTCATGGCAGGAGTCGCATGCTATTCTCAGAACATAATTTCCACACTTCAGTCATTTAGTTAATTATAGAAACTTTAAGGTTGAAATTTTCATATTCTTGAAACAAGTAAGAACTAGAAGTGTTTAAAGCTTCCTTGATAACAGATCATGTGCAATGCACTAGCATCTTCCTGTAAGTTTTTTAGCCGTTCTTTAGCAATTGAATGAACATCGCAACAGCATCAAGCATCAAACACTAATTTCAACAAACATCACTCGAAAATCAGTGTTTCGACTTCCATTTAACCTTTTAAACAACCCAACTAGCATTTTACCTTTAGCGTCTCCAATTCCTCCTTTGTCGGACAAAACTTTATGAGATTGTCCACTTGATCCGCATCCATGGCTGAGTCTTCTAAAGCAAGGACATGATCCTGTCAATTTCAGAAACAAAGGACTATCAGAAGACCATTAGACAACTAAATTACAAATTATTAACACCTATACAGATTCTGAAGAATCTGCACATATCCATCCAGCCACTTTAGAATACATTGTGTCATAAATTCTATACCTAACATATAAATTCTAAAAACATTTATATACAGGGCCGTCCCTGGAGGAGGGCGGCACGGGCGCACGCCCAGGGCCCAAAAATATCAAGGGCCCAAATTTTTCTCTTAAAATATAACAGTAGTCTAAAAGAATGTAATAAATTAAAGAAATCCAAAAAATTGTAGCATATAATAAGAAGTAAAAAGAATTTAGTAGATAATAAGGGCTCAAAAATATATCAACTAATTATATTGGAGAAGAAAATAATGAAAAATTAATTGATCATTCATTATGTGCTATTGTTTATTGTCTCTCTAATTTTTTTTTTATCTACTAGATGTATTTAGTAATGTCCCTTATACATGTCAAAAAAGAAGGAAAATATAATTTAGATATTTTCATCAATTCTTTGACTTATGTATCTTTCATTGAGAATCCACCACAACACAAGATTCTATTTAAGTGCTCAAACAATCATTTGTTGAGCTTGCATATTATATGTTTAATTTATTATTTATTCTTATTGGATCTCATTGGATCATCTTTTCTTTCATATTCTTATTGATCCTCATTTGTCTATTTGTCTAGAAAACCTTGATAATCTTCTTTATTATTGATCTCTCATTGACCTTCAATATTACTTCATTCACACGAATTCTCTTTTTGTATCAAAATAACACATATTTCTTGTTATGAACTAAAAAAATTACTTTTTAAAAATTTATCAACTATAGTTTCTATACTCTTGGTTTCAAATTACCTACTAAGACAAACGTAAATAAAAATAAATAAGATTTTTTTCCTTAGTAAATTATTAACATTTCTTGTACTCAATTTTATACTAATGAAAAACATGTATTGAATTTTTTCGTACTTAATGAGGGTCACTACAAGAAAAGTGAGCTTCGGCGATGTGCCTTTTAGCGATGACATGTTTCCGCCACCAGTTATAGCAACAATATGTTGTTATATACTCTTTCTGATGATAAATGGACTTTTAGCGACAACAAAATTCATTGCTAAAAGCCTTGTTTCTTGTAGTGGACCCTGTTTTTACGTTTGCCCAGGGCCTTTAAAATGTCAGGAACGGGCCTGTTTATATACATATATACACGGTCTTGCATATAGATTGGAGAAGCACCACCTTGCTAACCAGCATAAACTACCTCCTTTTACAAAACAAAAGCATGTTACTTAAAAAGAAACAAGGGTTTGCTTGGGACATGATGATATGCAGCATCTTGCAGCATGCAGAACTGATTAACTAGAATGATTATGCAAATAATATGGTGATGTCATTGAGGCAGTGGACAATTTTTGAAGAAGGATCTCTTAAGTGGATCTACACACTTGTGGAAATTCAAAACTAAAAATAACCATGTGTTATCATCTTATAGTCACAAATTACGGAAGTAATTGGCGAATGGTTCTCTCCATCTTTCCCTCTAACACACATTAATGTCTTCAGTTCTAAACCCATCTCCTAGGAATTTGAACCAATAACCTGCTGAATAAAATTATGAGCCAAAGACCTACTATTCTCAACACATTGATGGCTTTGATTCTTGACCCGCATCACCCATCCAGGCATATTGAAATTTAGTACTTCAGAATATCTCAAGTTTATTGTAGATCAAAGGGCTCCTCTTTTTCATCAACCTCGAACGAGACTACAACTTGCTGAAAGTGATGCAACATTAAACATTCCTCCCCTTGGCTGAATTTTTGTTTACAACTTCCTTTTGTTCTCACAAGGTTCTGCTAAATGGATTCCTATGGTTTCCACTTCATGAAAACGTAACTATTTGTTCCAAAGAAAGATTGTGAAGATAAAATGGAACTCTCCATCAGTTCACAAATATACCTATGTTTGTGCATGTATTACTTGTTCCAGCTTGGCAATTATCATTTTTTTGAATCAATTTACTAATATGAGGATTTTCACTAGGCTAATAAACAAGAATTCAATATGCAGGTACAAGAGGGTGTATGTGTGTCTTCAAAGATGTAAATTGGGGTTAGCACAGACAAATGGATATAACGTGACCAACTTCGGATTGCTTTTGTTAGGCTGACCACTTGCCAGTTCTTTGTGTATTTGTAGTTAGAACACCAATAATATAACTAAAAGATAAATAGTTGGCCTTACCATCAATTCATTCAATGGTATTTTGACCTTTGAAAGCATGATTTCACAGTTATATGCCCTCCTGTGATCAATCTGCAAGAAATGCAAATAAATTAATTTATGTACAAACAATTTCAAGCTCATTCCATTCGCAGCTCCATCTCGACCCAAAATCCCAAAGAACTATGCTTCTAATAGACAACAAGAATGTTAACAATCAACTTTATTGAGATCACAGATAAGTCTGATTAAGCAGTTCCACAAAGAAGCAGATGAAAAGCGATTTGTCAACCTCAACCAGTAGAATAGTCAGGAATGCATTAAAAATTTTAATTATTCATGAATATGATGAAGGTGTGATGATATTTTACCAGTTGTACTTTCTCAGGTTTATTAGCTACCGCTGCTTTAGATTTTGATTTTTCAGCCTCTGCTTTTGGGTTTGATGCTGAGAAGAGAGACTCAAGTTCTGATATATCAATCTCTGGCGCCCTAATGTGCATGAACCATAAGAAAAACGAGAAAATCAAGAAATGCTTAGTGGAAGACATCATCCTCTTTCAAGAGAGAGAAACTTACTTTGCAGCTTCACCAGATTTTGGTGTCTCGGCCCACAAGCTTCCTTGTACTGCTCGTGTTAGCTTTAACCAATGCAAAGGCTTCAGCTTCGTGGATTGTTGATTTTTCGAATTACCTATCCTTGACAAACTACGGCCCTTGACTAAAGGTGGTGGAGGAGAAGGAACTCCAGAAACATTGGCTGCTCTGGGTATAGATGGTGGTGGGGGCGGGATAACACCTGCCGCATTTCCATTAGCAGAAAACATTGGCGGAGGCGGAGGCGGCGGTGGTGGACCTGAAGAAATCTGTGATGCAGTGTCAAGATGCAGGGATGAGGAATTAGGAGCTGGGGGAGGTGGTAGTGGTGGTGAGGGAACTGGTGATGCAACTCTTTTATCCCTTACAGGAGGAGGTGGAGGAGGAGGTGGGGGTGGTGGAGAGGGATCAGCTCTCGTAACAGGCCTGTCTTTCACAGATGCTGTTGGTGCTGCTGAAGTTGTTTCAGTTCTAACAGCTTGATCCTCTCTAAAAGATGTTGAAGGAAGAAGAGGGGCTTGGGGAGGTCCGCTCCTGGTACGGTTGTCATTCACTAAAGATGAAGCTGGTGCAGATGGCTGGGGATGAGATGTGGTTTGAGAAGGTTCAAGTACGGTACCTCTTTTGTCCTTCAAAGGAGGAGTTTGAGGGTCCGTTGGAGGAGAAGTTAAGGATTGAGAAGGCTCAACCTTAGCATCTGTTTTGTCCTTTTTTAATGGGCTAGGATGGAGGATGGAGGGGGGGAATGGAGACCCAGTTACATTACATGTTGAAGGAGATCGTGCAGGTTCAAGTACAGAACCTCTTTTCTCCTTCAAAGGAGGAGTCGTAGTAGAAGGCCGAAGTTGAGAAGGGTCAACCTTAGTATCCTCGGTGTCCTTTAATGATGGGCTAGGTTTAACCTTAACATCTGTAACTTCCTGGGATGGTTGACTAGAAGGAAGAGATGGTGGACTTGAAGCGCTTGGACGTGGTGAAGTAGGAGTTGGCATAGGAGGTTTAGTTCCAGACACTAGTGAAGAAGCTGATTTTTGGTCAGTTGCGACAAGGGGAGATGATGAAGGTTCTTGGTGCAAAGCAGATGTCTTCTCAACTGGAAGTGAAGGTGACAGTGGTGGTGATGACAGTGATTCTGGTGGAAGTGGTGGTACTAGCTTCTGTTTTTCCACATCACGTCTTTGGCCATCAACCTTAAGACCACCAGCATCAGGAGATGAGGGTTCCTCCATAACCATATATGAGGTGCTCTTTGGCTTATTTTTGAATGATGTGGTGCTTTCTTTATCCTGGTATGCATCAGGAGTCTGCGAATGAAGTAAATTTCTAGCTTCAACAGACCGTCGAGAACCGGTCTCCACTTTTTCTTGAACAATATCAGACGCAGCTAACTGATGGAGAACATTTAGCGCAATATCACTTTTAGGAGCTAGCCAATCCACACTGCTAAACATCTCTTGAACTTTAGCAAATGCTTCTATAGGGAGACCCTCTTCCTCAAAACAAGCCAAATCTACTGGAATTGTAGAAGCTGCAGCGTCCATGTCGGAGAAAAGAAGCTTCATCCAAAGATATTTGTTACATATACATATGGGGAATGTAAATGAACACATACATATGTGTAGGTATAACAAACATGAAGGCTTCCTTGGGGAGGTATAGTGCAAAAAATTATGTCTATGGGCTGAAGCAATGTCATGAAACATACCTCAGCCCTGAAGTCCTCGAGAAATAGTTCCTTAGCATCCCATAGTATGTCGATTTCATCACGATTGAGCATCAAAATATTTGACCTGATAAATGCTGTGTTGAACACAGCACGATACATCACCTTTTCATGATCCAGATCATCATGTAAGCTGATACACTCCAGCACAATGTCACCTTGAACATGACAATTGATATCAATTTTAACCAGTTCAGATTCTGCCTGCAACATGTAGTAAGAGGTAACAACAAATGAAGATTCCAAAGGTAAGCATTGATTTTGCATAAAAGCAAGAAATAGTTTCTTTCAGCTTAAAATTAAAAAGAACAAAGACTGGCCAAATACATGTACGAGGCATTCAGAGTAACATGTCGCAAGATGAGACATCAAAATGATTGAAATTATGCTAAGCCCATTTAGAAATAGGCTGTAGGCTACATAATCAATTTCTTCACATTATTTTCTTTTAAATATATAGAAGTAAATGCTTTAGAGTTTTTAAGGAGTGTTCCATTAGCAACTTGACATAATTTCAAAATATGAAACAGCGTTGATAGATGGAGAATTAGCATAAACACACAGACCTCCTCAAACCCCACAGTGCAGTGGCCTCGTCCTCACATATTGGTGGACATTCTGGTCAGGTTTTTTTAAAGACGTTATGGTCATGACGTTGAACTACCGACACATGCATGTCAGATTGTATTAGTTCACAATACGCAATTCCTCACATCATGTTTTTAATATGAGTTGTTTGTTCTTCAACTTTTACCAAAACAACATGATGTTACAACTTCGGCCTAAAGTGCAACAATCAAAATTGACAAACAGCACTATTGCATGGAAGCTGATAACGGGTAGTGTAACACCCTAGTTTCATATTTGTTAATTACAATGTTTTAAGCCTTAAATACAAATATTATGAGGAATTTAAGTACTCTAATAACGTGCCAGCAGCTGTACCATCTATTAAATTATCATATATTCAAGGCAAGTAGCTTACAAGGCAAAGCATGAGAAATCAAACCTGAAGTGATGAGTAGTAAGTGTTAAAAGTATGTGTTCGCAAGCTATTTGATGACTAAGCAAGTCTACTAAGCATAGCAAGGCAAGCTAGTTATGAGTTGTCAAGGCTAGAAGCATGTGTTGGCAAAATTCATGATGACAAGCAAGAGCTAGAAGCATGACGAAAAAGCTAGAAGCATGATGTTTCAAGATTCCTTTATATTAAGCATGAGGTGCCAAGATTCTCTTATCCTCAAAGATGAGGTGTTAAACTCTCATAAGAGAGTACAATTTTGGGAGCAAGAAGAACAAGTAGCTAATCGAATTCAGGGTTGAAGTGTTACTATTAGTTCCATACCAGAAATAAGAAATCTCTCTCCTTATACATAATCAAGCTTGAAGAAAGGAATTGGGAAAAGCTAGGCATAATCAAGGTGAATACTTATGAGATTTATGAGGTACATACATGATATATAAAGGTATTTTATGCATTACACGATACTTTGGCATCTTTCCCTTACATGAAAAAGTTATGCATATTCAAGATATGCTTACAAGTACGTGTTTTACACACAAGGCATGAAAGTGTTTACATGTTATGATAAAGTATGTGTTAGACAAAGCATGAAAGCTTTTACATGATATGTATGACCACAGATATCCAACGTATAGGATATTACAAGAAGGGACGTCTTGCAAACGGACCCAAGGGTCTGCAAACCTCAAGAAGTATGCACACTTACATGTTTAAACTTTCAGGTCTTGTGTAACACATACTTATCATAACATGTAAACACTTTCATGCCTTGTGTGTAAAAGGTATACTTGTAAGCATATCTTGAATATGCATAACATTTTCATGTAAGGCAAACATGCCAAGGTATCGTGTAATGCATAAAATACCTTTATATATCATGTATGTACCTCATAAATCTCAAAAGTACTCATCTTGATTATGCCTAGCTTTTCCCTTAATTCCTTTCTTCTCTGTTATATCGTGATATATCGGCGATATATCGGTCTCTAGAAAAATATCGTTGGTGAAATATCGGTCAAAATATGGGTTCCGATAATATCGCCGATATTTACCGATATTTTGATGGAAAAATCGGTCCGATATACCAATTTTCTATAAGGCAAATGTTTGGGTTTTTTTTATTACATGTTGGGCTTAGTTTTTTGGACCTCTTTATTTGGTCAACCAGTCAACACATATATTAGGTCTCACGCTTCTTCTCTTCTCAGTTCTTTCACAGTTCACGTTTCTTCTCTTTTTGGTCCTATTTTGTTTTGTGAGACTTGTTTATGTGATGTTTTAATTTTGAAACTATATTTCTAAACTCTAATTAATGCATATGATATGTTTATGGATGCATACATAATATATATATATATATATATAATTCTAAGAAATATTATATTAATCGCTATTTTGGACCGATATAACCGAAATATCGAATATCGGTCCTAACCGATATTTTGTATTTTG
>NC_037535.1:6906343-6911677 GCF_001531365.2 Cynara cardunculus var. scolymus
TTCAACCGCTATTTATAGGTGAATTCATTGCATTAGCTACTTGTTATTCTTGTTCTCAAAAGTGTACTCTTATGAGAGTTTAACACCTCATTTTTGAGGATAAGAGAATCTTGACACCTCATGCTTAATATAAAGGAATCTTGACACATCATGCTTCTAGCTCTTTTGTCATGCTTCCACATCATGAATTTTGCCAACACATGCTTCTAGCCTTGACAACTCATAACTAGCTTGCTTTGTCATGCTTAGTAGACTTGCTTTGTCATCAAATAGCTAGCGAACACATACTTCTAACCCTTACAACTCATCACTTCAGGTTTGATTTCTCATGTTTTGCCTTGTAAGCTACTTGTAGACTACTTGTAAGCCACTTGCCTTGAATATATGATAATTTGATAGATGATACAGCTGCTGGCACCTTTTTAGAGTACTTAAATTCCTCATAATATTTGTATTTAAGGCTTAAAACATTGTAATTAACAAATAAGAAACTAGGGTGTTACAGGTAGCCTCATGCAAGTGACATTGGATATACACTTGAATCATGCACAAATCACAAGCAGATTACATTTGTAGGTCCGTCCATTAATAAGACAAACTCCATTCAGAACATCATCCAAACATGATAAACATATAAGAATGAAAAGGTGTTGTAACAGAAGTAAACTGGATCGAAATGATGAGGTACAAACAAATAAAGATGAAATTTAAGAGCATTATAGGGTAACATAAAGGACCGTGAAGGTGTTGCAAAAAATTTAACCTGGATTGAGATGATGATGATGTGCGAACATAATTAGGGGATAAATACAATGGGAGCATTTCTACTTTTTACCTTCGCCAGTGAGACAACTGGAACCTGGAAATGGAATTATGTACTAAATAGAGAACAGAAAATCTTGCCTGTTTGTAGCGTCGGACATATTTGCTCCTCTTTGGGGTTGAGAACAGAAGTTTGGGAGTTTTATCACCAGGAAAGAAAGGATCTTGTCCATAGATCCTGAAAATAGGGCAGCAACCACCACTTCCATCAAAGTCAGGAATCATCCGGATAATCACACAATCCAAAGTGAGTGCCCTGTCCAGTGGTGGCCATTCTGTAGCCACATTCCTCCTTGATACATACTGTAAGTACCTCAGCTGAGAAGGTAGAGGATTCAGTGGCGAAAAGAAGTGTAACAGTTCACGAGGAGCTTGCTTATACACCATGTCCAGGGTCTTGTCTTCCCGAGTGTAATGCTTTCGGTAAATCAAGAGTGCAGCCAGCATGAAAGCCAAAACTGGCCAACCACCCTGTTCACAGTGCATCAGAAGAATATTTTGCTGCCCAAGCGAGAGCCAGCTTTCACTTGATCTTAGGAAATGGTGGATAACCTCCATTGCAAGCAATGGGCAATCTTCATATTGCCGAGGATAGTCCATAATGGTCATGTCATAGTCGGCCAAAGCAGAGGCAATTTGGCTTGATTCTCCCTTGTGAAAATTAAATATCAGGATCGAAGCATCGGGGTAATAGTCCTTAAGCTGACCAACAGTGTTTCCCACATAGCTTTTATAATTTTCTTGTTCCCATGCATTGGCAGTAAAACAGCAATCGAAAACTAAACGCAAAATAGGCAAACCATCAATCATCAAACCGGGAAAACCCAAGCTCACAAAAAAAAACTCAACACACATCAAATACATAGAAGAGAATAGGTTCTAAAACAGAAGATGCTTGCATCCAGGTGACAATTTAACACATAATGTATCATTTTATGTTACATATTAAAAGAATAACAAATTAAAAACAAGCCTCCACAATTCCACACAATATTATATCATACTCTTGTTTTAGAACACGAATTATATTCTATTACAACGAAAAATCCAAAATCTAGGGCTAGAGGGCCTAGATGGGAAAGTGATAACTTAGTTAGGTTGAGTATGCATAAATCGAACACCCACCTCTAATGATCATCAGCAGCTTTGTCTAAATTAATTTAAAAACGGGAACAACCTATAGTTGAAAAATGGAGCCACAGATATCTGCGATATTTGGTTTATATAAATCAGTAGACATGAATTTTACATATACCAATGATGACAAGAAGGTTCCTCAACACATACCTACCGCAATTTCCCTCATCTTGGTGAGAAGAACGATACTTCCGAAAATTAATACTAAGCAGTTTGCTGCTGTGTCCTTCTACTTACAAGAACAAATCAGAACGACAAACTAGAACCAGATAACTCAGTATTGATACATCTACTTGTGGCATAACTGTACTACCCAAAAAAATCATGTTTTCCAAACAAAGAGAACTGAAACCATACAAAATTCAGATAGAACAAAATCATGAAGGAAGGAATGAAGGAAGAGAGAAAGAAAGAGATTACCATAGACTCTCTCGGAAATCTCGAGAAGTCCATCAGGCGGTTTCTTATAAAACAATTTCCGTAACAATGCCATTGGAAAGAATCAGTGATCCTGAAACAGAAACCCTAAAAGGGGTAAAAGCAGCAACCACCAAATAGCGTGTGTATCTATGTATATAGATATAGATACGTGTTGGTAATACCCTTGTGTTCGTGTGAGGTGAATCTATGGCGGTTGATTCTGAATGGGTTGTTGGAAGACAAGGAAAATGAGCTGAGTTGCAGTTATACGTCAGACCTCAACGTGTACAGCGCTGTTGTTTGACATCAGTATTCATATTCTTGACACATGTTAAAATTGCATTAATAAATGCATTGTCCTCGTGTTACCCTTTTTTTTATTTTTTTTTTATTTTTTTTTTCTTTTATAAATGGATCCATCATCATCCCTGTCAATCCAATGCCACCAGGATACAACACAAAATTTTCATCCTCATTTCATATTTACCGGTTACTCTTACGCAAACGAATGAAAATAAAAATGATAAGCTGGTTTAATCTGAAATGACAATTTAGGTGAAGTTTGGTTTGCAAAATGTGTTTGATGGAGGGAATATGTTAAATTTGAAGGAATTGGAATAGAATGTTATCAGGTCTGACTATCTGTTTGGTTGACAGACATCGGAATGAAATCTGTTTGTTTGGTTCACAGAATGTAGCTTTAGAATTTGAATGAAATATTTGTAAATGACCAAAATACATTTTTTTTTAAATTTAAATTTTTTAAAAACTAAAATATTTTAATAAAATAATTATTTAATATGTAAAACAATATAAAAAATGCACAACCCAAATATAACCATAAAGCCAAATGACGTTATTAGTCGGTGGTGGTCCGGAGTGGTTCAGATGCTGGTGGTCGGCAGTGGTTCAGATCGATGGTGGTTCGTGGCTGTTCAGATAGAGGTGGTTCAAATAGATGGTGGTTCAGATTGGCGGTGGCGCTGGTGGTTCATATCAGTGATTGTTCAAATCGGCGGTGTCCGGCGGTGATTCAGATCGGTGGTAGTCGTCGGTGGTCAGTAGTGGCTCAAATCGGTGGTGGGTCGTGGTGCTTCAAATGGTGGTGTTCGGATGTGGTATAGATCGGCGGTGATTCAGATTGATGGTAGTCGGCAGTGGTTCAGATCAATGGTGGTCCGTGGTGGTTCAAATGGCGGTAATTGGCGGTGGTTCAGATGGCGGTAATTGACGGTGATTCAGATCGACGGTGGATCAGATCACTGGTGATTCAGATCGGTGGTCGGCGGTGGTTCAGATCAGGGTGGTCGATGGTGGTTCAGATGGTGATGGTCGGCGGTGGTTCAAATGGCGATGGTCGAAGGTGGTCGACGATTGTCATATTGGGTTTTATGAGATTTGGGTATATTGGGTTAAGGGCATATATAGTATTACAAAAAATAGAGAATTCCATTGCATTAAAATATCGTGTAGTTGTTAAGAAATGTTAAATTCTTTTATTTGTGGAATTTGTAAGATTTTGAAGATTCCATCAAACGAGGGAATGAAATTTTAGTTAATGACATTCATCATTTCAATTCTTTCAGATTCCTTTAGAACCTGCCAACCAAACGCCCCTTTAAACT
The DNA here is from genome assembly GCF_001531365.2 of Cynara cardunculus var. scolymus. Lineage (NCBI taxonomy): Eukaryota > Viridiplantae > Streptophyta > Magnoliopsida > Asterales > Asteraceae > Cynara > Cynara cardunculus. Next base: position 6,910,348 of record NC_037535.1, read on the forward strand.
TCTGTAGAAATAAATCAATTATATTATATAAAATAGTTATTTTTATTTTCAGTTCCGTTTATTATTGTTTAATATCACAAACCAAACATCCCTTACATTATGTTCTCAATCTGGGGAGAAATGAAAGAAAATGGATGAAAAATAAAGGAATGGAGAATAATTTTTTATTTCTGTTCTTGAAAAGGAATGAAAAAGAAAAAAAATCATGTTCTTGAACAGGAGGAAGATATTATTTTTACAAATATACCTTTTGAAAATATATAATTTATAATGAAATTGTGGGTAATTTTGTAATTTTAATAATTTTTTAAGGGTTTTAAGGGTGTTTGGGATTGCTTATTTGAAACAACTTATGTTTTTCTACAAAAGTGTTTATCAACTTATGATAAGTTAGAATAGTTTAACTTCTTCAAAAACTTCTTATTATCAATTTGGCACCGGTATAAGTTATTTATCCAAACACTTAAAAGTGTTTATTACCGGTGTCACACCGGAATAAGTCAATACGTTGTTTTTACAAGCAATTCCAAACACCCTCTTAGTTTCCTTTCCCTTTCTCTCACATTTAGAAGGAAAATTTTATAAGGAAACTTATCATTATTTTAGGGTGTGTTTGGGATTGCTTATTTGAAACAACTTATTCTTTTCTACAAAATCACTTATCAACTTATTATAAGTCGGAAGGGTTTAACTTCTTCAAAAACTCTTCATTACCGGTTTGACACCGGTATAAGTTGTTTATCTAAACCCTCAAAAGTGATTATTACCGGTACCATACCGGAATAAGTCAATAGTTATTTTTATAAGCAATCCCAACACCCCCTTAATTCCTTTTTTTTCCTTTCTCCTAAAAAAGTTTCGAGAACACGATTTATTTTTGCTTTCCTCCCTTTTCCCTCATTTTTTTTTCTTTTTCTTTCCTTCGTACAAAAGGTTTCAAATACACAACGTTAAGGAACAAACAAAAATATTAAAATTGAGGTTGTTACACAAATCCACCACCGCCGCTCCAGTCGATCACCAATAGAGATGGCCAAACGTAACCGGCCCGGCCCATAACTGACGGAGGCCCGGAACCGAGCCCGGCTCAAGACCGTAACCGACCGGGACCGGTGGTAACCGGTTATGGACCAGCGGTTACAAACCGGTTATTGTTTTTTAGAAAATCTTGGACCGGAACCGGCTACGAAACCGGTTATGGGCCTGGCCCGGCCCAGCCCGACCCGGCCCGGTCAACGCAAAAAGTCAAAACGTATTTATAAAGTGTATTCTTAAATGTATATAACAAAACATATTTATAAAATTAAACGTATATAACAAAACGTATTTA
>NC_037535.1:6911947-6916392 GCF_001531365.2 Cynara cardunculus var. scolymus
CGGCCGGCTTAACCGGTTATGGGAAAGCTTGACCGGTTATAGAGTTTTTCATCGGGACCGGGACCGGTTATAGAGGGACCGGTTATGAGCGGTTTTTGTCGCGATTAGGACCGGCCGTAACCGGTTAAGGCCCGGCCCGGGACCGATTTTTGGCCATCTCTAATCACCAACGACCGCCATCCTTCTCATACGTCGACCCACACAGAACAACACCAACATGTTGAACCAGTTTTAACATACATATACAATTAATCAAAGTATGGTTTGCAATCGTTTGTTTGATTGTTCATCAATAATAATAAAAGCACATTATGGGTAGATCACAAAAGTGGTTGCAATTGATGAAGCTATTAAAGAAGATGTTGATCATTGATCAAACTTTTAATTATAGTAATAATTACGGTCTTTAAAGGGATTAACTTGAACAAAACATTAAAAGTATCACATAGAACTTGTACATAATGAAATTGATTGGTACGAATTACATTGGAAAGTTAAGATTCAACCATTCATTTTGTTTACTGATTTATTTTCAAGATATTAATGCATATGTCTTGATATTGATTTTGTATATTAGAGGTTAGCTTGTATATTGAACATGATTTTAGAGTGAATGACGTTGTCTGTGTAGAATATCTTGTGAAGTATAAGGTGCACGTTGAACATGATAAAAATAACATTACATATTATGTAAAATTACTGATGATATATTACAAAAGTCTGGTTTACAAAAAGAAAGAAGTTATACAAGCAAAATAAATTATTTTTACTTGTGGGAATGTTTTGATATTGAAGAGACATTTTCTTGGATATCAATAGATGATGTAGTCATAGTCTACTTTGTTTGACATAAAATAAGAATATACATTTATATGTAACATTGTTCAAGCAACACAAAATTATATATATTTTTAACAAATATATGATAATAAAATAGGGGAAATGTGATAGATAATTATAATATTATATAAATGATATTTTTGTAGTTAATCTTTCTGATATAATGAGTTTGAACATATTAGCAATATATATATATATATATATATATACTAGGTTCGACCTGTGTATTACATAGGGTATTTTAAATGAGAAAAACTCTAGACATTAACTTTGAAAGAAAACTCTGAACATTAACTCTGGAACACAAGAATTCAAAATTCTATTGTTATGCTGAAAAATAACTCTGGACTTAACTCTGAATAAGAGGAATTCAGAGTTGTCTTTTAAGTCTAGAAAGTATCTACGAGCACAACTCTGAGTCACAAGAATTCTGATTTCTTATAACTCAGAAACGTAACTCTGAAGAGGAGTTCAGAGTTGTATTATAAGTCTGGAAATAAACTATATAACTAAGTTTGGAACATAACAATTCAGAGTTATATTGTAAGTATGAGAAATGACCAATATCTGATGACTTCATGTTGATGATTTGTATCACTAATGTCATTTAAGTGTAATGGGATTAAATTGTTTACCAATGTAATCATGATAAATATCGAACAGGTAAGGGAGGTGCGGAGTGCACACTTGTTTGAGTTTATTTTGATTTAGGGGCGAAGCCCCTAAACGACGGGGGTCCGGGGGTAGCACCCCCGGTGGCGGGGTCCAAGGGGCAGAGCCTTACAACTCTGTAAGGAAGGTGCGGAGTGCACATTTGTTTAAATAAGGTTTTGATGACCACTCCAAAGTTAAATTCAGACTTACAACTCTGAATTTTTCCAGAGTTCTCATGTAGAAGACATCAAGAGACAGAGCTCTTACTCAAGAGTTAAGTGTCTCATATACAAAGCTCGTGCTGTATTCCAAGGAAGATCAAGGCTTAAACGCCAAAAAGGTTAAGTGCTTGATGCAAAGCTTATTAGAACTGAATTTCAGTGTTAAATTGTATTCGTCTTGAAAGATAAATTTGTCTATAATTATTTTAAAGTCATCGTGTTTGACTTTGTGTGTGAATTTTGACTTTGACTAGAGGGTTATTGTTTGACCCTATAAATAGCTTGTCTTTTGTGTAATTGGTGTGGGAACTCAATTGTAATATTCATACGTTAAGAAATAGAAGTTGACTACTTTGACTTTTCCTCTCAATCTTCTTCCAAGTTCTTGAATGATAAACTTGATTTTGTCATGGATTCTTTGATGCTTACCTAAAGATTGATCATAGTGGACTTACATTTGGTATCAGAGCAGTGTGTGCAAGAAATCAAGAGAAGAAATCAACAAATCTGAAGAATTTTTTGAAGAAATTTTCTGTGTTCTTCACATATTCATCTTGTTCTTTATTTTATTTTTTTGAGTTTGATCCAAAAATGTTGAAATTTTTTGTGTTAAAATCGAGATCAAATTGTGCGGAATAACTTTGTTATTCACAAAGATTTGTTATTTGATCATCCGATTTTTAGTTTTGGTGAAAATTTATGTTTTTAAAAGTTGTGTTCTTACTTTTTTTTTCAAAAAATAAGTGTTTGATCTATTTTTGGTTTATAATTTTGTGTTGTTTGTGTTTTTGGGCTTTATATGTTGTGTGTCATCCGGTTTATAGACTTAGTATTTTTTTTTTGGTCTTAACTCTTTCAGTGGCCCAATCTGTTTGTCTAAATCACTTAAAGCCCAACCAGATTAGGCATCAGCCCATCCGGTTTCTTTCTTAATCGCCTCCTTCATCTTCATCGCTCAACAGTCCATTTTGGTTCATCATCTTCATCGATCACAGAAGAAATCAGATTCAACATCTCAAATTTAAATCGCTCAAGCCTTCATCCGATTTCAAGATTAATCGCTCAAGCCTTCATCCGGATTTTGTCTAAATCGAAGCTACCTTCATCCGATTTACCTGTATTTCAAGTTCACCGGTCACTAGCTTGAAAATTTTTCATTAATCGCAGGCTATCCTTCTTTAATCACTCATCTGTAAATCATTCATCTTCATTTCACAGGGATATCATCTTCATCGCTTAGGTTATCGGACACAGGCTTATACAATTTCTAGATTCATTGCTCATTCTGTATAAAGTGTAAATCGCTTTTCGGATTTGGACTTACCTCTAAGGATTGTTTGTAATAGGTTGTATCTCGGACATAGGATTAGCTGAGTTTGGTTTAAAATCTTAAGGTGCCTTGTCTGATTTATATTAACCTCGCAGTGATATCCGAACTTACATCCTAGTCCGCTCACCATTCCATCCGATTTGTTCTTAATCGCTCACATTGTTAGTCGGTTTAGGCATTACCCGCACAAAGTAGCATCCGATTTAAACTTTGTCGCCTAACCTTTGTCCGATTTCATTTTAAAACACTCCAGAATCTGTTTGATTTCAATTAGTCGCTCACAGGTTTAATCAGTTTTTGAGATTTTTGTTTGAGGTTCATCACTGTTTGTCTAATTGTTCAAAGACTTAACTGGATTTGAGGGTTTAATCGCTCATCTCACCATATGTGTATTCTTTGGTTGCTAGCCAATCTCGGACACCTTGATGTCTGCCTGTTCATGAATTACATTTTTCTCTCTTGGTAAAACTGATTGATTCAGCTCTTCCGAGTTGTTAAGCAATTGTCCTTGAGCTTTCAATTGCACATCAGCACCTTTGTCATTGGCCCTCTAACTTGCAAATGTAGAGGAGAAACTTCCATCTTTCAATCGCTCATCTGTAACTGTTCCTAGCCTTCATCGCAGACCCCCCTTGTTCGATTTTCTTTAATTGCAAATCTGTGTGTTCGATTTCACCTAATTTGCAGTCTACCATATTGTCCAGAGTTCATCTAAATCGGATGAAAGTTTGACCGAGTTTCACGTACAGTCTGTTCGATTTGGACTTAAATTGTAACATCCAATTTCTAATATGCCCAATTATTTGCTTAGTATATTTAATTATTGGGTTAAAGAGAACTTATGATTTAGTGGGAGTTTGGGTCTGAAGTTTTAGAATTATATTTCTTAAGAATATATTAGAGGATTTGGAAAATATCACGTCAAATAGATACGTAAAACGGATTTTTTGGGAGATCTTTTCTGGAATATTTTTGTTGGATTTATAGATTATCTCTTTATGAACGTGTAGGCGAAAAGCTCATAGAAAACGGAGGTCCGAGCGAAAAGTTATGAATAATTTAAGTGTTGATGGTCAAAATGGGTACCTAGCCGGGCCAACCCGGCCCAACTCGAGTTTTAGCATTATAAATTGGATTTTTGGCCCATTTTTCATGTCATCTAAGTCCAGAACTCACACACACATGACACACTAGATGTGCGATTTTCACACACATAGGCTCCATTCAACTCAAATCAAAGAAGAACTACAAGATCTTTGAAGGATTTGATCATCAAGTAAGGTATAATCCATTCTTTGCACTTGTTCTTGGTTGACATTCTTGTTATATGGATTGCATGTTGAGATAGAGTTAGGGTTTCATATGGGTTTGATCTTAAGTGTATAAAATGAGTGCATTTT
>NC_037535.1:6916702-6948239 GCF_001531365.2 Cynara cardunculus var. scolymus
GATAATTGAGTCTAGTTTATTTCTTATTTTATGATCAAGGCATGAATCCGAGTTTAAAATGGGCAAAACAGTTCTGCATCCAGCAGCTATACATAGAAATTTAGGTAAAGTGTTCAAATAGGATATGTGTATATCATGACTTTCTTATATTGGTTGCTTATGAGATTTTGTGCATTTACTCCAGGGGTAATTAGGACATATCTTGATGCTTTGGAAGCAATCTAAGTGTGGTAGCTTGGACTTTCTTTGTGAGCTCATTTTGGAGCTTTTCGGTATTATACGGTTGCCCGATGAGTTATATAGTTAATTGTTACATATTGATTTGAACATATATATTTTCATATGAATGTTTTTGGTCTTGAATGGAGTCACACGATCTTGATTTTTCTTTGATTCTGTCTCGTGAGTCGATTCCTTATTACTAACTTGGTACATTGGTTTGCTTTCTGGATCCGGACTCGTTGTTTTGTTTCTTGAATTGTACGCCATAGTACGGGTACTACTTCGTGTGGTACGCCGAAAGTTTATGGCGAAATCAAGATCCCGGGTTGGACGGGTGAGACTTTCTACGGTTGTGAATACTCATTGCTCGAAGAGGAGGAAGAGCAATGAGTAGGGAACCTTGGCAGATACCTGGTAGAGGAAGGCGGGCAGTGCGAGGTTTCCCGTAATGTATGGTTCTGATTCGGACTTTGGCATGAGCCCGGGAGGTGAAGGACAGGGTGATGCACTGTTCTCGTTATGTTTACCGATTTGATCTCTTGGTTCTTGATATTTATTGGTATTCTAACGTTGCTGAATATATTTGGTCGTTGATCCTGTCTTCTTGTTGTATTGAGCATCAATGGTATGGTATATTATGGTGATTTGAATATGGAATCCTATGATCTTAGCATCCAGTACGTAATTGTTCACTCAGTTTCTTGTAAGTCTCGGTTTGCATTTGGATGATGTCTTGAACTCTTTTATTGATAAGAGTTTATTATGTATGTTTATAAACATGTGCGATATTGATATGTAATACTTAACTATTTAACTCACTAAGCGTTGGCTTACCATTTAAGTGGCAACCTCTCTCAGGAAAGAAGTCGGATAAGAAGAAATAACTTGTTGTTTGACTTGAAGATTTATCGGGGAACTTGAAGATTACGATCTTGCTTTTGGGTAAATAGTAGCTTATTATCGTATCTCATAGTTGTAGTAAGTGTATCTTATATATAGTCTTATTCCGGTTATAAAAATGTCCTGTATTCTTTTGCTACTTAATTCGGGTTGTAAGTAAAAATTCGTTATATCCGGTTTGAAATTGTGTTTTGGGTGGTTTTATCACTAAAATAGAACGGATATTTTGAAATTTTTCTAGATAATTAATATCCCATATTTTGAAGTTAATTAATGTTATGCCCAGATCTGTGTGTTTCAAAGGGTTGGTCCATTTTCATCGCCTCTGGTCCATTTTCATCGCATCTGGACCAATTCATCGCCTCTGGTCCATTTTCATAGCCTCTGGTCCTTCATGGCCTCTGGTCCTTCATGGCCTTTGGTCCTTCATGGCCTCTGGACCTTCATGGCCTCTGGACCTTCATCGCCTCAGGACCAATTCATCGCCTCTGGTCTTCTTCCAGACTTAGTCATTTCAGTAGCCTCTGGTCTATCGCCTGCCTCTGGACCAATTCATCGCCTTTGGTCTTCCTCCAGACTTAGTCGTTTCAGCAGCATTTTCAGATTTTCCACCATTGGCCCCGATTGCTTTGACAAAACTTTTAGAATAATTAAGATCAATTTTGGTCCCAATAGTCAATAAATTATATTTTATTGGAGATTTTATAAAATTGGTAATTTGGGGATTGCTCAAACGAGATGTTACATAAATCGATCACCTTTTTGTTCTGTTTGGACTTAAATTGTTCTAAGCTTGGCTGATATGTGTCCGATTTCACTTTAATCGCAGGTTTTCTGTGTTCGATTTTACCTTAATTATTGTTCTGTGTTCGATAAATTGCAGACCTCATTTGTTTAGACTTGGCCATTAAAAGAGATTTTACCTAACAGCTGTATTTGTGGTTTATCGACCTCGATCAATAGGTCATATGGATTCAGCTTCTGGGCACACAAGGCATCCGGATATTGGCTTCCTCGGATACCCCTTTAGTCAGAGATCATCTTATACGGTCACAACACTTCCAAGTTCAAGACAGTCGTTTTAGCCTCGCCCGTATTTGAGCTTTTTCGGCCAAGGTGTTTGCTTGCATCCAGAAATTGTTTCATCCGATCTCTAGTTTTTCGATCAATAGCTCACCGGGTTTTGTTATCCGGACAAAGTTTCCTCCGGACTTAGCCTTCCTAATGTGTTTTGATGTATAATCTGTTTTGGTGAATAATCTGTTTTGGTGAATAATCTGTTTTGGTGAATAATCTGTTTTGGTGTATAAGTTGTGTGAAGTTGTGAAGCTTGAAATTATTTTACTGTCCAAGTTACATCTAAATCGCACAAAGGTGTGTCCGGGTTCAAGGTAAATCGTACATAGCATCACCCGGACTTGACCTTCCTTGTGCAACCTCGCTCAAGACTCTCTCGGATTTGACTTGATCACAATCATCATTTCTCGGCCAAGCGATTTTCTTCCCCGGATACCACCTTGACCGGAGTTCGTCTTGTATCCAGTCACCACCTTGATCGATTTAGATTGTATTATGAGTTTTGTCTATCGACTTCTTCCTTAATCGATTTTTTTTAGCTTCATCGCTTATTTTTTTATTTGAGCCCTAAATCCAAGTTGGACCTTTTTTTTTGTATTTCCTAGCCATCTTATTTTTTTAAGCCCATTCTTTTTATTATTTTTTGGCCCAGTTTGTCATTTTTAAAAAAACTTTGTTTTAGCATTTTTTTTCTAGATTTCATTTTTTTGATCACTTTTTATCTGTTTTAGAGAATCTTAACTGTTTTGATCTGATTTTGAACGGTTTTTATCTGTTTTGAAGTTTTTGAACTCTTTCGAGAATTTTGAATTGTCTTGTGTTGCGTAAACTGTTTTTAATCAGTTTTAACCGTTTCTGACCGTTTTTAACAGTTTTTAACTATTTTCAACAGTTTTGACTGTTTCTACTGATTTTTAACTGTTTTTGTTGTTTTTTTGATTTCTCAACAGTTTTTGGGTTTTCTGATATATTTTGAGCTTAATTGATTTTGATTTCTTTAATTGATTTCACCGCATTAGATTCGGTGATCAATCAAAAATGACAATTTTTCTTGAGAAGGAGAACATGGAATTGAGAGTTAAAGTTTCAGAACTGGAAAAGAGTGTAAAGGAATACCAAGATAAATAAATAAATATGTTTGATGAAAATTATGCAGATAAGGAATTCATTAGGGATCTGCAAAGAAAGAATAAAGCTTTGAGAGAAAATTCTGAAAATGATTTATCAGTTAAGATTAGTAAACTTAAGAGAGCTTTGGATAAAGTAAGAAAAGATTATGATGATGAATTGAAAACGTGGAGTAAATCTAATAATGATTTGTTTAACAAATTCCAAAAAGTCCAGAGTGAACTTGAAACTGAGAGAAACTCTCCAAGGGAACATACCGAAACTGAGGACTTAACTGGTAAATTTCATAAGTCTGAGATTGATCTGAGTGAGTTAAGGAAGTTACTGGACTTAGAGAAAGAAAGAGCTTTGGAAACTGAAAAGAGTTTCAATTTTGAGAGAACAAAATTTGAGAAAGAGAAGAAGAGATTTCTTGAAGTAGAGAAAAGATTCGGTGCTGAACGCATATCTTACGAAAATAAGATAAACTCTCTTGAGCTGAATGCTAAAATGCTATTAAATCAGATCTCTGATTTTGAGCAGCTGATCATTTTGGAACGAGCCAAGACTGATAAAGAGAAGGAAGATATTAGAGAAGAATGTATGAGCCAGAATCAGAAACTATCTGACAACATTGCTCAAAAGCATAAGGCTTTAGACGAAGGGAAGAATCTATTTGCGCTTGAAAAGAGAAATACTTCAAAGAAATATGCTGCTATAGCTAAAGATATTGCTGAAAAGAAAAAGTGTCCCGACATCACTTTTAAAAATGAGAAAAGCAGCTCAGATGAAGAGAGAAGAGAGTTTGAGAAGCTTAAAAAGGAGTTAGAAGGTAAGCTTTTGGATATTTCAAGGAAATTGTCTAATCTGAAGACAGAACTTGAAACTGAATTGAAGATGAGAACTGAACTTAAAGAGAAGTATGATTTAGTTGCTGTTGAACGAGACCAGCTTTTAAAGAAAGTCAAAGACTTTTCTTGAGCTCAAAGCTCAACTGGTTCTTCTTCACAGTGTAAAACCAGCTTTTATGACTGTTCTAAGTCTAACAGTTATTCAAGCAGTCCTAGATCTACTGTTTCTAAGAACTATTCTCGTTCTTCTAATCAGTACTATCAAGGGTACGTCATCGGATCACCCAATTCTCATTCTAAAGTTAAAAGCATTTGGGTTATTACGTATATAATCATCCCGTTACAAGCGCTTAAACAATTGTGATTTCTAAACACCCAGTTTAGGACCCGTGCTAAACATGTTTCAATTTTTTTAAAATTTTTTGAGCTGAACTGAAACATTACTTAAATCTACTTTCTAGGAGGAGTCTCTAGAAGTTTTTGAATAAGTGTTTTCGAAAAGTGAACAATTTTTTTGGAAACGAGTACATCTTCTGAACAGGTATATCCTGAGATTTTACTTGTGTAATTTCTCATCGACCATAACTCCAATACCTGTTTCAGCTATTCTTGAAATTGTTATTATCACGTCTCGTAAATAATATCATTTTCGGTGATAATACGCTCGTTAGTAATCAAAGGTTGTTTTTCTGATTTTTTTACCTTGATTGATATACACTTTATATTTTTTTTACCAGAATCTGTAAACTTGTTCTTACAGATCTTCGTTCATTTCTCTCATATACTGAATAATCTGTTGATTGATACATCATTCTTTCATTGATTGTGCTTAAAAGCCAAATTTCTTGATCAAAATTTTTCTGATCATTGTGCTTTATAGCAATAATACTTTTGATCAATTGTTTGTGATCATTTGAGCATACAATGCTAAATTTAGGAGGGACTGAGTGCTTCACAAAAATACCTCTATGGAATGTCAGAACTGACAGACCTACCCAAGAGGACAACCATATCTGAGTGAGCTTAAACTCAAAATGGGTTTGTGTGCTGAGATTAAAATGAAAAAGAGAGGGGTAGTTGTTGTGAGCCAAAAGAATTGATGAGAGTTTTGTCAGGATTAAAAGATCATAAGAATCCTATTCCAAACTTCTAAATTCCGGACAGACCACGTAATCTATTAGTTCTCAATTCTTTCGAGACTAATATTGAAAAAGGGAAAACCTAGGCCAATTCTTGTCACAACCCCACCAGCTACTCATTTATCTATTAATAAATAAGTGTTTCATTAACAATTGGGACACGCAGCTCACAATCTATCAATTTCTCATTCGGAGAAAGTTGATATTGAAACAGAATGATATATGTCCCCCCTTCAAGTCTTTTTGATCACTAATTGAGTCTGATAAATTTGTATAGTCCACACGGTTTATCATTTTGAGCCTAAACAAAAGCATATATTGCTTTATCTTTCTACACTACATAGATTTTGCATTTTATATGTTATTTTGCCGAAACATTCATAGATATACTTTTATAAGATATCGATGATTGAATGGAAGACCTGGTGAGATCAACCTCATAAAGTCTCATATATAAAGTACATCCGTTGTTCTGAGTATATCTGTTATACTCACAGGCCAATATTTTATAAGATTGAAAACAATTTCATAAGTTGAAATTGGTTGTTACATTCCCATTCCCTTTAATCTGAAAAGATTATACAAGTGGATTTGAAAAGATCTGCTTACAATTTTATGAATTGACGGTTTTTCCTAAAAATTTCATTCATTCTTGTGTATGATGCTAATGATTCTCATTTCATCATAAGGGGGAGTATGTAATAATGAATGAAATGTTCAATTCCGAACGATATAAAGGGAGTATGTTATATAAGATCAAGGGGGAGTAACATTAAAGATTGGCATAAGACCCAAAAGGAGTGTGACTAGAGTTTATTACTGAAGATTATTCTTGTGCTACAATGTCTGAGAGTTTTTGAATGTGAAGATCATCCTTACAACAGTTTACTGATAAAGATTTCTCAATGAGAAGAGAATATTAATTTTGAAGAAGAATGTTTGCTTTTATCTAAAGAAGTTCGTTTTTGGGAAGAATGTTAGTTATCTGATTTCTGAAGAAGATTCTTAAAGATCGTTTCTGAAGATTATTGCAGATTTTGTTCTACATTGTCAAAAGAGAAGATCATCGATGTTCTACATTCGAGAGGAAGAATGTTAGAAGATTTTCTCAACAAACGATCATCTGAAGTTTTCAGAATGAATATTGTTTTGAAGTTTTTGAAGAAGTTATAAAGTGCTTAAAACGACAAAGTTCAAACGAGATTCAAAGCGTGTAAATTCTTTCAAGCCTGAATACAAAGGGGGAGAATGTTAGGACTAAATTTCAGTGTTAAATTATATTCGTCATGAAAGATAAAATTGTCTATAATTGTTTTAAAGTCATTGTGTTTGACTTTGTGTGTAAATTTTGACTTTGACTAGAGGGTTATTGTTTGACCCTATAAATAGCTTGTCTTTTGTGTAATTGGTGTGGGAACTCAATTGTAATATTCATACGTAAAGAAATAGAAGTTGACTACTTTGACTTTTCCTCTCAATCTCCTTCCAAGTTCTTGAATGATAAACTTGATTTTGCCATGGATTATTTGATGTTTACCTAAAGATTGATCATAGTGGACTTACAGAGCTTCACTCCAGATGCAGAGCCTCTGCATAGTACATGTAGAGCCTCGATTCATATGTCCCTTGAGCAACTGCAACTGCCTTGCTGTAATTGAGAAAATGAAACTATATTCCTAGTAATGCTAGGTACATATAAACACTTGCTAAGTGATAGTGTAAGGCCATTTGGTAGTTCCATATCATATGTCCCTTGAGCAACTGCAACTACCTTAGCTCCATTTCCCATTCGTAGTTCCATCTAGCTTGGTTTCATTCTCTCTTCACTTCTTAGTCCCTTTAAAGTAGTACAAATATAAGTACCACATCCGGTATCCAATATCCAGGAATCTATATTAAGAATGAACAAATCAATGGTAAACATACCTAAAGTTTCGGCTGTAATAGCCTTCTTCTTCCTTTGCTTTGCAAGTAGGGATGGACAGTTTCTCTTCTAGTGCCCCTTTTGTTTACAATTGAAGCAGAATGTGTCTTCCTTGTTGGAACTTCCAACTTTTTTTTACCTTTGGGAACCACCCTTTTCTTTTTGGCTATCCCACCTTTAGGTTTGATCATCAGAACCTGTTTTGGTTTGGATACTTCCGACTTGAAATTTATAATTCTCTCACTAGTTTTAAGCATGTCGTGAAGCTCTGTGAGAGACTTATCCAAACCGTTCATATTGTAGTTCATGACGATCTGGTCATATGATTTAGGTAAGGGATTGAGAACCATATCGATTGCCAATTCCTTATCCATTGGATCGCATGCTAGAATCCGTATGCCTCAACATGAATATGAAAAACCCCGAAATAAATTATTATACATTTGAAATAATTGACTATTATATGTCTATAATAATCATATTGTTGAATAATAAATACGTGTAGACTTGCAATTAAGTTAATAGCAAAAATAAGGGAATTAAGCAATTTTATTAAGTAAATAAAATTGGCTTGTGGATTATTATTATTAGCAAGACTAATAATATAAGTAAGAAGTTATGGGTCTTTAATTAATTAAGAGATATTAATTAAAAAAGCTTAAAAACTTTAATCCCACGAGTATTAAGGTTTAGTGTAATTTCCTTATGCTATTTAAGGAATTAAATCCCTAATAAATGGTAATGTTTTACCTTGCTCCTTACACTTGATACACCTCCCAAAAACCACAAAATTTTGGCCTTCCCCATCACCAAAATTCATCCAAACAGTCACAAACACAAAGAACAAAGTTTGATCTTTATGTGTTGAAAGATAGACGTATGGTTTGTAGTTTTTTGGTTGTATATGGAAATAGATTATTTGGGTAAGAATCATCCAATTATGTTCAACATAATCTTAGGTGGTCGTGGGATTCTATTTAATATATATCATATATCGAAATTGACATATTTAATCCCACTTCTACGCCTTGGAAATACTCATAGGTGGCCAATGCTCTGTCTATGAAACTTTCTAGTAAACTAACCATACTAATGTATCGTGATCCCACCTAAATTCTTGATTTAGGTTTTACTTGGGATCATTCGTCCAAAATACGACTATTTAAGCGAATTACCAATGCTCTGTTCACTTAAATCTCATTATTTTGGCGCTTTGTCTTACTATAATCATCTGACATGATTGGCTAGGCTCTGATCATGCCAGAATTTATAAGTCTTGACAAGTACTTTAAATGGATGACGTTCATTTTACATTTGTGAAAGGTTTAATCTTAGAAAAACATTCTATCTTTTAAAATGTTTGATTTAAAAAAAATCTTTGTTTTAAAAGTTCATCCAAAAACCGGTATATTTTGATAATCATATCAATTTAAATATTATATTTTATAACCAAATTCATGGGCCAATCTTTTTATAAGATTGTTAACAATTTTATAAGTTGAAATTGGTTACTTTCCCATCTTCTAAATCTGAAAAGATTATACAAGTGGATTTGAAAAGATCTGCTTACAATTTTATGAATTGACGGTATTCACTGAAAATTTCATTCATTCAAATGTATGATGTTAATGATTCTCATTTCATCATAAGGAGGAGTATGATATAATGAATGAAATGATCAATTCTGAATGATATAAGGGGAGTATGTTATATAGATCAAAGGGGAGTATGAGATAAAGATCGGGAACCGGCAAAAGACTCAAAAGAGTGTGATTGAAGATTATTCTTGTGTTACATTGTAAAATAGATTATATTATTTGTCTTTTTTTGTAATCATCCGAAGACGACAGTCCAAGCACTTGAAACGGAGTCACTAGAATTCACCAAGATAGCGAGGCCAGTTGAGCTTGAAGATGTCCATAGACTGACCGTAGTTATTGTGTTGGCCCATAATACTGCATTAGGGGCAAATCCATATATTATCATTTCATAGTTGTTTATTGTGTTTGCATTTATTTTTGCTTATTTTTATTGCTACAATATTTGCAAACGTTTTAAATAAATTAAAAAACGCAAAAAAAATGTCCAATTCCAACAACAATAGAATTAGGCCTTCACAAGCTCCAAATAGCCTCAATATAACCCCTTTGATAATTATCACATATTTTTCAAGAATCTAACATTTTAATCTCCAAATCATTAAGAATTGAAAGGTTTAAGCCCAAGTGTGTGAAAATCGCATCTTTAGTAGGTGTAGATGTTTCTAGAACTGAAAATGGTGAAAAAAAATAATTCCCATTTTTTTTTCACGAACACCCGATTTGGGTCGGGTTTGACCCGGTTGGGGGCCCATTTGACCACCAGACGCTAAAAAAATCGTAACTTTTCGTTCGATCCTTCGTTTTTTATAAAGTTTTTACCTACGCATTCGTAATAAGATAATCTATAACTTCCAACAAAATATTCTAGAAAAGATCTCCCAAAAAAGCAGTTTCACGTATCCGTAACTTAGATGTTGACGTTTCTAACCCTTTTTTTCTTTGCTTCGTTTGACGTGAAACTTTTCAGATCCTCTTATATTCTCCTAAGAAGTATAACTTTAAATTTTAAAGCCCGAACTCCCACTACAACCATCTTGTTTGAGAATAGTTTGCAAATTTACAAAATTAGCAATGTATTTTCATAAAACTCAAACGGTTCAACTTTTTCAATTTCCATCACTTCTAACACTTCATAATAACCAACTTAGGAGTGTTCCAAGCTTAACGTCATGGTTTGGTCCTTTCTTTCAAGATTTGGGTTGTTATTTCCCATTTAGGCATTCTACTTACATGTCCATTTTCCAAAATAACAACATACTTTGCAAATTCCAAAAATCATATAATCAACTTATTTCTGAGGTGTTGGTAATAGCCACTTGTCTCCAAAATCATCCTACCTATGAGCCCTCTTATATACCCTATTACTCGCACTAAGCAAATTCCAACATGTTATTTACACATAAATAACTTATTATCCAAGTATTACACTTATATTTAAGAGAGTTTAGAAAGTTGGATGTTACATTAACAAAAAGGTCGCTTGTATAATTTTGTTATTTGGTCTTTTAAGTTTTAATATATACACTTTTGTCCCTAATTTAAATAGGTTGATTTAAAAAATGGTTAAAATGGAAAAAAAAGTAACAAAAAGACCATTTTACCCCTGAATGTAATGGGCTTGGTATACGACCATTTGGTCTAGGGACTAAATCTAATAGAAAGTGCATACCACAAGGACCAAATCCATAATAATGAAGTTTGAAAACGAAATGCATAAAAATCAACTTACCCCAAGGACCAAATCCATAATTTACTCCAACCTATATATATATACTACCTTATAAAACAGATCTGAGAAAAGTCTTAAAAACAATTTTTAATGCACAAGTTACTGTACAATTATGCATGTAAAGTCCTAAAAATCTTAATTACAAAAACAACTAAAACTATACTACCTTATCAAGCAGATTTCATAAAAGTCTTAAAGTCTTAAATACAAGTCCTAATGCATATAGTACTGATTATTAATGTATAAAGTCTTAAATCTCTTAAATACAAGTCCTAATGCATATAGTACTGATTATTAATGTATAAAGTCTTAAATCTCTTAATTACAATATAAAAAGCACCAAGGACAACTCATCAATGCTTTAAAAATCAGATGAAAAACTTTTGTTCTCAAATCGGCCGCTCATACGCTTCCCAAAGTGATGATTCGGCCATTCACAAGATACCCATCCCAAAATGACGATTCGGCTATTCACAGGATACGCTTCCCAAAGTGATGATTCGGCCATTCACAAGATACCCTTCCCAAAGTGACGATTCGGCCATTCACAGGATACGTTTCCCAATTTGACGATTCATTCTCCCAAGGTTCCATATAGTTAAGGTTCTTCATTCTTCAATTATTTCTATATCTCCATCTTCTTCCTATTTGAGTTTCAATCGCTCCATGTACCAAGTTTCATCATTTTCTCTATCTAGTCTTCTCCAAATGTTTATGTATTATGTCTTTTGTTGTTCTTAGGAATAACCCCTTTCTTTTGAGGTGCTTAACTTAAATCTTGTTTTTTCACCAATTTTCGAGATATAAACAACTCTAAATTTCAAACAAACTAATCATGCTCTTGATTTCCCCTTTCTTCTATAGTGGATTTGCTGATATGTTGATCCAGGTTCCAAGACTAGTTTTCTAGGTTTGGAATAGGAAATCATAACGCTACATGCCATTTCAGTTTTGATTGATTTGATCACGTATGTCTTGATACTCACTTGATCGATAATTTGATGAGTTTTATTTACTTGTATGCATTTTTCTTTCCATGGTTGACTTTGATCACATACCAAAAATTTATAGATCCATCTAATTTCAAATTACAAATGCATTTTCATCTTTTAGGTCATTTCAACTTGATTTCAACATCAACTGATGTAAATTTACATTTTTTTTTGTCAAAACCCATATCAATTTTGAAGTTGAAATAACCCATTCACCCTTGCATTTTAGATGTGTGGTTTTTATGATCAATGATTTGATTCAATGGTGTTCTTAAAATTCTTTTTATTTAATGCAAACTTAATCCCAATTTTGTATCTTGAAGAAACTTGATTCAATCTCCTGTTGTATAAACTAATTTCCAAGTAAACTTGTTCTAAGTATGTCTATCCCTCCCCCCAAATGATACAGTTTTGCAAGTTGAAACAACATAGGGAACCCTTCTATATGAACTTCAGGTACCCATTAACCCTTGTATTCTTTTATGTCTACAATATATCATGATCTCCTCAATTCCATACTTACTGGTAATTGGGTCTGCTTATTTGTTTCTAGACACATAAATAAAGATTATATGGAATGAAATTGGTGAATCCGAAGTTGGGAATTCTTGAAAATTAAAAGTTTCTTTTTGTTTTTCTATTAACCATGGGTTTTCCCGGTAGCTTCCATACAACGACGAACCACCAAGTGATGATATATTGATTCATAACACCATATGCTTGAACTTGGGGGTGAAATTGATATCCTCAATCTAGAAATTAAATTAGAACACCGTTTACATAGAATTTCTAAGGCAGATACGTTAATGCCATACATTATTTTGATATTAATGTCGACTTAAAATAAATATTTGATAGGTAGAGCTGCAAGCAAGTCATTTTCTTGAATTGATGGGAGTCTATTTTATAGAAATGAGTCTTCAACATCATATAAGGAACTACCATATTTTGATGATCGATAGATGATTGATATCAACGTCTTTGATTCTAGAGATGATAACCCTTGTGAAAGTTGAATATCCCTACGCACCGTAGTTAATCACACATGCTGGAAATTTGGAAATTGATTTTATGTACCATTTGATGCGGCCACCATTTTATGGCATGATTTAATAGATAGGAGTATCTAATTTTCTTGAATGGATGGATTACCATAAAAGAGTAAATGAAAGATATGCAATGTTCAAAGAACCAAAATGAATATAGATTTTTAAACCAGTGAATTATATCGATTATCTTTGTTTGACTTTGTATTGCATTTTATGTCGATGTAGCTTTTGTGTTGAGACGAGCAAGGATGATCAAGAAGGGAAGTTGTGATTCAAACATGGCACTACAACAAAAACAAGTTTATAGGACACTTTTTTGGGACACTTTTCAAGACCCGTCCTTTAAAAAGGGCTAATATGACACATTATTTTATGAGTCCTATATGATTTAATTTAATAGGACTTTTATTTTTGATGTCTTATTAAGCTCTCTTAGTGTTCTATCATGTAGTCTAATACGACACTTTTCAACGTCACATTATTTTAGAGTTTAATAGGACACTTTTTAAGTGTTGTATTATTTAAAAGACTAATAGGACATTTTAAAGTGTCATATTATTTTAGAAGTTAATAGGACATTTTTAAGTGTCATGTTAATTTTAAAAGTTAATAAGACATTTTTCATTATTATATTAGTATTTAAAAGCTAATAGGACACTTTTAAGTATCCTATTAGAGTTTAAAATGATATGAATACCATATTATTTTTAAAACTATTTTTAACATCAAATCCAGGCCCAAATATGAAAGACCTATTAATTTTCTGAAGCCCAATATACAGGTTCAATTTTGACTTGGGCCTAAAAATAATTTTACCAATATCAAGTCAATCTCAATCGGCCATTCGGCCTTCACTCAATTCGTCCTCCCTCGCCTCTCGCCTCCCGCCTCTCGCCTCGCTCGCAGACGAACTTACGAACAGAAACCAATTCAAAATTCACGAATCGAAATCGCAATCGGCCTTGACTCAATCGGCTCTCGATCTCGCTCTCTGCCTCTCTCGGGTCTCGACTATCGACCGGCTCTCGGACTCTCGCTCTCGCTCTCGCATCTTGTGGCTTGTGAGGTTAGATTTATTTACTTTACTTATTTCATTTCTTATGTTTCTAAGTATGAAGCTGTGAAATTGGTCATTTGTGGTTTGTCATTTGTGTTTCTAGTACTGTTACTGTATCACTGATTCACTGTATGTCTGTATGTATAATGTTAATGTATCATGTATGCCTAAATTCTAATTGAAATCCATGCCTTGCTGCCAATCTAGCATTTGTTAATTGAAGACCAAATTTCCTTACCTAACATCTGTTAACAACCCCCTAGGACAACTTAAACAACCTCTGAATGTGGCCCAAAACAGTCTCGAAACAACTTTAAACATTGTTTTTTGATCAATTTTAGAGTAAATAAAAGCAAGACAGTTGAAATCAAATGTGGACTTGATTTGTGCATTGAAGTTCCTGTTTTAGTTTCCTAGTTTTTCAGTTCCTGTTTTAGTTTCCTAGTTTTTCAGTTCCTGTTCATACATAAGGAATTGGTTCCTCAACTACGAAGAATCTTATGCTATTTTACCTGGACAGCTAATCAAAATTTGATACGGTAAAGTTTCATTCATTTTATTTAATTTGGCTATAGTGACAGTGGCTATATGCCCACACTATACATGCATTTCACTATTACCATGTTTCTATGTCTCTATCTGTTTCTATGTTTCAAGTTACAATGTATCGCTTGATGATGTATATTGAGCTAGTTTTAATTCTTTTATTTTACATGATCGATATATATATATATATATATATATATATATATATATACTTGTTTATTTGGGTAGCTATTGAAAACTATTTATGCAGCAAATGGAAGCGAACGTGATTGTAAACTGTGTTCATCCTGGGATCGTTAGAACTRGACTAACTAGAGATCACAACGACTTCATTACAGGTAACTTTGCGATACCATGAACTCATTTATACAAAGCAAAATAATCGAAAGATAAATAAAACAAGTTTTAAACTCGTAGCGAGGARTTTGATCATGGAATTTCTATTTTATTGCATGGACAAATAAATAGTTTCAAGATGATAGTAAATATACTGGTGCTGGTCTTCTAAATTCTAAAATCACTTGCAGATCTCATCTTCTTTTTGGCTTCAAAGCTGTTAAAAACAATTCCTCAGGTAATATATTTATGCTGGCTCAAACATACTTAAACTATGTTTTATGCCCAAACTGACAGCAAAGTTAACAGGAAAAATGCTACAATCTCTTTGGAATTTTAGCTTATGGTCTACATCTTTTTGGGACAGTCCTGGAATATGTCATTTGAAAAGCTTATGGAGACCAAAGGGTGACATAACTGGTTGGTGCAGAAATGCATCTATAGTCTCGATGATCATTAACTTACTTACTGCTGGATTCCCTGGTATGATACAGAAAACTATTGGCATTGTTTTGAAGCTATTTGGATATGGGCACTGTTTTGAAGCTATTTGGGTATCATCGTAGTATTGTGGCTTTTGTATATTGATCATATTGTTTTTTTAATGATTTTAGGAGCAACACCCAAGTCAGTTCTTGAGCTAATGGATGTGAAAGATCTCACCTTATCTCATGTTAAATCTCACTTGCAGGTTAACTTGGCCTCCATTTTTGCAATGTTCAAATTAATCTTATTGATACATGTATTTTCTGTTTTCAAAACATAATTGCTTTGCAAGATGCATTGTCTGTCTACTGTGTAAATATATTTATAGTACACAGTCAAGGCACCTTCATACTGAAATCTTTAATATATATATATATATATATATATCCAGATTCAGATTTCATTATTTTCTTTTTGACTTTAGCACCATAAGAACAAATTTTGGGGATTCATGGACTTTGGAATAAATATTTTCAAACTTAGGGACTACTTCATGATCAATGTTGACTGCTGAGTTCCTTAGATTTACAATCTAATTCCTTCTTAAATTTAGCGATAAATATATTATCAAGATTGGTTTCATTTCCATCGTTATGTAATGTATTATCAACCGAAGGTATTTGTTTCCCTTATGTAATGTATTATCAACAGAAGGTATATGGTCTGGAACCCTTGATACGTACTTGTTTTTTTTCCTACACGGCTATTTAGGGGATGGCTATTCAAACACCGATGTGCTATAGAAGGAAGAAGGTGTTCTTGGAAGAAAGAGATGGCGGTTCTTCAAGTTGTGTCTCCCCTTCTTCCATCCTCATATTTTTTCTCAAAGATTTCCCAATCTAAACATCAAATTCCCTCCAAGTCCTTCTCACTCCAACATTACAAGCATCCACAATTCTCTTTAGTTTCCTCGTTAAGTAGGATAAATTTCAAACAACACTCAAGTTTTGGCAGGTTTACAAACACTTGCTCTGCTCATGATTCTACTAGCACTACAAATGAGGTGAGAGATTCAACAATCAATCCACCTGCTTATGTGGTTTCGAATTGAAATTTGGTTACTTTGTAAGAATCTATTTGCAGTTATTCTTAGCTAGTGCTTCCGAGTATAAAGTTTCACTTACAGAGTTGGAATTGGAGCCCATTTTGTATCAATCAGATGATAAACTAGGTAAACTAAGAATTGGATTTTAAAATATGATCTTGTTTCAAATTCAATCTCATAATGATGATGGAATTGGAACTAAATCAGTTAAAACTTATAAACTAACATAAGTGGGCTCTTATTCCAATTCCCAAACACCACAAACAATTGGTTAATTTGGTGTTCTTTATTAATTCTTTTATTACTATCTTGCAGAAATCTGAATTTGTGAAAGAGAAAAGCGCCTCAATCATTCTTCTAGCTGGTGGAGGGCAGGGAAAAAGAATGGGTGTATGTCTTCGCATTGATTATGAAAAATTTGAATTCTTATTTTACAAGTTTTGTTCAACGACCATATTTGTTGCTTTTCTCATATTAAGTTCGTTTAACGGAAAGCTATAACGAATTAACTTGATGAATTATTGTTGGTATCGATGCAAATTACATGGGCATTACATTGTTATCTCATTACATTTCTAAACCATTCTTTTTGCAGCTTATACAAAGGGCTCATTCCACTTTGGGGTCGTAACTTACCATGTAATTAAATGACTATATTGACAGATGCTATGATAAGAGTTGTTGAAAATGACTCAAAGATTATCTTGTATGCCCAAGTTTTGATGTCATCTTTTTGAATCTCGTGGGCAGTCTCTATGATCATGTTTTCAACTTTTGAGCATTCGTTGGATTTTCTGTATCGTAAAGCTATTCAAAGAAAAAAGATACGCTGCTGGATCTGTTGGGAGCATCATTTCGAACCCTGCAGACAATATCGTTGCTTCTCTCAATAACAAAAAGGCTGGTAGTCTGAAGCTGGTAAATCCTTTTTCTTTTATTTCTTCAATTATTTTCTTATAGTATCGTAAGTTAGTTGTTACTGGAACTATAAGCAGGTTGTGAAGAAAATTGGATTGCAGAATCTATTTACAAGTCGTCTTCCTATCAGGATCATGCTCGTGGGGCCTGTTGTGACTTTACAGTGGCTATTCTATGACACCATCATTGGTGTTACGCGACCTGTAAGTGCAAACTTACCTACAACATTCAACATGAAATTGCTTTGTGATTAGATTATAAACTAACTCGATTTTGAAATGTAATATCTTGCAGACCGACAAGTGGGCACATTTGCTCTGAAGTAGAAGATACTGGGGCCAAGATTCAAGTAAACACTTTTCCTTTTTCGAGGGGGGGGGGTTCGGGGGATGGATCTTGAGATCCTACCCGACCCGCCATACTCGATATAGATTTTGAATTCAGCCTTCGGATTAGGTTCGGGTAATATTGTTCGGGTCGGGTCGGGTTTATTCGGTCGGGTAAATCGGGTAGGGTTGTGTTTTGCCCAGCCCTACTTGAAGGTGGCTTTATTGTTGTATTGCAGTCTTAGGAGCCGTTTACCAAACGCATAATTTATATATGCTTCTAAATGTAATATTACAAAAGAATTTTATAATTGGATGTTGCGTCTTGCATTATAGTCATTAAGAACGCTTTTAGTGTTAATTATTATTATAGCCTATTAGGACACTTTTTAGTATTACTTTGTTCTCTTTATAGGACTCTGAAATTTGTTTCATAATTATGACTTATTAAGACACTTATTTTGTACTATATAATTGTTTTAGCGACACTGAATTTTGTCCTATAAAAGCATTTTTTGGGACGCCCATATTTGTTTTTAAATGTAAACATTTTGTGACAACATAAAGTGTCCTATATTATAGTCTATTAGGACACTTTTTCATGTTACTTAAACCATTTTATAGGACTATGGAATTTGTATCATAATCCTAGAGTTTTTTAGGACACTCAAATTCATCCCATTAACATAATACAACACCTTTAGATGAGACACCCATATTTTTTGTCCTATAAACTTAAAAGTCCTATTAACTACCTTATTAGGACACTAATGAGGGTCCTATAAACCCTTTTTTGTTGTAGTGTGGCCAATGAGGGGGTGATAGGAACATTTGTAATCCAGTCAGAGGATCTTGTCCATGTGGTTGCAGATTCAGTATCAAAGAAAGTTTTTGTTAGAGGAAATGGTTCCATCGAACAATACGTGGTTGGATATGCAGTCAAAACTTCTACCGCACTAGCTTAAACAATCAATGTTTATGTGACAAGAGGAGTAGGATTCTATGCCCATGTCACAACGACACTGCTGAGATCGTGTGATCCTATTAGGTCGCACGCTAGAATCCGTATGCCTCAACATGAATATGAATAAACCCGAAATAAATTATTAGACATTTTTAATAATTGACTATTATATGTTTATAATAATCATATTGTTGAATAATAAGTGTAGACTTGCAATTCAGTTAATAGCAAAATAAGGGGCTGTTTACCAAATTTTCTATTAAGTCCTGTATGGATAAATTTGTCTGTCTGGATAAATTTATGTTGTTGTTTACTATTCTATCTGAATCAACAGTCTGAATAACAGAAATGACCAATTTACCCCTTGAGTTTGAACTACGCATTGTTGCTTCTCTCCTCATCTCTCTCGACTTCCATGAACAAAAAATCCAAAAACCAAATCAAAAACCAAGAACAAAAACCAAAACCTGCATCTCCTTCCTCAACAAAACCTGCATCTCCTCATCTCTCTCGACTTCCATGAACAAAAAACCCAAAAACCAAAATCAAAAACCAAGAACAAAAACCAAAACCTGCATCTCCTTCCTCAACAAAACCTGCATCTCCTCATCTCTCTCGACTTTGATGCATCACCAATCGAAATCCTAATCTCCAAAAGCAATGACGTGAAAACCCCAAAATCGAAATCCTAATACCCAAAATCGAAATCCTAATACCCAAAATCGAAACCCCAAATCGAAATCCTAATACCCCAATCGAAACCCCAAATCGAAATCCTAATACCCCAATCTCCAAAAGCAATGACGTGAAAACCCCTACGTCACCGAAATCGATTTGAAGTCTGTGCGAAAGACAAGTGGAGGTGAAACCTGTAAACCTGGAGGTGAGTGGCGATGGGAAAAAGAGGTGACAGCGTTGGATGGCAGTGGTGGGCGGAGGAGATCGATGGTTGGTGGTGAACACAGGCAAGGATCGATGGAGAAGAAGGGTAGGGCAAGTCTTTTGGCCGGCTTAATCTGGACAAGTGCCTTTTTTCATCTGGGCGAATAAGCCCATTTCTGAGCGATTAAGCTCAAAGTAAACAGCCTTGAGCGTCTGTGCGAATAAGCCAATTTATCCACTAAGCTCATTAAGCCATAAGTAAACAGGCCCTAAGAGAATTAAGCAATTTTATTAAGTAAATAAAATTGGCTTGTGGATCATTATTATTAGAGACTAATAATATAAGTAAGAAGTTATGGGTCTTTAATTAATCAAGAGATATTAATTAAAAAAAAAACTTAAAAAACCTTAAGTCCACGAGTATTAAGCTTTGGCGTAATTTCCTTATTCTATTTAAGAAATTAAATCCTTAATAAATGATAATGTTTTACCTTGCTCCTTATACTTGATACACCTCCCAAAAGCCACGAAATTTTGGCCTTCCCCATCACCAAAATTCATCCAAAAAGTCACAAACACAAAGAACAAAGTTTGATCTTTGTGTGTTGAAAGATACACGTATGGTTTGTAGTTTTTCGGGGTTTTCAGGCTAACAACCTTGAAGGCTTGGAGGATTCAAGGTGTTAGTCTTGATAGAGTGGAGTCTATTTTGATTCCAAGAGCTTCCACATCAACCATGAGATTGGATCTTCCTTGAGGTAAAAGATTTGACCTTTACTTGTTATTTTATATCGTTCTGTATCCGGGTGCATTCAATAGTAGATCCGGCTTTGGGATTTTGTATTTGAAATATTTTCACTATAAAGCAACTATATTGTGTTAAATTTTCATTAAAGTTGAGTTTCCGCTGCGTTTAGTTGCTTATAAATCCCATCAAGAGGTATGAAGGTGATGGTATTTTATAGTTGTAAATTATGGTTGAAAGTTTGTTGTGGTAGCAGTGGCGGATCCAGAAACTTTTATAGTTGGGGGCACACTTAGGGGTGAAGTCGTGTAGAAAAAAATTCAAAACCAAATAATTCATCCAGTTGAAAACGGTTTTGGGTTTTCCTTTTCAGCTTAAACGGTTCAGTTAACCGAATAAAGTTAATTTATTCAGGTCGATTTTTAGTTGACTTTTTACTAATTCATTGAGGTGTATAATTTTTATATTTTATATTTCGAACGAAAATATCAGTGTGTGCTGCAAAGGGACCAATTAACAATCAGGATATCAAGTTGGGGGCCATTGCCTTGTTCTTGTTGGGGGCTTTGTCTTGTTCTTGTTGAGAGCATGATAAGAAAATTTACTAAACAAATTTTTTTATAGTCTTTAAAAAAAAAATTGATGGGTTTGTTGGAGGCCTAGGACCCCTACCACCATGCACTGGATCCCCCAGTGTGTAGTAGTACCATTTACCTCAACATATTGGTATTTGTGGATTCATAGATATTTGGAGGCATTTGAGTACAATTGTATTGCCTATTGACATGAGTACAATGGCATTACCAGCAACCGGGTAAGAGATAATAAGGAAAAGTTTTTATTGAGACTGTTGGTTGGTTTCAGAAGTTGTCATAGTTTTACTTCTTTTTGTATTTTACTCTTGTTTTTTTTTTATATATTTATGACATTATTAGATTTATAATTTTTATTTGCAGGTTTTTAATTTTTACATGTATTCCTTATGATATTGTTTCCTATTTCTCTTTGATGTGGGGTATACACTTAAATGTTGCAACATTCTTGGAGAAGAGTATAGCTCATTGAATTTTTGCTTGTTGCTTGCCTAAAAGCATGTTTCTTTTTTACCGACTCGCAAATAAACTATTTTGTTGCATACCTATTACCTAAAGATTGTAGATATTTGTTTTTCTATCTTCCAAAACAATTGATCGCTGCTATGAAGCATCATATAACCCCTTTCGGTTTTTATGTGTCATCTTAATTGTGTCGCTTGATTAGTAACAAGTCTTCTTTCTCAAGCATGGTAAACATTGTAGATTGTGTTCCTTGAATACTACGACCATTGTCCTTGAGAAAATGTGAATACCTTTCTTCACTTTCAATTTTTGTTGGTGGAATTGCATTTTTATTTTTAAATTTGATAAGCTACCAAGTTATGGTAAATTTTCCTCTTCAATTTAAATTTTGCCGTATTGCACGGATACGCAACTAGCAATGCTATATGTACCAACACTCTCTCAAAAATTACGTTCCCAGTTCACGCTCCCATCCATCCTGCACGCTCTCATCAAAAATAGATCTCCAAAAATGACGATTCAAGGTGAAAGGTTATTGATTCCTGACCATATATCCATATGGGTTAGGGTTCTAATTTCTCAGTTTCGGTCCATTTCTCCTTGCTTACTCTTGACATTCCTTCCCATTGCTCCCCTAAACCTATATCCAAAATCAGTTGGCCTAAATCCCGATTCATATTACGTTGTGACACCATAATCTTCTGTTACTCGGTAAGCATCTCTTACAATATTTGCTTTCTTCTGCGGTTGTTTGTTTATTTATCTTCATTTTTTTTGACTATTTATGTTTTGTGTTTGTTTGTTTATCACCTCCTGTTTTTGTGTTGCCTTTGTTTCTTATTTGATTGTTTTGCTACATTTATTTTGTTTTTATAGTATATTTTCATCCGGGTGTAATGCATATGAGTTGTACGATAAAATGCCAAAGAGAAAAACAACCAATTATAGTTAAGTTTCTTAGTTTCTTTGGTCGTTTTTTAGCCTGTCATCTATAATTGAAATGCAGCTTGTTTTCTCCTGTAAGTATCTCAACTTTCTTTTGCCTGAAACTAACAATTTAAATAGTTCTTTTTCCATGTGTAGTCTATCTTTATGACACAAATGATTTAGATCATGGGTTTTTTATGAATCTTGATCTAATTTTGTCTTTTTATATCTATTAGTTTAAGATTTTTTTGAAGCAGTCAAGTGGTGGGAGTGAAGACTTATTGGATGCTTGTAGGTGATGTTCCATGGAGGTACTAAGCAATATACAACTTTGAACTACATCCTCAACCTTTTGACCCATAAATCAAAGTTGGGTTTGATCAAGTTTTAAAAAGGAATAGATCATCTAACCTATATGAGACTTAATTAGTCTATATGCTTACATGTTGTTCTATTTCTATGTTTTTGGGCACTGTGAAAAGGATAAGAATCATGAAAACCTCATATGCTAATGGACTTTGGTCACTGTTATCTACAATTTCCGTCTCTCGATGTTGTCCATCATCTCTTTGCTCACCATCTCTCATTTCAGTTTAGTCAACCATAAGTCTTAAAAAACCCAAAAGATTTTGGGTGGTGCAGTGGACTGGAGATGGTGGTGGTAGATGATCATGAAATGCTCCTTGTAGATTAATCAGTCACCACCAAATAATCCAACAATGTAAGTTTTCAATTTCTAGCTTTTTGAAACATCCAAAATGTGATATTCCCTCTCTATTCATACGAGGTTAATCGAACCTTCAACAAGTTACATTATGTTAATCGCTCTATTGTAATATGCTTCTTGTTGCTGGCAACAATGGAGCCCTTCCTCTACTCCTTTTATTGCAAGGTTTGCTTGTTCTCTTGCCAAAGTAATTCAATTCCAATAGAAATAGGGATTTTAGTTATGATATAAGATTCAACAGTTATAGAATGATTATGCTCACTTAATGCTAAATAAAAAGTTCAATATATTTTCTACTTCAAGGGGAGAGTTAAACGGGCTAATTCTCAAATTCACAATTGACGTAAATTCAGAAACTTCCTTTGAAATGTTTTGACTACTTCATCGATGTCTACAACACCGGGCATAGACTAATACTTGGTAAAAGAGAATGAAAGGGTACATGAATTTGCATCATAAAGCTATAAGGCGTGACCTTAAAACGTTACACTATTTGGAATGGAGGGGCTTTATATTTCCATGGCTACAAGAATGAGCGTAATAATTAATCCTGATACTACAGGCTCTGTCAGAAGCTTGGTTCATTATTGTTTAGTTTTTTCTTAAAACTAAAATTGTATCCAATATTTGGAAATTACAATTCTCTGGTTTAAATGCTTCAGATTGGGAATGTGTACTCAAGCAACTTTGGTTTTTAACATTAAACTTAAAATTTTAAATTCTCAGTCACTACATGAATACTTATTGTCTTCTAATTGGTCGTGGAAGATGAATTTCCACCAAGATTTATAGTGTTGTTTTCTCCCAAGAGTTCACTTCGTTATGACGAAAATCCTCATCGGAAGGTGAGCGACTTTATATTGTTGCTTATGTCTATTTCTATGTCCACACATTCCTTTTAAAATTCTTGGCGAATTAGTATTCTCACCTACAACGTTTTTCCAAATATATCAAGTTTACGACTTTTGACATGATCATATTACAGTTCGATATTAGAACTTAGTTCTCAGTTAGGCTAAAATCTTCATATGGCCGGTAGAAGTTATGGAACACAATGCAAATAATAAACCAAAAAAATGATCATAACAAACCACTATGCCCTTTTTCTTTTCAGGATTTTGGTCAGTGAAGTGGAAGTCTTATAAGCATTTGTCAGGAGTGACATTGCCGGAACGTTGAGGCACATTATGATGTACATATTTAGCATCCTTGTGTTAATATTTGAGTACACTGGTAGAGTACTCGCGCAATGCAGCGACACACATTTTGGTTTTAATGTTATATTTTATTATTTGTCTCTGTCGATGTTATAATACGATTTTATGTGTTTTTAAGAAAGCATTAATGGTTTTATTTTTGAATAAAATATAAATTTGAAGATATCATAAAATTTTGAAAAAAAATATATCAATGTTAATATCAAATCAACTATTTAAAAGTTCTCATTTTATGTAATTTCTTTAATTTATTTTTTTATTATAATTTAATTTAAGTTTAATAACGAAATAATTTATTTTTGGTTTAATAATATAAACATTTTAATAGATAATAATTAAGTATTCTGTTAGAACTCAATGATTATCCTAATTGTATTTTAGATTTTTTATATTTAAAATGATATGTTTATCATGTATTTGATTATGTTTATCTGCAGTTAGTTACACAAATTCAGATATGAAGCTTTAATAAGTTGTACTTACGCACAATCTACTTGCAATCTTGAGTTTTAAGTAATATGCATTAATGAACAGTACTTTACGCATAAAAAGTAGTTTTTAAAAGTTTTTGTCAAATGTTTTATAATATAGTATAGATATATACAAAGAGTTCTAAGACGAACAAGCTCTACCCCAAAATCTTGAAGGTCGTACTTCTCTATCAAATCCCGAAACCCAATCGGGTTTTACCCCACTCAACATGAACTTGCCCGACCTCGCCTGATGCTCCCCTATTGGTAAGTGGATTAATTTTACCAGGAATTTCTTTATATTCGTCTGAAGATAACATGTTCCCGTTCAAATTAAAGAAAAAAAAAGTTCCTCGTTTGTGTATGATTAAAAATTATTGTAAATTTTTGAATGAGATATTGGATTAATTTTCATTTTTGGAATTTACAATATACAAACCGTTGCATTGCAAAAAACTCTTAATACAACATCTAAACCACTAAGTATATGAAATGTATCTTGCAAAAAATTAATATTAAAAATTTGATATTTAAAAATTAAATTTATCTGGAGAAAACCTTTACATCCTGTTGCATTACGCAAATAACAACTAGTAATAATAAATAAAAATAAAAGCTTCGTTAAGAAAAGTACTAATAATAAAATATAAAAAAAATTAAAATACATATAAACTTGGAAGATTATATAATTATTGAGTTATGATGATTAATAGCTACAGAAAATAAAACCTACAATTTTTCCACATCTCTATACTAAAATTCTAAAAAGTACTAAAAAAATGTAATTTTATTTTCAGTTTTTATTTTAACGCATATATTTTTTGATATTAAATTTAACGAATTTACCACCATCCTTCCTGAATCCGATAAGATACCCTAAAACAACACTTATGGCTTTAAGCGGGTGAGAGTCAGAGGAAGTTGGCACTTGGCAAAAGGCTAAATTATAATAAATAAAGTTTACAAATGAAACATCCATGTAAATTTATAATTATATCTAATTAAAACCATGTTTTAACTCAAAACCCCTTACTTAGCCTATCATTTTATATAAATAATATATAAAGATATGATAAAGGTAAGATAAATATGATAAAAACAAACTTACCAAAGCCCACCGGATGGATTGATTTCTTATTCAAAAGCTTCAAAGATTTACAAACTGGAAAGAGAGAAAAACTGATAAACTTCGTAATGAAAAACCTACTTAAGAAGGGAGACAGAACTCCCTTTTAAAGAAAAAAATACGCTGTTTGGGACAGCTGTAAAGGAAGCTTTATAAAAGCAATTAATAAAGGCAATAATTTTGGCCCAAGGACAATAAATCTTGTCCTACAATGATAGAAAGACTCCAAGCTTTATTAAAGCTACTTTGAAAAAGAAAACATGTCTTGTCGGCTATTTTTTACTTTCCCTGTTTCAGAGAATCTTTTAAAGTCTCCGGTGCATCATCTAGAGAGATGATTATTTCATCTGAGTCTTCAGCACTTTGGGCATCTTGCTGAAGGTCAGAAGCCATAGACGCATCTGACCTGGATGGACCATGACCCACATTATCATAGAGGTCCTTTTTCATTTCTTCAATATAGCGGTCAATTATCTCCTCTTTAGAGAGAGTTCCCGCGTACTTCTGAGTGATCTGCTTAAATGGACTGGGGATTTCTGAATTCCTCTTAATCTGTTCTCTTTCGAATGTTTGCTTATAAAGCTGAATTTGGTCGTTAATGGTTTTATAAAGACCATAACCTTCAATTTCCTTCGAATATGGTTTAGCTCTATCCAGCTTGTCCCGGTATTTTGTGAGACCTTGTCTTTTAATACAAGGGATCATCATATCATTGTATCCAAAAACTGGTTTCCATTTCCATATCCATGAGAAACCAAATTCTATGGAGAACAAACAAATATTGCGTCCTTCTATGGCATATAAAGAATTACAGTTATTAACTGTATGAGAAAATTTTATCCAATCTTTTAAATGATTTTTCATGGGCTCTGGAAAAATCTCAGAAAAAGTCCCAAAGTTTCTCCACCAAGTAAAAAACCAGTTAGGAACTGGCAAGTGGAAACAATTTTCACAAATTTTTTGAAACCAAGAATGTCTTTTGTTCTCA
Source organism: Cynara cardunculus var. scolymus (assembly GCF_001531365.2). Lineage (NCBI taxonomy): Eukaryota > Viridiplantae > Streptophyta > Magnoliopsida > Asterales > Asteraceae > Cynara > Cynara cardunculus. Next base: position 6,943,112 of record NC_037535.1, read on the forward strand.
TTTTCATAGAGAAGTATTTTTGAGAAGCTGGCAATATAATCCCAGTAATTAAACTTGAAATTGCTCCTATGAGAAGGCGAAAACCATTCTTTCTCAGCCAAAGGGGAGAAGCCCCATTCTTCAACAGATATAATCTTTTTTATGACTAGCTTTGAGAAGCTATAAGCTTCATTCCTGCTGTTAGCAGAGTGATGGGTAATTTCCATAGATTTTGTGGACAACAAAAGACCTTCTTAATATTGTCTTTGTTTGACTGCTCCGTGAACAAAAGATGTCTTATTATGATATCTTTCTAGAATATAATCTGGATTGTTTTTCCATTGTTTTTCCGTCTAAAAATTCTTTTACTGGATCTCTATTATGAGAGAGATCCTGAGCTATAAGCTTCTGATTTCCCATTTGGGCAATTATATGGTTTTTTTTCTTTTCCCCTATTAGAGCTTCCTGAAGAGCTTCCCCTTCCTCTATAAGAGGAATAAGTGCTTTGATTTGAGCTCATACCTGTAATCATTTAAGATATTCATGGGTTAGAAAATCTGGAAGATGATTATCTTTCCCTTTAACATGTTGAATACTAAAATCAAAAGGTGCAAGATGAGCTKGCCATCTGGCAAACATTTGTTTTGAAACATCATGCTTAAAATCTCTACTGAACATAAATTGGGTTGAGCTACAATCGGTCTTTATTAAAAACTTTTGATTGTAAAGATCATCTTGGAATTTTAAAACACATTTAACAATGGCAAAATGTTCTTTAACCACAGCCGAATAATTTAACTGAGCGCCTTTCCATTTTCCAGAATAAAATCGGATAAGAAACTCTTGTTTAGAAATCAGATTAATTTGTTTGAGGATTCCTCCATATCCTATATTTGAGGCATCTGTTTCAACTATTTTATCCCAATGGGGATTTGGAAGCATAAGGCAAGGAAGGTTTTTGACCTTCTTCTTAATTTCTTGAACTGCTAGGGTATGACTTTCAGTCCATTTACAAGAATCTTTCTTTAGGCGATCATATAGAATTGCTGTATGGTTGTTTAAGTCTTTAATATAGGCCGTTATATAATTTAAACTTCCCAAAAATCTTTGGAGTTGAGTTTTGTYYAGAAKYTGATCAGGAAATCTATCTCCAAATTCAATACATCTTTGGATTGGAGTGATAGTTCCCTTTTCAATATCATGACCTAAAAATCTGATTTTTGTTTTGAATAAAGACATTTTTTGTTTAGAAATGACTAAACCATTTTGAATGACCAAAGTTTTGAATATATTCAAATGCTTGAAATGACTTTCAATGTCTTTAGAAAAAACCAGAATGTCATCAATATAGACAATAATAAAATTACTATAAGGATAAATAATATCATTCATGATTTGTTGGAATTCAGAAGGGGCATTTTTTAGGCCAAAAGGCATGACCTTCCATTCATAATGTCCCATAGGCACATTAAAAGCGGTTTTATAAATATATGCTTCAGATATTTGAATCTGCAAATAACCAGATTTTAAATCAAATTTTGAAAAAATTAAGGCTTGAAAAAGCCTGTCAAGAAGATCTTTCTTATTTGGAATAAGATGTCTAATCCATTTTAAAACTTGGTTTAAAGGCTTATAGTTTATAACCAAACGAGGGATACCCCTTTCCTGCTCTGAATGTTTATTTACATAAAAGGCAGTACAGGACCAAGGTGACTTGGAAGGCCTTATGAGACCTTTTGCAAGGAGGTTGGAAATCTCATTTTTGCATAAAGTGAGATATTCTGAATTCATTTGACAAGGTCTAGCCTTAGCAGGAATACCAGACTCGGAGAAGTTTTCATCATAAGGAAGGGAAACAATATGTTTTTTCTATCCCAGAAAGCATTTGGATGATCATCACAAATTTTCAAGGAGAAATCATTATAAATGAAATCTATCTTGTTTTTAAGACGAGAATTATTAAGCTTCATCTCAATGGTCAAAGAATTCATTTCTTCTTTTAAAGAATAAAGATGAAAAGTCTTTTTATCAATTTTTTCCTGGAGCTCATTTAAAAATCTTTTAATAGGCTTGTTTATAAAATCAAACCTAATAATTTTATCATTAAAAGTGCCTATAAGAAGGATAAAGATTATGAAGAAACGGCAAGCCTAGAATTAACTGACTTGAAATATCTTTAGCCAATAAAAAGCTAGTAGGAATACAACTCCCATCTTTACAAATCTTTGTATTAGAGAGCTTATATTTGATATTCAAAGAACCTCCTCCAGCATGAGAGAGAGAATGAGAGGTTTTTTCAAAATATCGACTTGGGATTAATCTCTCTTGGATGACATTTAGGTCAGCTCCACTATCAATCATAGCAATAAAATCTTTTTTGAAAGTCCCTCCTATAAGAAGGGTAATCTTTGTAAACCATTTTTGAGAAATGATCATACTAAGAGTGGCTAATTGAGAAGGGACTTCTAGATCATCTCCTTCTGGGATGATTTGATCAACCATATCAGTTGTCTGTTTCTTTTTCAGAGCAAAAGAGATTTCTGAAATATGTTTATGAAGAAGAAGATTATCAGTTTTTAAGTCTTTGATTTCTTCTTTTAAAGTGTTAATTTCTTTGGCAAGATCACCAATAGAAATTTCTTCACTTTTATTATGCTTATTTGTTAAAAGTCTATTGATTTCCTTCATAGAATAATCAGATCTGAGTAGAACTACTATGAGCAGCATTATCATCATCAAGACTATCAAGGATCTCAGTGTAAATGGCTGGATCTTTGATTTTCTTTAACAATTTCAAAATATTTTCATTTGATAAAACATTGATATTTAAATCTTTAAATTGGGAAAAGAGTTTATAAAACTCATCCTCTTCTTTTTCTTCAATATTGTCAAGCTGGTTACAACCATTTGAATAGGTTTTACCTTCAGTGCAAGCATTGCATTCCGATATATCATCTTTTGAATCATTTGAAGAAATAGATTCACTCTGAGAGTAATCTTTGTCTTCATTTGTATCAGAATTTTCTTTCTCAGAATTATAATTAAGAAAGATGCTTAAAAGAGAGTTTTTTTTATAGTTTGGTCAATTTCCAAACTGTTTATTTTCTTTTTGGTCCAACAATTTGTTTCTGAATGACCAATCTTTCCACAGTTTCTGCAAACAATTTTGTTTCTTTTGAAATTTCTGGGTTTAAAATCATTTGATTTTTTAAGACTTCTTTTTACAGGATTATTGTCCTTGAAATCTTTTTTGTTATTTTCAAAATTTCTTCTTCTTTTAGGCTTTCTAAAAGAGTGAGAGTTTTCTTTCCAATTGGAATTCTTTTGAATGGTTTTTCTTTTGGAAGGCCTGTTATGAGAAACTTTCATTCCAAATTGATCACAAAAATCTCCCAATTGTTTTCTTTCAAGAAAGTTTTGCTTTTTAATTTGATGGTTTAATTTTAAATCATTGCAGAGAGAAAGACCTTCAGCAACGCAAGTGCTGATCAACTGACCATAAGTATAATGGTCATAATTAACAGAAATATTTTCCTTTTTAAGAGTCTTTCTGATTTTATAGTAATTTTTATTATTGTCTATATTGATGACATTCTGGTTTTTTCTAAAGACATTGAAAGTCATTTCAAGCATTTGAATATATTCAAAACTTTGGTCATTCAAAATGGTTTAGTCATTTCTAAACACAAAATGTCTTTATTCAAAATAAAAATCAGATTTTTAGGTCATGATATTGAAAAGGGAACTATCACTCCAATCCAAAGATGTATTGAATTTGGAGATAGATTTCCTGATCAAATTCTGGACAAAACTCAACTCCAAAGATTTTTGGGAAGTTTAAATTATATATCGGCCTATATTAATGACTTCAACAACCATACAGCAATTCTGTATGATCGCCTAAAGAAAGATTCTTGTAAATGGACTGAAAGTCATACCCTAGCCGTTCAAGAAATTAAGAAGAAGGTAACAAACCTTCCTTGCCTTATGCTTCCAAATCCCCATTGGGATAAAATAGTTGAAACAGATGCCTCAAATATAGGATATGGAGGAATCCTCAAACAAATTAATCCGATTTCTAAACAAGAGTTTCTTATCCGATTTTATTCTGGAAAATGATTATTCGGCTGTGGTTAAAGAACACTTTGCCATTGTTAAATGTGTTTTAAAATTCCAAGATGATCTTTACAATCAAAAGTTTTTAATAAAGACCGATTGTAGCTCAGCCCAATTTATGTTTAGTAGAGATTTTAAGCATGATGTTTCAAAACAAAWGTTTGCCAGATGGCMAGCTCATCTTGCACCTTTTGATTTTAGTATTCAACATGTTAAAGGGAAAGATAATCATCTTCCAGATTTTCTAACCCGTGAATATCTTAAATGATTACAGGTATGAGCTCAAATCAAAGCTCCTATTCCTCTTATAGAGGAAGGGGAAGCTCTTCAGGAAGAGGAGGAGACAGAGATTCTTCTAATAGGGGAAAAGGAAAAAACCATATAATTGCCCAAATGGGAAATCAGAAGCTTATAGCTCAGGATCTCTCTCATAATAGAGATCCAGTAAAAGAATTTTTAGACGACATTCCTAAAGACCATCCATGTGTGAAAGAACTTCTTAACTATGCTAAAGAAGTAGAGGAAAAAGAAGCATCAACTTCAGCAGCCGCTTCACCCTCCTCTTATGCTAATATTAGAAAAGAAGATACTTCTAATTCCCAGTTCTATGAAACCACTTTCAAAGAAGTTATACTTCTTATTGAAAAAAGAGATCTCCGATGGAAAAACAATCCAGATTATATTCTAGAAAGATATCTTAATAAGACATCTTTTGTTCACGGAGCAGTCAAACAAAGACAATATTATGAAGGTCTTTTGTTGTCCACAAAATCTATGGAAATTACCCATCATTCTACTAACAGCAGGAATGAAGCTTATAGCTTCTCAAAGCTAGTTGTAATAACCAAAAAAAAAAGGAATTGTTAGTTTGTTGAATTTCAAGGACTTGTAGTATAAATCTATCAAAGTGAAGGGTTTAGACCCTAAAAATTGAATGCGATTTAATGACAAGAAACCCAAAGGTCATGAAACCTACGACCATTTATTATGGCTTATCGTTTCATATTCCGTGAAACCGCCGATGGGGCTTAGT
>NC_037535.1:6949679-6950776 GCF_001531365.2 Cynara cardunculus var. scolymus
GTTTAGACCCTAAAAATTGAATGTGATTTAATGACAAGAAACCCAAAGGTCATGAAACCTACGACCTTTTATTATGGCTTATCGTTTCATATTCCGTGAAACCGCCGATGGGGCTTAGTATAAAATGGGAGTTTGTAGTTTTATGTGTAGTTTGGGGTTAAGAAGGAGAACTATTGTGAGAAAAGGCGACGGTGGACGCTGTAATGAGAGTTGACGATGCTCTACATAGTAGTTAGTTTAACACAAATCGGGGAGACGCTAGCCACTTAAAAAATCGGTTTGGGCTACGCCATGTATGGTGAGTTACACGTGATTTATTTTTAAAATGGTTGCATGCCTTATTTTTGATATGATATATATATGCGTGAAAAGTTTGATATTTTTATAATATGTGTTCTGAACTTGTATGTCAATGGAGATGTACTACGGTATGATTTTGTAAAGACGAGCATGCTTTGTGAGCTTGTCTAAGCCGTAAGTGCGGACATGCTGTGTGAGTTCGCCAGGTAATGCTGTGTGAGGTAGACATCTCCCATGACGTCATTGCTTTGTGATGTAGACACGCACTATAATATCGTTACTTTGTGAAAAGTGTTATTCTCATCAAGGCATGCTAATTTATGAAGCTTTGTGAAAATTGTTTATCATAAAAGTTGTTGTTCATGCATGAAAATCGTGGATTCACTGGGCCTAAGGCTCACTCAGAACTCTTTTAAAACTTTTTACCCAGGCGACTTTTGAGTGGAAAGAAAAGTGCAATAAAGAGAGATAAGGATTAACTTCAAAGAAGCATATGTACAGATCAATGCATTGTTATAGAGCAAAGTTATGCTCCTCAAGATTGTAATTTAGATGGTGATATAATTTGTAAGATTATAAATTTTTATTCCGCTGCAATGTAAGTGTTTGATCTTGGAACACTAGTTTTGATATATTTAAGTATTCGAAATTTTAGGATGTTACAAGTGGTATCAGAGCAAAAGTTTAAGTGAATTAGGTTATTGAAACCTAAACTTAAACTGAGAATAGAAGATTTTATTATTGATAGACGTGTGACTAAAGATTGACTTATAGTGATTAGAGTGGTGATTTAAGTT
>NC_037535.1:6951631-6953899 GCF_001531365.2 Cynara cardunculus var. scolymus
AAAAGTGTTATTCTCATCAAGGCATGCTAATTTATGAAGCTTCGTGAAAATTGTTTATCATAAAAGTTGTTGTTCATGCATGAAAACCGTGGATTTACTGGGCCTAAGACTCACCCAAAACTCTTTACCCAGGCGACTTTTGAGTGGAAAGAAAAGTGCAATAAAGAGAGATAAGGATTAACTTCAAAGAAGGATATGTGCAGATCAATGCATTGTTATAAAGCAAAGTTATGCTCCTCAAGATTGTAATTTTGATGGTGATATAATTTGTAAGATTAGAAATTTTTATTCCGCTGCAATGTAAGTGTTTGATCTTGGGACACTAGTTTTGATATATTTAAGTATTCAAAATTTTGGGATGTTACACTAGTCATAAAAAAGATTATATCTGTTGAAGAATGGGGTTTCTCCCCTTTGGCTAAGAAAGAATGGTTTTCGCCTCCTCATAGGAGCAATTTCAAGTTTAATTACTGGGATTATATCGCCAGCTTCTCAAAAATACTTCTCTATGAAAATGAGAACAAAAGACATTCTTGGTTTCTAAAAATTTGTGAAAATTGTTTCCATTTGCCAGTTCCTAACTGGTTTTTTACTTGGTGGAGAAACTTTGGGACTTCTTCTGAGATTTTTACAGAGCCCATGAAAAATCATTTAAAAGATTGGATAAAATTTTCTCCTACAGTTAATAACTGTAATTCTTTATATGCCATAGAAGGACGCAATATTTGTTTGTTCTTCATAGAATTTGGTTTCCCATGGATATGGAAATGGAAACCAGTTTTTGGATACAATGATATGATGATCTCTTGTACTAAAAGACAAGGTCTCACAAAATACTGGGACAAGCTGGATAGAGCTAAACCAAATTCGAAGGAAATTGAAGGTTATGGTCTTTATAAAACTATTAACGACCAAATTCAGCTTTATAAGCAAACATTCAAAAGAGAACAAATTAAGAGGAATTCAGAAATCCCAGTCCATTTAAGCAGATTACTCAAAAGTACGCGGGAACTCTCTCTAAAGAGGAGATGATTGACCGCTATATTGAAGAAATGAAAAAGGACCTCTATGATAATGTGGGTCACGGTCCATCCAGGTCAGATGCGTCTATGGCTTCAGACCTTCAGCAAGATGCCCAAAGTGCTGAAGACTCAGACGAAATAATCATCTCTCTAGATGATGCACTGGAGACTTTAAAAGATTCTCTGAAATAGGGAAAGTAAAAAAATAGTCGACAAGGCATGTTTTCTTTTTCAAAGTAGCTTTAATAAAGCTTGGAGTCTTTCTATCATTGTAGGACAAGATTTATTGTCCTTGGGCCAAAATTATTGCCTTTATTAATTGCTTTTATAAAGCTTCCTTTACAGCTGTCCCAAACAGCGTATTTTTTTCTTTAAAAGGGAGGTATGTCTCCTTTCTTAGGTAGGTTTTTCATTACGAAGTTTATTAGTTTTTCTCTCTTTCCAGTTTGTAAATCTTTTAAGCTTTTGAATAAGAAATCAATCCATCCGGTGGGCTTTGGTAAGTTTCTTTTTATCATATTTATCTTACCTTTATCATATCTTTATATATTATTTACATAAAATGATAGGCTAAGTACGGGGTTTTGAGTTAAAACATGGTTTTAATTAGATATAATTATAGATTTACATGGATGTTTCATTTGTAAACTTTATTTATTATAATTTAGCCTTTTGCCAAGTGCCAACTTCCTCCGACTCTCACCTGCTCAAAGCCATAAGTGCTGTTTTAGGGTATCTTATCGGATTCAGGAAGGATGGTGGTAAATTCGTTAAATTTAATAGATTCTGTTTTTTGATTTCTTATTTTTCACCCTTTTAATATTTTTCTGCTATTGAAGCAAAAAACGTCAAAAAAAACTTTAGAAATTATCATTCTTCTTTAGTGATAAAGAAGGCAACCCCCGGATAAAAGTACTAATCCGTCTTATTACTCATTTACTCTCTTTGCCATTTTATTTTTTATTTTATACATTAACCATATTAAGTAATTGATAATCTATACTATATTATAAAATATTTGACAAAAACTCTTAAAAACCACTTTTTATGCAGTAAGTACTGTTCATTAATGCATATTACTTAAAACTCAAGATTACAAATAGATTGTGCGTAAGTACAACTTATTAAAGTTTCATATCTCAATTCATGTAACTAACTACAGATAAACATAATCAAATACACGATAAATATCTCATTTTAAATATAAAAAATTAAATATAATTAAGATAATCATTGAGTTCTAACA
>NC_037535.1:6954066-6955561 GCF_001531365.2 Cynara cardunculus var. scolymus
ATAAAAAAATGAGAAGTTGTAGATAGTTGATTTGATACTAACATTGATTTTTTTTTTAAATTTTATGATATCTTCAAATTTATATTTTATTAAAAAATAAAATCATTATTGCTTTCTTAAAAACACATAAAATCGTATTATAACATCGACGGAGATAAAGAATAAAATAAAACATTAAAATCGATATGTATCTCGCTGCATTGCGCTAGTACCCTTTTGATATAATTAAGATAATCATTGAGTTCTAACATAATATTTAGTTATTATCTTAAAGAAATTATTTTACTATTAAAAATAAAAACGTTTTATTTTTCTCAAAACCACATAAAATCGCATTATAACATTGATAGACCCAAAATATAAAATGAAACATTAAGATCAAAATGTATCTCGTTGCATTGCACGAATACCCTTATAATGTATTACTAAAATACGTGTATTTTTGTACTATAAATTTAATATATTTTTAAGGTTAAAACGTATTAAAAATAACCTCCAAAATCATTATTTTAATTATTATATAATTTTGGTGAAATTTATTTATATTTGTATACAACATACAGTTTTATTTATATTTACCTAGTTTGAGTCTCATTCTCTTTTTTGGTCATTTTTAGAACCCACTTTCTTCATTTTTCTGCTAATTTCTCGTTCTCCAGTTATATGTTTTTGATATATGCCTTGAATCAATAGTAGCAAAAAATTTCACGTGACACCAAAGGTTTTTCGTCAGACCCGTAAGACCAATTTATGTTCATTGATCAACTTTATAAGCTAATGATCTAATAATCTAAAGTTGCACGGTAGCAATTTTGTGATTATTGAGAAGTCTCGTGGCAATTTTGTGATTATGAATGTTTAGATTGTAGATTTAATCCAATGGTTGAGAATTTGTCTTACGGGTCTCACAAAAAACCCTTGGTCTCACATGATCCCAAGTCTATATACACACACACACACACACACACACACACACACACACTAGAAGGATACTCGCGCAATGCAGCGAGATACATCGAGATAATATTTCGTTTTATTTTTTTGTTTATGTCGATATAATACGGTTTTATGTGATTTTGAGAAAACGATAATGTTTTTATTCATAAAAATTTGAAAAAAATATATCGATATTAGTATCAAATTTTTTTTTTTAAATTCTCATTTTTTATGTAATTTCTTTAATTCACTTTTTTAATCATAATTTAATTTAGGTTTAATAATAAAGTAATTTATTTTTGGTTTAATAATATAATTTTTATAAGGATAATAATTAAGTATTCTTTTATAAGTACTAGAAGGGTACTCGCACAATGTAGCGAGATACATCTCGATTTTAGTATTTCGTTATTTTTTTGTTTTAGTCTATGTTATAATACAGTTTTATGTGATTTTGAGAAAACAATAATGTTTTTTTGTTTTGAATAAAATATAAATATAAAGATTCATAAAAAAAATGAAAAAAAATAATATTGATATTAGTACTAAACTAAATATT
>NC_037535.1:6956446-6977701 GCF_001531365.2 Cynara cardunculus var. scolymus
TATATATATATATATATATATGTGTGTGTGTGTGTGTGTGTGTGTGTATGTGTGTGTGTTTGTGTTGGTTGGGTGAAAACAACAGACACGTTGCTTGTGTAACATCCAACTTACTAAAAGTTCATTTATGTTGATAAACATGTTTAACTAAGTCAATAAAGTATATTATGAGTTTGTGCTTGCTTATGTTAGTTGAAAAGTGAAAATGAGAAAAGTGCACAAATAAAAAGAAATGTCTAAATGTGCACTATATGGCCATATAGGGAACTCATGTTCTTCTGTAAATAAGTGAAAAATATCAAAGCTAGATTGGAATATGGACTTTTGAATCGAATTAGAGGCTGAAATTTTATATTAAGCCTATTATAAATTAACTAAGAGATCTGGAAAGTTTCGTACGAAACGGAGTTGAAACGACCAAGATACGCATGGCGGACTAAATCTGTCAACAATCGCAAACTAGGTTGACTTGTTGACCAAAATAGGTCAAAACCGGGTTTTGCACTCTTAAATGGTAATTTCACCTCTAGAACTTTCACATACACTCAAAGGTGCGATTTTCACACACTTGGGCTTAAATCTTTCAATTCTTGATGATTAATGTTAGATTCTTGAAGAATATGTGATAATTATCAAATGTATGCTTCTAATTTCAAGTTTATTCCATGTAGTTAGTGATAATCAAGAAGGTTAGGGTTTGCATTTGAAAGATTATAAAAAGATGATGATAGATTAAGGTTGTTTGATGATGATTATAGTTTAATCATGAAGGAAACTTGGAATAATTGCATGCATTAGTATGAAAGCCATGAGATTAAGCATCGTTAGTGATGTTAATGATGATTAATGTGGGAAACCATGTTTATATGCTAAACAATGATAGAATTTCTGAAGTTTTGTCAAGAATATGTAATATATGAGATGAAAACCAGAAGATGGTATTGGAATACAAGAGAATTGGACATTATAATGGATTATATGGGTGAATTGGTATTGAAAGAGTATGGTTACAACTCTGATTTTGAAAATTCGTAGAAAGTTGAAGACAAATCGTATGAATATGAGATTAGTGTCCATGGAAAGATAACATAATGAACTACAATTCATCTTTAGACATGAAAATGTGAAATTGAAGTTAAGATGGGTAAAAACTGCAGCATGTACTGTGCTGTAAAGCTGAATTTTGACAGCTTTGAGCTGTTGTGTTGTAAATACATAATAAATCACAAAAAAATCATAAAAATGTGAGGTCAGTTGCATTAGAAATATATAAGAGAATACTTTATTTAGGGGCTGCTTTTTTTACCAAAAAAGCTCTTAATACCCTCTGAAGTCTGAATCGCTCAGACCTTAGGGTATTATGAGTGTTTTTTTTTTCCAATTAAGAGCTTAAAAGCTCTGATTAGATCTGAATTAATTAGAGTTTACCTTTTCACTTAAAACCACTTATTTTATTATCTTGTGTCGCCTACCTGGTTGCTCTCCATCGCTACGCCTCATTCGATTTCTTTTGTCAAGCTACCGTCTTCTACCTCTCGATCCTTGCGTCGCCTACCGTCTTCTACCTCTTAATCTCTCGATTTAAGGTATCCACTGCTACCTCTCAAGTTCCTGATTTTGTTTCTCCTACGAAAATATTTCTATGCGATTCACAACTTCATACGGAAAATAGTTCTGTTTTGTATTACCTTCATATCGATTTTGCCTGGTTCATCTATTGTGAAGGTAATCGTATGAACAGATCCTATAAGGGGTTTTTGTTCATATGCACAGTACACAGTCAGCCAGCCCACCTTTAGACTGCGTATGAATAGATGAAATAGAAACTACTATGAAAATCCAGGTTCGTTGTATGGTGATTCCCCTGACCTTGTATTGGTATTTGTTGTTCATTTCGCGTTGTCGGTCGAGTCCGGATCCGAGATTTTTTTTTGGTCTCTTGGTAAACCATGATCTACGGGTATTACTTAGGGTGATATGCTGTAGCATGGTGTATGTCCACGTATCCCAAGGAGAGAGAGGTTGGGTGTGGCATATCGATTGTCGTATTCACGTATCCCGATTGGTAAGGAGCCGGGTGTGAGTACTTTGCACAGGCCCTGTAGACGAAGAGGGGGTGTGGTGCACATGTATACTCTGTTCTTGGTAATGATGCTTCTGTTTTGATATGTTTGTTGTGCTTTAATTGATGCCACTTTTGCGAATCATATGGCAAGGTATGATGACTGTTTGACTTGTAGTTAAATGATTCTTTCTGTTTTGTTTCGGTTAATATTTGTATTTTACATCATATTTATACGTTTCGGTATAATCTCACTAAGCCTTGTCGCTTATCCCATTAGAATAAACATTTTTTCCCAGGAAGGACGGTAACGAACAACGGTAAAGATAAGACGGTGTAGATCTGTTAGAAGGATTCAAGATCCCGGACGTCATTTTGGTACTTGTTATGTATATATTTCGTCATAGGTTGTATTTATGTAGTTATTACAATCGGGTAGTTATATATTTTGTCCCGACTTTTGGTATTGAAATCGTTGGTTATAAGTTTCATTAAACTTTTTGGGGAAAATCTATAACTTATATCTCATATATGTTTTGGAGATTTTATTACGGAAAATGTTTTGGGTAAATAGTTTTCGAACTTAGTGTAACCGTGATGTTATAATTATGGTATCAGAGCCGCAGTTTAAGCGATCTGAATATCATAAATGATATTTAGACTTAAACTTAGGCATTGAGATCGTATAGCAACTAGGCAATGATTTATACGGGATACGGACCTGTAGGAGAGACCTAAGTTGGGTTGGGACCAAGGGTAGGATTGTTTTTAACATATATGTGCTGTAATTTTTCTCAGCAAAAATGTTGGAGCATGATGAGCAAAGTCAAACACAAAATGTTGGGGAAAACAACCCCACACTGAATATAAATGCTCTAGAAGGTGCCGGGAACGATGAAAATCCGTCTTTGTCCCCTTGTAAAGAACGACTATTGAAACTTTTTGATGATCGATTGACTGCGGCTCTGGAACGACAACGTCAGGAAATGGAGCGACGCTTTGAGGAAGAACGTAATCAAAACAATCCCCTGGAACCCGACAATCGTGGTAAGCATCCAAATGAAGCCAGAGATGCATTGATACCTAAGTCCGACCGAGTTTCATTTAAAACTTTCAGAAGCAGTGGTGCTACAGAATATGCGGGGCAATTAGATCCGAGGTACTGGATAGTGCTAAAGTAAAATATGCCTCTGCGATGCTTATAGAGCGAGCCCTAGTGCGGTGGAATGCCACGTATGAGTCTTTAGATGCGACGACACGTAACAGTTTGACGTGGGACGAATTTCAGAAAAAGTTCTTTGAACAATATTGCCCTGTTGACCTACAAAGGCGTCTTGAAAAGGAGTTCTTGCATCTGAAGCAAGGTAAGATGACTATACTTGACTATGAAACTGAATTCAACAAGAAGTCACGATTCACACAACGATTCCTGAGCTCCGAACAGGATAAGATCGAACATTTCATTGGAGGACTACGGAAGGAGATTCGAAGTTTTGTGGTAAGTCGTGATGTTGCCAGTTTTAGCAAGATAGTTGAATACGTTCGGCGTTGTGAGTATGAATTATCCATTCCTGATGATAATGAACCGACATCGAAATGTCCACGAACTGAGAGGATGATGTCTACCTCAACACAAGGGTTCTCTCGATTCTCCAACCAGAGGAGAATTCAATCTCAGAGTACCCCACACGCATCATCTCAGGCATTTAGCCTTCAGGTATAAATGTGAATTAAATGATACTATGATATGAAATGTAAAAAAAACTAATGTGACATTTTGTAGTCGAGCACAACGAGATTGCCGGAGGTGCGGAAAGACACACCAAGGCCAGTATGATACAGATCGATCTGTCATTAAATGCTTTTGTTGCGGTGAAGCGGGTCACGTTAGGATGAATTGTCCCTAGAGAGATCGTGCATGCTTTTCCTGTGCAGTGTTAGGGCATCGTCTCAAAGATTGTCCCCGTATAAAAAAAGATGAAAGCAAAATCTCGGTACAACAACCAACAAGAGTGGGTACTTCAGCCCAAAAGGAGGAGGTGCCCAGGGCACGAGCCAGGGATTTTCAAATCACAGCAGATGAGGCATTGAAGGAACCGGACGTTGTAACTGGTATTTTCCTTCTCAGTGATAGACCTGCATGTATTTTATTTGACTCGGGAGCCACGAATTCTTTTGTGTCACTTTATTATACTCAATACCTCGATTCCGTGCCAATCATGCTTGAAAAACCTTTCAATGTCGACACTGCGAACGGAGTAACACTCGTAGCTGATAAAGTTTACATAGACTGTAAATTAGACTTAGATGACCATGAGTTCACGGTCGATTTGATTCCCATGGATATTCATAACTTTGTTGTGGTAGTTGGTATGGATTAGTTGACGAAGAACCGAACATATATCATTTGCTCGCAGCGAATGATACAAATTTCGATGGAAAATGGAGAATTCTTATATGTCTACGGTGAACGACGAGTGATCGACCTTAAGGTAATCTCTGTACTCAAGGCTCGACATTATTTAACTAAAGGATACTCGTCTTTCTTAGCGTATGTCCTAGATTCGACAAATGAGATTAAGAAGAAGACTGTGGATAATGTACCAATAGTACGTGAATACCCGGACGTATTTCCTGAGACTTGCCTGTATTGCCACCAGATAGACAAGTGAAGTTTAGAATCGACTTGATACCGGGTGCAGCACTGATAGCGAAGACTCCTTATCGTCTAGCGCCTCCATAAATGATTGATCAACTACAAAAGTTATTGGGTAAAGATTTTATACGACCGAACACTTCACTATGGGGTGCTCCAGTATTGTTTGTCAAGAAGAAAGATGGATCTTTCCGGATGTGCATCGATTATCGTTAGCTGAATAAGGTAACAATTAAAAATAAGTATCTGTTACCCCGTATTGATGATTTGTTTGATCAGCTTCAAGGTGCAAGGTTCTTCTCCAAGAAGCACGACGCTTGTATTGCTCTCCCACAACCCCGTTTTCACGGTTTAGGCTGCTCCCATTTMGCTCGCCGCTACTACGGGAATCGCTTTTGCTTTCTTTTCCTCTGGCTACTAAGATGTTTCAGTTCGCCAATTGTGATCCGTTTGCCAGAACCAAGGGGTCTTTCTAACCAAGACGATTTAAAGAAGAATTGCGGCCTAGTCAACAAGCTTCTCATTGATCTCAGATTAGGTTATCACCAGCTAAAGGTACGGGAGGAGGATGTACCTAAGACTGCCTTCCGTACGAGATATGGCATTATGAATTTCTGGTGATGTCTTTTGGTCTCACAAATGCCCTAGCTGCGTTTATGGACTTAATGAATCGAGTATGTCGTCCGATGCTTGATAAGTCTGTCATTGTGTTCATTGATAACATTCTTGTGTACTCAAAGTCTGAGACCGACCACGCAACACACCTTCGACAGATGCTAGAGTTGTTGAGAAAAGAACGAATCTATGCTAAATTTTCAAAATGTGAATTTTGGCTACGTCAGGTACAATTCTTGGGACATACCTTGTCCGGCGACGGTATCTCTGTGGATCCTGCCAAGAATGAAGCAGTGCAGAAATGGGAGCAACCCAAGAATGCCTCAGAGATTCGGAGTTTTCTCGGCCTAGCGGGATATTATCAACATTTCATTCGAGATTTCTCTAAAATTTCCGTTCCTCTCACTTCTCTTACCCGCAAAGATGCAAAATTTGCATGGACCAAAGACCAAGAAAAGGCATTTCGAACTTTGAAAGATTGTTTGACACACGCACCAATTTTTTCTTTACCTGAAGGCAGTGAAGATTTTGTAGTTTATAGTGATGCCTCACGATTAGGACTTGGTTGTGTATTGATGCAGAAAGGAAAGATCATCGCTTATACGTCACGTCAATTGAAAGAATATGAAAAGAATTACCCCACTCATGATCTTGAGTTGGCAGCGGTGGTCTTGGCACTTAAATTGAGGCGCCACTATCTTTATGGCACAATATGCCAACTCTACACCGGTCTAAAATACTTGTTCGATCAACAGACTTTGAATATGCGACAACAGGGTGCTATGGAACTCATTAAGGATTACGACTGTGAGATACTCTACCATCAGGGTAAAGCCAACGTAGTGGCGGATGCTTTGAGTCGGAAAGCATACGTGAATTCTGTATGTTATGCTATCACTCATATGTCTATGGAAACTAATCTGTTTGATATACGAAAATGGCAGCACGAGGCTTTGAATCCTGAGCATGTCAAGTCGAAACAGATGGTAGGTTATGTCGATTCTTTATCTGAAGACTCTCGTGGTATGAAAGTCTTTAAGATCCGAATCTGGGTCCCTATATTCGGTGGTGCACGAGATACTGTATTGGTTGAGGCGCTTAAATTGAGAATGTCTATCCATCCAGGGAGCACTAAGATGTATTACGATCTTCGTACTTATTACTGGTGGCCGGGGATAAAAACCGATATTGCACATTATGTTGAGCAGTGTATTACCTGAATGAAAGTGAAGGATGAGCATCAAAAGCCATACGAGAGTTTACAGCCTCTTGAGGTTCCCGTGTGGAAATGGGAGGAGTTAACAATGGACCTAGTTACGAAGTTGCCAAAGACTCAGCGACAGCATGATAGTATCTGGGTCATTGATGACGAAATTTGCGCATTTTCTTCCCGTTCTAGAATCGTGTCCGATGGATAAGTGGGCGCAACTTTATGTTGATGAAATTATCGCTCGACATGGTGTACCGACTAAAATCATCTCTAATCGTGATTCACGTTTCACGTCTAAATTCTGGTCGAGGTTACAACGAGAACTTGGGACGCAGTTGGCCTTCAGCACCACGTATCACCCTCAAACTGACGGGCAATCTTAGCGCACATTTCAGACTTTAGAGGATATGCTTCATGCCTGTATTTTAGAGTTCGGTGGTAGCTTTCTGTAGCACCTCATACCACATATTGCATGTAACACATACTTCATACGGAAGAAATACATGTTTATGTACCAGCTAAAATAATATGTCGATGTCTCTAGTAAACTAAAGACTTCTATAATTTCGCACGTCTCAGTAGAGTCTTTCAGTGGCATGTTTCAACGGCGGATTCCCCTGCTACATTACAATACCTCGCTCACCACTCTTGGTCATATTTCTCTTTATCGAGGAATAGACGAGTGAAAATATACGAAAAATAAATATCAGGTCCCTTAGTATAAGAATTTACCATACAGAATACATATCCCAAAAATTCAAAATACATTTCTTGTACTAATCATCGTTCATCAATCAAAATATACATCAAAGACAAATCTTCATGTAGATATGCATATAGGGAAATATCACATTTTCTCCTTCCCCTTACCGTCCATACCTCCTACAATACATATTTAAAATCACAAAACGAGGGTTAGATCGAAAGGTCTAGTGAGTTACCTTATTTATGTTATTGCAGGGTGAAAATCACCAAAACTTTGTACAAAATAACCTTTTCATATATATAACAAATATATGAACAAATAGGAACATATTACCAGTACCTTTCCATTTTTTAAGCCAAGCATTCAACTATTCAAACAACATACTTTAAACCTTTATAGGTTTGAACCAACCAGGTTTCATATAATGCCACTTTTAAACCTTTTACGTTAAACAAGGTTTATTTAAAGTTTCAGGCCAAACCTGTTATTTTCTCTTCAATAACATCCAAACTATGATTTCCAATAAAAACCCCGATCTTAAACCTTTAAAGCACAAAGAAATAAAGATTCCAGACCACGGTAATTTTAAAGGATATAATAGTAAGAGTTATATAACATAACACACACATACAAATGCCATCCTTATATCTAAAGGTACACCTCTCCTTGATATGCCACCCTTAACCCATAGTACACATCTCCTTGATATGCCACCCTTATCCCATGGTACACCTCTCCTTGATATGCCACCCTTATTTCCTCATTAAAATATTTCACAAATACAATTCCAATTAGAACAGACCGCAACCATAAATGTTTTAATGGAATATTATTAGTTCAAAATCATTCTTTATCAAAATTCCCATTTTTATACAAGAATGCTAAAAATGACAATTGTATAAATAATACATAAGTCAAAGCACAAATCCGGTCAACACAGACTTGGCCGGACTTCATCTCCGGTCAGGCCATGACAGATTTACTAATCCAGTCAACACAAGACCCTTGTCCGATTTACTAATCCGGACAACTCTCTCTCAAGCTTTGTCTGATTAAACACTTAAGAGAATTCCAACACTTTTGTTCGGATAACAAGTTCGAACAACACATGGTCGTATTCATACTTCTCCGATCAAAACATAAACTCAATATTTAAAAATTGCTTAACACTTGACCGGTTTAAGGCTAAACCGCTTATGCCTTGACCGGTTTAAGTTCAATCTGGACAACACTCATCAAGCGGTTTATTTATAAATCGCTTAAGCCTTAACCGGTTTAGGGCTTAAATCGYCCWACCCTTGTCCGGTTTAAGACTAAACCGCCTGACTCTTGGCCGGTTTAAGTCTAATCCGGACAACACCTCAATGGTTAACTTTTAAATCAGATGAAAAAACTATATAATCAATTATACAACTATAAACAGTTTAAAAACAATTTAAACCACTCACCTTGAAAAGCCTTTTGAAAACAATTTGAATCCAGACAAATTTTGTGCAATACGATCAACCTTACTCTCTTTAAATTGTTCAACAAAAGCAAAAGTGGCAAGAAAAAGATGATAGGGGGCTTCAGCCCCCTTTTATACTTTCCTTTTCTGGAAAGTCGGCTGCAACAACCTTCACCTCCTCCCACTTATATGCACACACACATCATACATCTATATATATCATGCATGAGGGTATATATATATATATACATATACATATATATATATATATCATACATATATATGCACTCACAATTACACATAATCTCATACATGCATCAACATTATGCACATAATTTCACATACTAGCATAATCAAATATATCAATTTATCATGTTATCACGAAATTATTTTATCAGATAATCACGTATTTATTATCTTAGGTGACAACCAAGATCTGGTTATCACAGCTGGGTTACTCATCTGCCGTTAATTGAGTTTTCTTATAACAACAGCTACCATTCGACGATTGGAATGTCACCGTTTGAGGCCCTGTACGGTCGTAAGTGTCGTACTCCTCTGTGTTGGAGAGAAATCGGGGAAAAGATACTTGTTGGATCCGAAATTGTACAAATCACACACGACAAAATACAGGTGATTCGAGAGAGAATGAAAGTGGCTCAGGACTGACAGAAGTCATACGCTAATCGCCGCAAAAGACCAATCGAGTTCTCGGTCGAAGATTTGGTCATGTAGAAGGTTTCCCCTTGGCATGGAGTATTATGGTTTAGAAAGAAAGGGAAACTCAGTCCTCGCTTCATCATTCCATTCAAGGTTATTGAACGCGTCGGGAAACAAGCATGCCGTTTAGACCTACCCAAAGAACTAGAGGGTATACATGATGTTTTCCATGTCGGTTATCTACGTAAATGTTTGGGCAAACATGAGGAAGTTGTAACATTATCGAAAGTTAAGATAAATGACAAGCTTCGATATGCCGAAGAGCCCAAAAGTATCTTGAAGGAGCAAATAGTGAATTTACGCAACAAAGAGGTAGATTTGGTATTAGTGAAGAGGAAACATCATCACGGACCAAATTGGACGTGGAACGCAAAGACGAGATGATGGCTACGTATCCTTCATTAATTTTGCAACCATGATTTCGGGGACGAAATCTTCAAAATGGGGAGGTATTTGTAACATCCAACTTACTAAAAGTCCATTTATGTTGCTAAACATGTTTAACTAAGTCAATAAAGTATATTATGGGTTTGTGCTTGCTTATGTTAGTTGAAAAATGAAAATGAGAAAAGTGCACAAATAAAATAAATGTCTAAGTGTGCACTATATAGTCATATAGGGGAACCCATGTTCTTGTAGTAAATAAGTCAAAAATATCAAAGTTAGATTGGAATATGGACTTTTCGATCGAATTCGAGGCTGAAATTTTGTACTTAAGCTTCTTATAGATAAACTAAGAGTTCTGAAACGTTTCGTGCAAAACGGAGTTGAAACAACCAAGATACGCATGAGGGACTAAATCTGCCAACAGTGGCAAACTAGGTTGACTTGTTGACCAAAATAGGTCAAAACCGGGTTTTGCACTCTTAAATGGTATTTTCACCTCTAGAAATTTCACACACACCCAAAGGTGCGATTTTCACACACTTGGGCTTAAATCTATCAATTTTTGATGATTAATGTTATATTCTTGAAGAATATGTGATAATTATCAAAGGTATGCTTCTAATTTCAAGTTTATTCCTTGTAGTTAGTGATAATCAAGAAGGTTGGGGATTGCATTTGAAAGTTTATAAAAAGATGATGATAGATTAAGGTTGTTTGATGATGATTATAGTTTAATCATGAAAGAAACTTGGAATAATTGCATGCATTAGTATGAAAGCCATGAGATTAAGCAGTGTTAGTGATGTTAATGATGATTAATGTGGGAAATCATGTTTATATGCTAAACAATGATAGAATTTCTGAAGTTTTGTCAAGATTATGTAATATATGAGATGAAAACCAGAAGATGGTATTGGAATACAAGAGAATTGGACAATATAATGGATTATATGGGTGAATTGGTATTGAAAGAGTATGGTTACAACTCTGACTTTTGAAAATTCGTAGAAAATTGAAGAAAAATCGTATGAATATGAGATCATTTGCCATGGAAAGATAACATAATGAACTACAGTTCATCTTTAGACATGAAAATGTGAAATTGAAGTTAAGATGGGTAAAAACTGCAACATGTACTGTGCTGTAAAGCTGAATTTTGACAGCTTTGAGCTGTTGTGTTGTAAATACATAATAAATCACAGAAAAGTCATAAAAATGTGAAGTTAGTTGCATTAGAAAGATATAAGAGAATGCTTTATTTAGTATTTATAAGTTATTGGCTAATTTTAAGTCTATGTGTGGTAAAACAGGCTAATTTGAGATTGGTATATAGTTTGTTAATGATACTTAGGGGTTGTTTGACAGTTGCTGAATGGTTTAGTGCAGTATGATTAAGTGATCAGAATGATTAAGAGACTCTATATGATTTAGTGTCAGATAGAAAAAGGTTGTTTGGAAACTGTTCTGAATCAACTGTTTGAATGACATAAAATTACCATTTTACCCTCGGTCTTATGTTTAATGAAAATTAACGTTTGACAACAGTTCTGATGAAAATTTCTAAATGAAAAATAAAAAATAATTAATGGTCCAAGCCAATACATAATATTATATCAATCCAAACAGGCATGACAATGTTTGTTCAAGTTTTGGCGTAACAAAACATCACATGAAACACAACTTCAAACCTAATATTTTGAGTACAACATCTAATTTAAAAAGTTTGGTAAACGACCCCTTAGGATAGAAAAGTTTACAAAAAGATAAATGCAGATTGTTTATCCACCATATAATTCTTATACCCAACAAAAAGATAAATACACATTCTTTATCCACCATATAATTCTAATACCCAATCTCTTGTTTTGGTAAATGTGGAAGTCTAGTCCAAGCACCCCAACCCCAATATCATCAATATTATAATATTACTCAAATTGTACCAAAACCGTGGGAGGGAATACATGGATTGTTTTAATTCCAAATTGTCATCTCAAAATTGGTTTCTCCATCAACCTAGAAGAAGCATCTGGAGGTTTGTTAAAATGCTTTTTCTATTTAGAAGGCTTGCTGAGGTTTTCTTTTTTTTCTCCGTTTTGTTTTCAACGATGGTGGCAGTTGTGCCAAGCTTTACAGGTACAACATTAATAGAGATTCAGAGAGGATCAAACAAGGTACAACTTGTCTAGGGTTTATGATTCAGAAGAAGGGTGAGACCGAGGATGAATGAGAAGAAGGTTTTGCTGGTGCGATTCCTACAACCGATCGATAGAACAGAGGGTCGCTTGGAGAAATCGAGGGAGCCAGACCTGGAATGATGATTAGAGAAAAAATAGGGAGGGCAAAGCTGTCAAAATTTCAAATATGAATCATATGGAGGGCATGTGGGTGAAGGAGCGATTCAGATCTAAACTTACCATTCAGACTTTTTTAAAAACCTATCCAAACAATAAAATGTCTGACCGAATCAGACCCTCACCTCTTAATGGTATCATTAAGAGGTAAACAAACATCCCCTTACAATGTTTACTCTAGGGGTTATATTAAGGCTATTTAGAGCCTCTGAAGGTCTAATTCTATTGTTGGTTGGAATTGCATGTTACCGCGTTCGATTGTTTACATTGAAGCAGTGTGAGTTTATATCGAACTTATACTTATATGTAGTATATGTATATGCTTTCTTACTGTAAATTAGTTGATTTTGCATGCGTTATTTTGTATGGTGATTCCTCTGGCCTTGTATTGGTATTTGTTGTTCATTTCGCATTGTCGGTCAAGTCCGGATCCTAGACTGTTTCTTTGGCCTCTTGGTAAACCATGATCTATGGGTATTACTTAGGGTGATATGCTGTAGCATGGTGTATGTCCACGTATCCCAAGGAGAGGGAGGTTGGGTGTGACATATCGGTTGTCGTATTCACGTATCCCGATTGGTAAGGAGCCGATGTGAGTACTTTGCACGGGCCCTGTAGATGAAGAGGGGGTGTGGTGCACATGTATACTCTATTCTTGGTAGTGATGCTTCTATTTTGATATGTTTGTTGTGCTTTAATTGATGTCACTTTTGCGAATCATATGGCAAGGTATGTTGACTGTTTGACTTGTAGTTAAACGATTCTTTTTGTTTTGTTTCGGTTAATATTTGTATTTTACATCATATTTATACGCTTCAGTATAATCTCACTAAGCCTTGTCAATTATCCCATTAGAATAAACATTTTTTTTCTAGGAAGGACGGTAACGGACAAAGGGAATCGGTATTTTAACAATACTTTGAGTATTGCTTAATAAAATTACCAAAATTCCCCTATGCTTTGGGATTGGACTTTTAAGCATAATTTTGATATTCGATTTATGATATGTACCAAGAATGTTCTAAATTAGGGAATTGGTTAAAGCTATACCTTTGGTATTCAACTTCTTAAGATTACCGAAATGCCCTAGACTTGGAAAAATTGGTATTCTAAACATTATTTCGAGTATTAATTATGTTGAACTTTAAAGTTAAGGAATGACCGTTATTTATATGTGTGTGACATGTTGTCACCTTTATTTACTTGCAAATCGTAAACTAGACGTTTTGGTCACAAAATATTATTTACGTTGCGAACTATTTAGTTTAGTTATTTTGGTAGAATACTTATTGTTCAAGAAAATGTGAAGTGTATTGCTTATTTTTATAAAATGAACGAGCAACAACTAATATTATAACGACGTCACATTATTAATAATATTTCATGAAAATATTTGAGCGAACTTGAGATATGATGGTAACGGGGGTTGATCAATAAAAATTGTTAAGTTTAGTCGTGCTAAGATTGTTGGAGAATAACGATCAATTTAGTTTCGATTATTTAAGATGCTTAGGAATTGTATGAATTATCATGTTGGTTGCGTTTTTTTGAGAGAACGACCCTATCGAATGTTCACGATTCAAGGTGAGTACATTATGCGATTTTTATGGGTTATATACATGATTATTACAAAAGTATTTTATCCATGATATTTGCATGATGTGTTTATATGCATATGATGATAACTTGATATTATATTGATGTGCATGATATTTAAGTATATGCATGATATGAAAGGTGATGTTGATGAGAAATATTATGATGACTTGATATTATCAATATGATATTCAAGTATATGTATAATGTGAAAATAACGATGATGCATATGTGATTTATGTTGTCTCTTGCATGAGATGTATGTTGCATGTCACGATGAGGTTTGCATTAATGAGTGAGTATTGCAAATAAATGATATGCAACTAGTATGATTCGGCAAGATTCGTCCACCGTACGGGGTGGGTTGGACATGAAAGGAGGGCTTGCAATTCCGAGGTCTTGGAGTCCTCGTCCATAGAATACACCACATACGCAAAGAAAAGTGATGAGCCGAGGCCTCACTTGCAAGATAATAACTAAAATACACTAAAACACTGTTACGTGTGCATGTGATCATGAAACCATATTGTATTCACTAAGCTTTTAGCTTATACTATACATGTATATATCTCAGGTATCAATTGTCAGTAGACGAGTTGATTGAAGAAAGAGGAAACTATGTTTTGAATCATGCTTGGTTAGATATTTAATTAGCATTGATTACGTAAAAGTATTTTATGCTTCTGCAATTATGTAACGAATTATGTTAAACATATTATGTGTGTTTGAAATTTTAAGTTCGTATATTTGTTCATGACATAAGTTATTAAGAATGATGTCACATCACTCGAACGAAAGAAAAAAAATTGGGGTGTGACACCACATTGGTGAGAGATTGAAAGATTGGAATAAGAAGGTGTGTATAAAAAAGAAGAATGAGATTGATTGTGTCAACTCATGAGGTTTGAGTCATAAGGTTATCTTATTTGGATGACCTTATTTTTGCAAAACAAATCTTATATTATGTTAGCTCATGAGGCTTGAGTCATAAGGTTATCTTATTTGGATGATCCTAATTTTGCAAAACAAATCTTATTATATAAAAATAAAAAATGAATTGTGTTTACAATCATCAATATATATGTGTGTGTGTGTGTGATCAATAAAATTTCCATTTATCCGCGATCTAGGCATAGGTAGCAATCTATTCTATCATTGTTCTCATTACTTCTCGCGGGAAAATGATCCCACAAAGAAAAGAATTCTACAGTACAAAATAACATAAAAACAGATTCACTAAAAAAGGTATGGTCCTTCTATTCAATATTAAAAAATTAAATATTCAAATTGTTCTTTTTTACATTACATGAATTGATAAGAACTAAGAAATAAATATGGGAACCGGATTCGATTCCATCTTACTGGAATAGTCTACCAACAAAAGAAACTATTCTAATTTGATTAAAGTTACAGCTTAGAATAACCTCAGTTGATTGAATTATGATACAAAGAAGAAAAAGAATCGAATAATCATTGTATGATGAAAATAGAATAACCGCCCATTTTTTTGTGTTGTGTACTTAGCGGGTATACACTATACAATCAACTAGAAAAAATTGTTTATCAATTTATATTTGTAATAGATAGATGGGATAAGGATTTTTGTTAATAACTCTAAAACTAGCCTAGAAAGCAATTTGAGAATTCTTCTGATATTGAATCGTAGTCTAAATAGAATCATGATCTAAAGATACCCTTTAACCATAGTCTACAAAATATAGACCCCTCGCTCAGTCGATTCATTAGAATTTATAATTTATTGATTTAATCCGGTATAGTTTAAATAGATAATCAGAAAAAAAAGAGAATATTGTTTTTGCAAACATGAATAAAATCTTTTTAACAGTTTTTGTAAGAAAACAATGTTTTCTTTATACATCAAAAAAATAAATGATTAGAAGTGGTTAGGAAACATAGTCAAGTTAGATGGCTCATCCCTACGAAGTCATTAAATTTAAAAAAAATGATGGATTGAGGGACATAAACTAAAACATCGAATATCTAAAAACTTAAAAACGGTGTAAGATTATTATCAAATTAAATATGTTGTGAAGTGTAGAAAGAAAACAAATCATCATGAAACAATGGGTCACCTTTTCAATCCAAACCTTCAACTTTACTCAAGAAACATACTAACCCCCCTAAGCTTCTAAAAGTTTATAGTCACAATTATTACACAACCCATACACATGTAGTCGGCTGAATGACACATCTACCCTCCAGCAGCCTTGGCAGCGTCGAGCATGACGCACAAATTAAATCATGCGCCCTCGTGATCAACGGTCCGCAATACTTCATATGAAATTTTTATTACGCCAAAATCTAATCATATGTGTGTGTATGTGAGAACATGTGACACTTATATATATATATATATATATATATATATTCACATGTGAATAGTAAACATTACGTCTATGTGAATAAATATACAGCTTATAACCAACATTAATTTGAATCAATTTAAAATTCAAATATCAATTTAAAAATATATATATCACCATTGATTTTAATCAAAATATAAGACACGAGTTTTTAAAAACATTTTCGTTAGCTTATCCGATTTGTACCGTAATTAAATAACGGTCAGTAATTGTTGAGGAGTTAAAACTACCAAACTCCTAAACTATTTCTAATTATAGTATTATATATATATATATATATATATATATAATTAGAAGTCATCGATTTCATTCACTGCCTCATTTTTTTCTTTCTCTATACTATCGTCTTCTCTCTAAAATATCCCTCAATTTTTTTTGAATAAATCAAGGTAACAATTATAAATTCAGAATCCACTCTCTGAATACTTCCTAAATGTATAAATTTCTTTCACTTTTATTAGGGTGTTTATGTTAAAAAAAATTAGATCGATTTATAAATTATATTTATGTCTAAGTTTACGGATTGATATTATTAAAATTATGATATTTTTCAGGTTTATAATGCTAAGATTTGTAAAAATTGATGTACAAATTTAAAGGGTAAAGTATAATATCAATTTGGTTAGATTTGGTGTATATAATTAACCACACACCAAGTCTTCGATTAAATGTCAAAAAGAGTAAAGTTGCATGATTTAACTTAGGTTAGAGACCATTGGGTTTAGTTTTACTGTTTAATATGTTGATTATGTTTTAGATCACTTCGATGTAGTAAATAATGGAATTTGGATCATAAAAGTTAGTTGGGAAATTGTGAAATCGAATTTTATATTAATTCAGTTTATTATTTCAAATTTATATTATAATCTGTTCACCTGAGCCCCGTGCTCAGTCGTGTTCTTGTTTTCTGAGACGACAGGTTCCAAATGATACTGATAGGGACGAGACTTGAGATAGATCGTTTGACTTTTGGAGTTTGTAAACTCGTTTGTAGATGTTTATATTCTACGCTTATAAATAGTTGTTAGAATGTAATATTTTGGGTTCTAAAGCATGCTTCAAAAATTAATATATGTTTGGAGTTTATTAGTAGCTCTATAATATTTTTATCTTTGAATTAAGTCCCGTTAGTGACACCACTCGTTCCGGACCACGTAGACGGGCGATATTACTTCAAAAATAATGAAATTCTTTTTTTATTGATATAGTTTATTTAAAAATATATATTTTTAATAATTTAGATAATTTAATTTCAATGAAAATGGGTATTCTATTGTCTAGTTTAAAAAAATCCATAAAATTTTTTGAACAAAAATGAGTGGATTATTTATTTAATTATACAATGTTTTCAAAATTCTCTCTCAACTTCTTTAAGTTCTTTAATTTGGTCAAAATTTTATCAATATTTATATATTTTGTCTTTAGAATGTTGGACATTGAAAAACTTCATCATTTAATGATTGATATCTCTTTTCAACTTATCAATATTTTTAGATTTTTCATTTCAAAAACCCCTTTCTTACTCTCTCACACCACACAGACATATATAAATAGATAGACACACACACACACACACAAAAATACAATTGAGTTTCGATAAAAAAAATCAAAGTTTCAATAGACACATAGAAAATATTTTGTTAACGGATGTTCACATGTCCACATATTTCAATGCCAATATAAGTACTATTTCATGTTAAGATATCATCAATATTTTTCAATATTTGTTTTCATTATCATATTATAAATAAATTTAATTGAAATATATTTATTGTATTGCAAGATATATCGTACTTATATTCTTATGGTAATATTTTTGTTTATCGCACAAAGAATGTTGTTGTTAACCAGTTATATGCTTTACAAATCAAGACRTTBGTACAATTAATTACAATATATTGTTACATCAATTGCCATAATTACTAAATCAATTTTACAAAGGAAATTAGACAAGAAAATTAATAGTCATGTATCAAATATATTAGTTATTATCTCAATTAATTTCATAGATGTTTGTATTTATGAGCTTTTAAAATGCTTAGAAATTTGAGAAACTACTTAAGGGTGGTTTAGTGACCCATAATTTACCAACACATTTGAGGACTTATTTCTTACAGATACTGACAATTTTTGATCACATATAGTAGGCACATCATCTAATATGGGTTTATCCAACAAGAATATGACTACGTTTGTGTTGGTTGTGATGGTTATCCTTTGCATTACATGTACTTCTGTTTTAGGTTAGCTTTTCATGCCTTTACCATATCATTTATTTGAATTTGCTTCTATTCGTATGAAAATACTTTTTAGTAGCATATAGATAAAACCCAAACTAATACAACTTTCTTCAAATTTTCTAAAAAAATATTAGATATATGTATACATTCCAACAAACACATGTGCTCCTCTCTCCTTGCCACTTATATTTGTTAGAGGACGTATGAATGATTCAGATCGTGATGATAATTTGTGAACAAAACAAATTTACCTTTATTTATTGAATAATGTAGGAATAGTTCATATTCTTTGACACTTTCTAAACAAAACAATTTTTAGTTTGGGTTTTGAGTGCCACACTCACATTTTTCTATATCGAATAATAGAACTTTCTCAAATACAACATTATTTGATATAAGTTTATCATGCTAGAATGTTGCAATAGTTGTATTGTTTGCGATGTTGATTCCTTGCATTACATTTCTTCATACTGTATATATGTCTCTACCATGCAAGATTGTATGTTTTTATTTTTATTACCAAGGTAATTAAGAGAGGATTATTACACAAGCTGATTGCATACGGTAATGTACAGCACATTCACAGGAGGTCTTCATTGGATTCTGCAATGATGGTTCGGATTGTGTGCCAAACTGTAAGGCGAAAGGCTTTCATCATGGGTATTGCATACCGACACCAACCAATAAATGTTTTTGTTACAATAACTAGTAGGACGATTCTTATAAAGTCTAATAAACTTTGTTTGATATTATATATTTATAATAAAAGTATATTTTGTTTATTCTTGTATTCCCTCTTTTATTATGAATCTCAATAATATTGATATAGATTATATATGTTATGTTAAATCTCAAAGTTATACATTTGTTAAATCTTTTAGTTGTTTAAAGTCAAAAGAAAATTATATATGTCATCAACTTAGGCCTTAGAATATATGAAAATTGGTCTCTTAGTTTAAAAGTGTATGCTTTCATTCAAGAGGCTACCAAGTAACATCTCATACATACCACTGTGATTTTTCATATAAATACATACGTTTTACGTGTTATGGAATTCTGGAGTGGTTCTTTTACATAGTATAAGAAGATATCGTTATGTAATTTTCCAAGCTCTTCGAGCAAGAGAAAAATGTGCACCTCGAAAAAGAATTCATTCTGAGCTAATGACAAATGTTACAAGGTGAACATGAAAACAACTCTTTTATTATTATATAGTTTCCTAGTTTTGAAACTTTCAATGCTAAACCAAGGATTACATTGGAGATTTTATATCATTGGAAGATAAAACTTATAAAAATTTAATTCCACTTCGTTAATGTACTCATTGTTGATTTAGCCTTATGTGATCACAAATTATATAAAAAATAAAACTTAATTCATATCAAGTTGTTAAATTTAAATTAATAAGGGAATCAATGTAATTGATTTCAAAGATTATCCAATTAATAACTTCAATTACATGAATATGATGACATAATAACCTTTTACAGTTATTATACGCTACCCGTTGTTAGTCCTTATAAGTAAAATATAAATTCATAAAATATCAAAAACACATTTCTTTTTGTTGTATTTATTCTTCCGTCCCCATCTTGTTTCTCATTTAATCATCATGTACTCTTTTATTTGAAGAATATGAAGAAAAAAAATTATAGAAATATATATATATATATATATATATATTAATATTTAACTTTCTATAATTATGCATGTAATTGTATATATAAACGAGAGCATATATTAACATGTGTTAACATTTAAACTTTAGCATATATTAACATGCAATGTCGACATGTCTTAACATAGAAAATAGTGAACATAAAATACTGAAAAAACAATAAACACTAAAATGCAAATAATTGAATGTTAAAGTACTTTGTCATAAGTTAACATATGTTTACATACATCACATGCTATAATCCGTTCCTAACATTCTTTAGGCCCTGGGCAAGATGTGAAAAGAGTCCCTTGATAAGTGCGATATTTTTCAATATATTGTTTTTATCATAAAAAATCACATTGAATTCATATAAAACTATTTTCCGAGTACTCCTAGATGCAAAATCAATCAAAAATCATTTCTAAATTAATATTATATACTAGAACATTTTTATGTAGCATCATCAATTTGTTCCTTCATCAAAAACATCCTATGATATATTTTTGGTACATAGAATGACATCATTTGCGGGCACAATGTTAATTCTTCTGATTTTCGAGTAACACTATGTAAATCAATGTAAATAGGTTGGTTTTCCATGTCACCTCATGTTAATGTTTTTAACACCATTTTGAACTTTTATACTAGAGTTGTTCATAGGCAAGACGACTCGTTAGACCTGGCTCATTTGGCCCATTAGAAATACGAGATTGGACAACCATTATCGAGAAAATTGACGGGGCCGGGTTTGTTAGTTAAAATTAAGGGACGGACATGGGCAATGTAAAAATAAATATGGACAGGCACGTCTAGCCCGTTTATATTTTAGTATATTTTAAAATTAAATTATTAAATTATAGTGTAACGCCCGAGATTTTTCCCCACGTTCTATGTTCCGTACATGTTGGGGAAGCACGTCAAAATTTGGTGTTTATAATTTTATATGTTTATACATTTGAATCTTTTTAGCATTTCATGGCCAAGTCTTCTCTTGGGAAAATCAAAAGGTAAAGAAAAGAGAAAGGAAAGAATAGAAAAAAAGGGGAGGGGGGTGCTACTGACTTGTACCTCCACTATTCCCTACCCTCTAGTTGTCCCTTGGCCATTGGTTCCTTCCCTTCCATGAGGGACATTACCTTGTAAGAAAATAAAGGAGAGGAAAAAGTCTTGTACCTAATGGAACCACCTCTAGTCTACTTGTTGGATCTTCAAAAAATCATT
>NC_037535.1:6979241-6984222 GCF_001531365.2 Cynara cardunculus var. scolymus
GGGGCTCTAAAGGGTTGAGAGGAGCGTTGGTTCGTGAAAGGCTCTTTTGTGATTATAGCCTTGTTACTTTTGAACGTTGCGTTTTTGACGTTACGACTTTTTTGGAGATTGATAGAAATACCCGTCTTTAATCTAGAAAAATCTAGATTAGTAGGTTGTTATTTATCTTTTCAGTAGCGGAATTGTAAAGGCTAAACTATTACTTTTGTTGGGCGCAATTTGTTTTTATCTAAGATTCTGGTTCTCGTTAGATATTTTCGGTTTAGATTATCTTTTTATTAGGGTGTTACAAGTTGGTATCAGAGCTCTAGTTTAAGCGAACTAGGTAAGGAACTAAGATGCCTAGACTTAAGCTGAGATTTTAAGCGCTAATTGGTGAGTTATGGGTAGAACATTTAAGATAAAGGAATTTTTAGAGTCATCAGAGTCGAATAATTCATGAACTTTGATGATGGTGATTGAGAACCCTTATGTATAACCTATTCAAAATTTCACTTAGCTAATGTCATTTTGAGTAAGTTGTTACATTCGTGTACTTGAATCCACTATTATTATAAAAAAATTGATGGTTATCAGAGGTACTAGAAAACAGTATGGTTTTCAGTGATAACTTGAAGTTCGAAGTAGACTTAGTATTGATGTAACGAGACAAGTTTGTCGTTTACACGTTAAGTCAACTGTATGGACATGAGAATGTTATTCCGATAGATGATTGAGAGTTAGTAGCATAGTAATTGCATGTAAGTTT
This sequence comes from Cynara cardunculus var. scolymus, assembly GCF_001531365.2. Classification (NCBI taxonomy): domain Eukaryota; kingdom Viridiplantae; phylum Streptophyta; class Magnoliopsida; order Asterales; family Asteraceae; genus Cynara; species Cynara cardunculus. The sequence continues at coordinate 6,979,990 of NC_037535.1, forward strand.
CCTAAATATTACCACCATGGCTCAAAGTTTATTTTGTACATATATCACAATAGTTACAAACCCATTTTTAATTAGAAATGGGAAACTTTGGCTAGAGATATTGTTTAGCTTTATTGAATAATTATGATAAATATGATTCATTATCATCCAAGCAAAGAAAGATAAGAATTTATCAAATTACGAATTATAAGGATAGATATCAGATTGAGTTTAAAAGATAAAAACTCAAACATTATGGTAAGAAACTCTTTGATCAGAGAGTGCTAAGAAATAAATAATGATTTACCATCTTGAGTTGCTATCCGTAAAGTCAGATGAAATCTTGTAGCTTTGGAGCAAAATATGGACTCTAGCATGRTAGGTCTGAAAAGTAATGTAATAAGGATTATGTAAATCCTTGTGCCTAGAACACTCTGATAAAAAAAAGGGGAACGTCAAGATGTCAATTAAGTGATAATAAGTCAGAGAAAGCTCCGCGATTCGGTAAGGACTAGTGTATGCCTAAGGGCCTATGTACGAAGTCAAATTAGTAAAACAAACATTAGTTTGAGATTTTTTTCTAGTGAAGTAAGTGATGTAACATATGTTCCCTACCATATAGAGAGATGGCAAGGCAAGGTAGAGCATGTACTATAAATTATGATGCAATATCTCAACAAAATTTAGTATGAATGTTATTTAAGCATTAATGTCTTTAGCAACTATTAGTGTATCCATCAAGTATGCATCAGAGTATCAGTAAGGACATTAGCATTATGTATCATGTTCGATAAAGTATCATGAGTAGTGCTTACCTATCGTCCATCATGGTTGATGAATACTTCCAACATTGTTCAGTTATGGAATGTCACATTTAGTAATTTCATTTCCAGCCATGAAAGTTATGTCTGCATAACTTCTGCATTAGATGCATGAAAGTGCAATAGTCACATATGTTACTAGTATAAGTTAAATAACAACATGAGTATAATAGAAATGCATTGTACACGTAAAGTCATGCCAATGGGAGAGTTCAGATCAATGATAAATGGATGTTAAATACATCTCTTTGGGAGGGCATGATCGTATTATGGTAAGTAAAGTAAATAAAGTCTAAAGTATTTTGGACAAAAGAGTTAGTGTAAGAACTCATAGAAGTAATCAACCAAGTTGGCCAACATAGTTACAAAGTGATCAATCGATATTTTATGTCGAAATCGAGGAAGTTTTAGCTGATAAGTCACCTGCCATAAGTTTTGGCAAAGTGTCCAAGTCATCAACAAACTCAGTTATGTAGAAGATATTGTTGATGTATTGGTCAGGAAACGAAAGAGCGAAGAACAAGACTACATCTTTGGAACTAGTAATGATATTAAATGAATTGGAACTTCTATGGTTGAAGAAAATCATTTTCTAGAGATTTTGCAAAAAGAATCATCGAAAACGATGAAGAAAACGACGCCAAACGGCCTGTTTTTTTTTCCGGCTGCCGGCATGATAGTTGCAGCAGGCTGACTGTTGGGCCACGATTTTGTTGGGCCACGTTTTCTGTTGGGCTTTCTATTTTATTTCATTGATGTTGGGCCAAAGATGAGACTATATTTTAGGCCCTTAAATTTTCGGTTTAATTGGGCACTTAAGGTATAAGATTTTGTTAATTTATAGTTAATAAATTTCAGACTTAGTTAATTAGTTTATATTAACTAATTAATTTAATTTCTAAWTTAGTTAATATATTAAATTGAATTAGTATTTAATTAATATATTAATTAATTAAATTTTTTTTTTTGATTAGTAATGTTAGTTAATTATTTATTTTCTAAGAATGATGCTTATATAAATCGGTAAACTTTTTAACGATTTGAGCGCCGTAATTTGAGTAAAGTAATTATTGTGACGTTTTAATTTAGAGATATGAAATTATAAGATATTAAAATATTTTTGGGATGTCATCGAGGTTTTAGATGTGGGGCTTGACTAAAGTTAGCCGGGGTTGATCGAGTTGACCAAGGGTTGACTTTTGGCACGTTTGATCCATGTGGATTTTAATGATCAAATAGAGTTGTTTGAGGCATATTATGATGCTCGGATACGAAGTTTGACTTTAGTTGATTTTGTTGACTTTTCGAGAAATTAAGACGTTAATGAGATGTTATGGTATGAAATGTGTAGGCATTTGGTCAAGAGTTATCGGTAATCAATCTATACACAATCAGAGACAGAAGGTTTCAGGTTGGACAAAGAAAATGAAGGGCATACATAGAGACTTGTCTAATCCATTTAAGTTCAATATTTAGGTGCAATCATCTATGATATATAAATTTGTAAAGCAACCCGGTATGGGACGGGCTGACATTAAGTTATATATTTATTCTTTTAAAGTCTTCCGCTGTAAACGGTCTAAAATTTTAATTTAGCCATTATTTTTGGAGTGCTTTTGGAGAATTTGTTTTAGATTACGTAACATTTCTTGTATTGGTACCACTCACCTCCGTACTCCTTTCAGTATTTCTTCTCAAATGGCTTCTTGATAAATTTCCTCGAAAGTTCTTTGGTGGTTAAGGCCAAAGGACTGTGTGTAGTAAGTGTTTTGAGATTTGTATGTATCTATTGAGTCGATTAGTTGGTCGGATAATGGATAAAACCAGTCATATTAATTTGGGGTCGTAACGATTAACATGAAATAAGGGGTTGAAGGTTGGTCAAGCAAGACCGTGTATCAACCTAGCAAAAGAGTCAAATGGGCATGTATGACTCGGGTTTTGAGAAGGGCATCACGGTGTATGGTTGTAAGCATAAAATTAGATATGGTTGCGACTTTGGGTAAAAGTAGGAACCATCATGAATGGTTTGTTCATTGCCAAATCCTTTCTTTGGTCATATGCATGCTTTGTTCTTACATAAGTGGTCTTTGCATGGAAGATTAATATATACATGTATATATAGTTAGGATGCACTTCATTACTTCCACGTTTTGTTCCAAGGCCTGGAGTTGAAAATATATATTTTTATTACTTTAATTAGTTAATTTAAGAAGGGTAGTGGTCTTAATAAATTATTTAAATTAAAAAAAATTATGAAGAGATTAAAGTGGTGATAATTATTAAGGCACTTTAAATCGAATTACAGAGTTTATATAGTTATAACGAGTAAACTGAAGTTAATGGAATTGAATTATGGGAATGAAGTGTCGTGGTTAATATTTATTCGGAGCATTATAATTAGGAATGGCACATTTCGAGGCGTTGTACAGACGAAAATGTAGAACTCCAGTGTGTTGGCTAGAAGCGGGTGAGAAACAGTTTGCTGGCCTCGAGATTGTTCAGGAAACGGCCGTAAGGTGAAGTGTATTCGGGAACGCTTAAAGGCGGCTCAAGATCGACAAAAGAGTTACGCAGACAAGAAGATCCGACCTATGGAATTCCAAGTGGGCGACCAGGTAATGCTAAAGGTGTCCCCTTAGAAAGGCATTATCCATTTCGGAAAGCGTGGGAAGCTAAGTCCCCGTTTCCTTGGATCGTTTAAAGTCCCGGCTAGGGTAGGACTTCAAGCCTACAAATTAGAACTACCACCTGAGGTGGCCGGAATCYAYGACAYATTCCATGTGTGTTACCTACGTAAATGTTTGACAGAAGAAGAAAGTGTRATACCACTTTCGGAAATTCATGTGGATAAAAGGACAATCGATGTATTGAATGAACCGGAGGCCACCTTGGAAAGAGAGACCAAAGAGTTGAGGCGTAAAAAGATTGTCATGGTTAAGGTGCTATGGAAGCACCATCGAGGGTCAAACGTGACTTGGGAAGCGGAAGAAGACTTGAAGATGCGTTACCCTCACCTTTTCGCGTGAAATAAAATTTCGAGGACGAAATTTAATGCAAGGTGGGAAGGATTGTAACGCCCGAGATTTTTCCCCACGTTCTCTGTTCTGTACATGTTGGGGAAGCACGTCAAAATTTGGTGTTTATAATTTTATATGTTTATACATTTGAATCTTTTTAGCATTTCATAGGCAAGTCTTCTCTTGGGAAAATCAAAAGGTAAAGAAAAGAGAAAGGAAAGAATAGAAAAAAAAGGGGGAGGGGGGTGCTACTGACTTGTACCTCCACTATGCCCGACCCTCAAGTTGTCCCTTGGCCATTGGTTCCTTCCCTTCCATGTGGGACATTACCTTGTAAGAAAATAAAGGAGAGGAAAAAGTCTTGTACCTAATGGAACCACCTCTAGTCTACTTGTTGGATCTTCAAAAAATCA
>NC_037535.1:6985862-6992192 GCF_001531365.2 Cynara cardunculus var. scolymus
TTTTTTGGAGATTGATAGAAATACCCGTCTTTAATCTAGAAAAATCTAGATTAGTAGGTTGTTATTTATCTTCTCAGTAGCGGAATTGTAAACGCTAAACTATTACTTTTGTTGGGCGAAATTTGTTTTTATCTAAGATTATGGTTCTCGTTAGATATTTTCGGTTTAGATTATCTTTTTATTAGGGTGTTACATATAGGATGAGACTTTTTGGCTAAAGAATTATGGAGGTTCTTGATTAAAACTTGGAATGTTTGAAATTGGTAGTAGCACGATTGAGCCATGAAAATGTGAATATTAATGTTATACATAAAAAATAGGAATGAATTATTAATTTTATGGAAGTCTGAATCTTGTTTTTCATTTTCTTCTGCACTTGTTGAGATCCATATATCATTTTAGTTGCTTAAAATTTTAATTACAACGTTGTTTTTCCTTTACTTTTTAGTTCCACATTTGTTAATTAATTGCTAGTGATCAAGTTTATAAATTTATAAGAGTTACACTTTTTAGTCCCATTAGCCTGAGGGCAAGCCCAACCCGTTTATATGACCGGCAATGGCAAATTATCAAGCTCAAAAAAAGGGTTTTGATTTACAATATTAGGTCCGTTGGACAAAAAAAACAAGTTAGGCCCGGCCCAGACCCATCCCAGGCCCGTAGATGATCACCTCTATTTTATACTATGTTCTCGAATTTGGGAAGAAAAGAAAAGAATGAGAAAGGAAAAGAAAAAGACCGAAGTATTTTTATTTGTGTTTTTTATAGAGAAGAGAGAAGGAAAAATAATGAAATAAAAATAAATTTTGACATAATTTATTTTTTCTTTTCCTTTCCCTAAAAAAATCTCGAGAACAGAATATTTTTCTTTTCCCATTACTTTCTTTTCTTTTCTTCGTAAAAGAAGACTCAAGAACATATCGTTAAAATTAAAACAAACTTTTCTGGAATCATCAATCTTATAAATTAAAAAACTCATTTTCGTTATAGTTTGAAATCTTATTTTTCTTTTAGAGATAGAAAATAATATGCACTCAAATATTAGATAATAAAGAAAAAATATGAAAAAAAACAATTCTAGTTTTATTATTCTAAATATAAATAGAAGTTGTACCGTCTCATATGGTTGGTAATTTTTTTCAAAAGATGGTGATTTTGTTAGCTAATAACAAGAAAATCTATTATATTCTAACACAAAAATAGAATTCATGCGAGGATGGAATAATCAAAAGAGTCGATCGGAGATGAATTATGGAGAATATATCAAAGTTTTCGAGACAAGTAGTTTTAGACGTCGGTATAAGATAAAAAAACTTAGAAAAACAGTAAACAATATTATATAATGAACAACAAATTAACTTTTTTATGTATTTTCTTCTCTAATATATTTAAGTAATACACGTTTGGGCCTTTTGATAGTTATTGTAGTACAAAAATCTTTTCTGGTTCTATTAGACACTAATGTTTTTATGTCTCTTTTGTTTACTAACTTTTTTGAAACTACTATTATATATACTAAAAAAGATTTGGGACTCTAATTTTTGTGGGTCCTGGGCATACGCCCCCCCCCCCCCCCCGGGAACGACCCTGCTTTAATTGTAGTTATTGAAGCACATGTTAAGTCGAGAGACTATTTTCATACATATATTTACATACATCACATGTTAAGTGTAACACCCCAGAATCACATTTGCATATAAACATATATTACCATATACAAAAGCTACATTACAAAGTAGCTACAAATTGTTTTCCACAAAATCCTTGTACAACACTTCCATACATAACAAGTATTCAAATGCAAAATATATCCCCAACATCTCATGCAAGCATATATAAACTCTTCACAATTTTTTCTTCCTTTTATCATCTGGTTGTATCCGACCTGTAATGTACATTTTAAAACACTAAAATGAAAAATTAGACCTTAAGGTCTAGTGAGAAATCCATTTTTGCTTGCTATTATAGGGTGAATAATCACCAAAACACTTATATAAACTCATATTTGTATCAATAATAGATATACAACATTTTAATAAAACAAGCCTCTTTAGTCACATCAAAAGGATGGAATATTATCCAATTATCGCATCAAATAGTCAAACAACTCATTTATCGCATTATAATAAAACTTTTTTCATCATATAGGTAAAATCATAAGTTCCTCGCACCACATGGGTGAGACAATCATTTCTCGTAATACACTGGTTCGAGGACCTCATTTCATCGCATCATATAAGTGCGATAACCCAACTTGTCATATCAATAAGATGCGGTAAGTTAATCTTGTCACATCACAAGGATGCGACAAACATACTCCTCGCATCACAAGGGTGCGATAAAGGCCACTTATCGCATCAATATGATTCGATAAACACAGATGCGACAACTCAAAGTCATCGGAACATAAGGATGCGACAAACAAAACTCAACTTGATCAAAACCCAGATTTTTTATTTTATTGATTATGTCACCATTTTCGTGGCCTCTGTAACACCCCAAACCATACATTGCATGTAACATATATTTCATACAAAAGAAATACATGATATTATCCCATTCAGGTCCCTTAGTACAAGAATCTAATATGACCAAATACAAGGTCCAAAAATTCTAATACATTACTTGTACTAATCAAACAAAACTGTACATCACTACAGATCTTCAAGCAAAAATGCATATAGGAAAATATCATATTTTCCCTTTTTCCTTACAATCCGAACCTCCTGCAATACATAGTTAAATCACAAAACGAGGGTTAGACCGAAAGGTCTAGTGAGATACCCTATTTATGTTATTGTAGGGTGAAAAATCACCAAAATCTTTATGGAAATCATTCTTTCATATATAACAATTATATTATCAAATAAGAACATAATACCAAACTTCTTCCATATTTCAAACAAAGCTTTCAATTATACGAATCACATACCTCTGAACCAATCAGGTTTCTCATAATGCCACTTTTAAACCTTTTTAAGTCAAAATAAGGTTTATAAAGTTTCAGGCCAAACCTGATGTTTTCTCCTCAATAACATCCAAACTATATTTCCAATAAGAACCTTGATCCTAAATCTTTAAATCACAAAGAAATAAAGATTCCAGAACACGGTAATCTTAAAGGATATAATAGAAAGAGTTATATCATACAATCACACATACAAATGCCACCCTTATATCCAAAGGTACATCTCTCCTTGATATGCCACCCTTATCCCATGGTACACCTCTCCTTGATATGCCACCTTTATTTCCTCATCAAAATATTACACAAAATAATTTCAAATAGACAGCAGCCATTGAAATTATTATCAATACAAAAATCATTTCTTTCAAAACTTCCTCTTTATGATAAAATAACATTTCTTATTGAAAACACAAGGCATCAGTTTAAATCCGGTCAACTTGATTTAGCCGGACTTCAACTCCGGTCAACAATCCGGACAACACACAGCATAAGCTTTGTCCGATTTAACACTTMAAATATATTTCAACAACTTTGTCCGGATAACAAGTCTGGACAATACCTCGTTCACTACTTGGCCGATTTAAAATAATTCGCCCATCATTTGGTCGTATTCCTACTTCTCAGTTCAAAAAGATAATCATTCTTACCAATCATAACCCGATCAACACTTAACCGGTTTAAGGTTAAACTGTTCAACACCTGAGCGATTTAAGACTTAAGCGTCCAACACTTGACCGATTTAATACTTAGAATAAATTTCAACTTTGTTCGGATAAAAGTCCGGACAATACATCATTTAACCTTTGTCCGATTTAAAACAATCCGGACAAGCCTTGTCCGGTTTAATACCGGGATAAAACACTTGAGCAAAAGACTTATTTCTTTCCAAAAATAAACAAGATTCATATAAAACCAGTAATAATTTTATGCAGAAGAGTTTAGAAATTACTCACCTTAACAAGCTTTTGGAATCAATCACTTGAAATCAATTTGAATCTCCAGACAAGAATAATCCGGTCAACTTCTCTTCTCTTTTAAATCGCACAAGAAGGAACTCCAAAAGTAAGAAGAGAAAATATGAAGGCTCAGCCTCCCTTTTATACTTTCCAAAACAGGAAAGTCGGCTTACTCATGCATGCATATACACACATACCATGTACTCATATAACATGCATGTATGCATATATATATATATATATATATATATAATTCCATATATACATATCTAATTTTGCACACACACACACAGACACATATCCAATCCCATACATGCATCCGTACTATGCATATAATTTCACATACTAGCATGATCAAATATAACAATTTATCATGCTGTTACGTAATCATTTAATCAAATAATCACATATTAATTACCTTGGGTGATAACTAGGATCCGATTATCACATTATCCACCCCTTAAAAGAATTCCGTTATGGAATTCCTTTAATCAAAAAGCCATGGGTATTCTGATTTCATCTTTGATTCCAATTCCCATGTTGCTTTCGGTCCTTTGTGAAACTTCCACTGAATTTTAACCAGATTTATTTCTTTGTTTCTCAACACCCTGATCTTTCTGTCGATTACGGCTTCCGGTGTTTCCTTAAAATTCATCTTACTATCTAATTGAATCTCTGGTAACGGTATAGCTAAATTCGGATCAGCAAACATTTCCGTAAATTTGACACATGGAAAGTGTTGTGAATTAGACTCAGCTCTTCTGGCAGCTCTAACTGATATGCTACTGGCCCAATTCGCTTACATATTCTGAACGGCCCCACATACCTTGGACTGAGCTTTCCTTTCTTCCCAAATCTGATAACACCTTTCCATGGCGAAACTTTTAACATCACAAAATCACCTATACCAAACTCAATTGGCTTTCGATGATTATCTGCATAACTTTTCTAGCGATCTTGTGCTATTTTGATTCTTTCACGAATCTGTTCAATCTTTTCAGAAGTTTCTTGGACAATTTCAGGACCTGTCAGTTGTTTTTCACCCACTTCATTCCAACATAACGGCGTTTGACATTTACGTCCATACAATACTTCATATGGTGCCGCTTGGATACTGGAATGGTAACTATTGTTATACGCAAACTCTATTAATGGCAAGTGATCTTCCCACGATTCTCCGAAATCAATGATACAGCTTCACAACATATCTTCGAGAGTCTGGATAGTTCACTCACTTTGCCCATCTGTTTGCGGATGATAAGTTGTACTTAACCGAATTTCAGACCCCAAAGCTTTCTGTAATCCTTTCCAGAATTTGGAAGTAAACCGACTATCTCTATCAAATATAATAGACAATGGAACACCGTGTCTGGTAACAATTTCTTTGATGTAGATGTGCGCTAGCTTTTCTAAAGAGTATTTCTCTCTTATTGGTAGAAAATGCGCAGATTTAGATAAACGATCAACAATTACCCAAATCGTGTCATACCCCCTTGGAGTTCGAGGTAATTTCATAACAAAATCCATGGTAATGTGATCCCATTTCCATACAGGTATTTCTAAGGATTGAAGACTTCCATACAGCTTCTGATGTTCAATCTCTACCTGTAAACATGTCAGACATTGTTCCACATACCGAGCTATATMTCTTTTCAATCCTGGCCACCAATAAAAAGGTTTTAAATCTCGGTACATCTTATTGGTGCCTGGATGGATAGAGTATCGGGGTTTATGACTTTCATTTAATATTATACTTCAGATATCTCCAAAATATGGTACCCAAATTCGCCCTTGAAAACACATAATTCCTTTGTCATTTGGTTTCAAGGTTAAAATCATCTTACCCAACTTTTCTGATTTGATAAGATCTTCTTTCATAACTTCCTTCTGACATCTCAGAACTTCTTCATGAATACCAGGGATTAAACCTATTCTCATTGCCACCGTTTTAATAGTCCCGCTCCTTTCTTTTCTACTTAAAGCGTCAGCTACCACGTTGGCTTTTTCCTGGGTGGTAAAGGATTTCACAGTCATAATCATTAACAAGTTCAATCCACCGACGCTGTCGCATATTTAAATCTTTCTGGCTAAATAAATGTTGTAGACTCTTGTGATCTATGTAAATCTGGCACTTTGTTCCCAAAAGATAATGTCTCCATATTTTCAAAGCAAATACCACAGCAGCTAATTCCATGTTATGAGTTGGATACTGCTTCTCGTGATCTTTTAATTGTCTTGATGCATAAGAAATCACTTTTCCTCTCTGCATCAGAACGCATCCTAATCCTAACTTTGAAGCATYGYTRTATACCACAAAGTCTTCGGATCCATCTGGTAGAGTTAACACCGGCGCACTACAGAAGTGATCCTTTAGTAGTTGGAAAGCTTCTTGGTGTTCTTTTTCCC
>NC_037535.1:6992652-6995092 GCF_001531365.2 Cynara cardunculus var. scolymus
GATAAATACAATAACGAATTTATCAAGATATTCCTTACATACCCTATTCATTAAATCCATAAAAGGCTGCGGGTGCATTAGTTAGACCGAATGGCACATAACTAAGAATTCTGATGTCCGTACCTTGTTCTGAATGATGTTGTGACAACATCTTCTTTCCTGACTTTAAGCTGATGATACCCTGATCTTAAATCAATCTTGGAGAAATAACTTGCTCCTACCAATTGGTCGAACAAGTCATCAATCCTCGGTAAAGGATACTTGTTTTTGATTGTTAACTTATTCAGTTCACGATAGTCTATACACATTCGCATAGACCCATCCTTCTTTTTGACAAATAAGACCGGAGCTCCCCAAGGTGAAGTGCTAGACCTAATAAATCCCTTATCAGTTAAATCTTTCAACTGTGCAACCAGTTCTTTTAATTCAGATGAAGCTAAACGATACGGCGCCTTTGCTACTGGTACAGCTCCTGGTACTAAATCAATTCGGAACTCAATGACTCTATCTGGCGGTAATCCAGATAAGTCTTCTGGAAAGACTTCTGGATATTCACTAACAATCGGAATTGATTCTTCTTTTCCTTTTTCTTTCTTCAAATCAATTACATATGCCAAACATCCTTGGCACTTCTTTCGAATACTTTTCTGGGCTTTCATTATTGTCAAAATATTGGTATGATGATTCTGATGATCACCATAAATAACAACTATTCTCTGGTCTGGCAGAATAATTCTGATCATTTTCTGATTACAAACAATACTAGCCCAATACTTTGCCAACCAGTCCATACCCACTACTACGTCAAATTCTTTCATTGGCATAGAAAATAACCGGATCGGAAGTTCATAGTCCCCAATAATAATAATACAGTTATTGAACACGCTAGTAACATTTTTCCTAACTATTAGCAGTATCAACTACTAACTCATCATCAAGTAGCACAGAATTCAGACATGCAGTTTGAGCAAACAATGGTGACACAAACGAAAAGTTTGCACCAAAGTCAAATAACACCTTAGCACATATTGAATTCAAAAGGAATGTACCTGTTACTACATCCGGTGATGCCTCTGCCTCGTTCTTAGTCATTTGGAAGGATCATCCCCGTGCCCCTCCTTGCCCTCCTCTATTCACAGTAGGTCTTCCTCATGTACCCGACGCATTACTCCCCATTGTTAACTGTGGAGTTCTCAACAATGGACAATTTGGTCGAATATGATCCAGAGAATTGCAATTAAAACATCTTATATTAGCTGGGCAGTTTCTAGACAGATGACCTGCTTCTCCGTACTTATAACATTTTCTTGGGTCCATCTTGCATTCACCCTGATGAACTTGTCGGCACTGTGAGCAGACTTTCTCACTAATCTTCTGCTCAGATCTGTTATCATATCTAACAGTTTTCGGCCCTCGAAAAGATGAAGGTCCCTCCCATTTTCTTTTCTCCACAACCTTTCCTTCTGATTGTCTATTCTTATTTCGTTCGGTCACCTCAGCTGCATCTACTGTTAATGGAAAGGTATTAGGGTTCATAGCAATAACAAATTCTCTAACTGAGGGTTTCAAACCCCAAATATACCTCTCTATTTTCCTGGATTCAGTAGAAACATAATGTTCAGCAAAGCGAGAGTATTCAATGAATCTTTCAGTATATTCCCGAACTGTTCCATTTCCTTGTTCTAACTTCAGAAAATCTTCCTCCATTTGTCTTACTGCTGTTTTAGGACAAAATTGATTCTTGAATTGATCCACGAATTCTACCCAAGACAGAGTCTGTAAAACATTCGTTCTGGTAGACGATTCAATTTCCCACCAAAATAAAGCATTTGACTTTAATACAGAAACATCAAATCGAACTTTATTTGTTTCCGGGCACCGGATGGTGTTGAAAATAGATTTCATTTCCTTCATCCAGCACATTGCTTTCACTGGATCTCTCTCTCCAGAAAAGGTTGGCGGTTTGCATGCTAAAAACATCTTAATATCTCCTTCTTTGTTGTGAGTGATTGGAGCAGAGGGATAAACTTCCACTCTTTCCGTTTCCACCCTAGCCGGTATTCCCATGATAGACGTCAGAGTTTTCCGCAATTTCCCCATTTCCTCTGCCAACATATCTCTGGTTATATATTCAGGATGTGGCATCGACCTTTCTTGAACATTCCCAGAGTGGGATTCCTTATGTTCATAATGTATTTCGGTCCGACATCTTCCTTGATATTGACTTCTTCCTCTACCTCGTCCCCTTGGTCTTCCCCGACCTCTATTTATGGACATGCTAGTTGGAAGATTAACAGGTGATTCTTCCCTTTCTTCAGACGTTGGACGAGCCGTTCTTTCAGATCTTCTAGTTCGGCTAGACATTTGTAGAATTTAGTGTTAATAATCATGTATTCACATTCCCAAATATAATGAAGTATTCAAGTTCAGATGTGTACCT
>NC_037535.1:6995137-7011354 GCF_001531365.2 Cynara cardunculus var. scolymus
CAACCCATCATATTTATTTCCAATGGAGCTAACTATGTCTGGGACCCTTAACATGCAATAAAACAGTTTAAGTCTAGGTATCATGCTGTTGAATACCTAAATCCCTTAAACTCAGGCTCTGATACCACTTTGTAACATCCCCAAACCATACGTTGCATGTAACATATATTTCATACAAAAGAAATACATGATATTATCCCATTCAGGTCCCTTAGTACAAGAATCTAATATGACCAAATACAAGGTCCAAAAATTCTAATACATTACTTGTACTAATCAATCAAAACTGTACATCACTACAAATCTTCAAGCAGAAATGCATATAGGAAAATATCATATTTTCCCTTTTTCCTTACAGTCCGAACCTCCTGCAATACATAGTTAAAATCACAAAACGAGGGTTAGACCGAAAGGTCTAGTGAGATACCCTATTTATGTTATTGCAGGGTGAAAAATCACCAAAATCTTTATGGAAATCATTCTTTCATATATAACAATTATATGATCAAATAAGAACATAATACCAAACTTCTTCCATAGTTCAAACAAAGCTTTCAATTATACGTTTCACAAACCTCTGAACCAATCAGGTTTCTCATAATGCCACTTTTAAACCTTTTTAAGTCAAAATAAGGTTTATAAAGTTTCAGGCGAAACCTGATGTTTTCTCCTCAATAACATCCAAACTATGATTTCCAATAAGAACCTTGATCCTAAATCTTTAAATCACAAAGAAATAAAGATTTCAAAACACGGTAATCTTAAAGGATATAATAGAAAGAGTTATATCATACAATCACACATACAAATGCCACCTTTATATCCAAAGGTATTCCTCTCCTTGATATGCCACCCTTATCCCATGGTACGCCTCTCCTTGATATGCCACCCTTATTTCCTCATCAAAATATTACACAAAATCAGATAATCACATATTAATTACCTTGGATGATAACCAGGATCCGATTATCACAGCCTCTCCTTGATATGTCACTTTTATCCCATAATACACCTCTCCATGATATGTCATCCTTATAACCAAAATATACCTCTCTTTAATATACGACCCTTATTCTAATCACTGGATATAATCATATCAAAATACCAACTTATGCTAAAAATAAATTCAGTTCTAAAAACTCCAACATAAAGAACCCTACAGTTCTAATTTCAATACCATAAAAGGAAAGTTTATAAAATAAACTCACCTTAGAAATCACAAGAGATGTAGATTGGAACAACAACAAGTTTAGTTAAGAATCACATAATTCAGTTTCGTTTTTTCTTCGACTGCTAAGTTCTCGGCTTAATGAAACACACAGAAAGCTTATTTGCTTTTTACTTCATGGACCACCATCCCAATGAGATAATAAGATTATCTCATATAATAAATAATTAAATTAAATGAGGCGGTGGGGTTATGAAAGAACTTTAAACACATAATCAAGTTTAACCCCTCAACTTACCATCATTTTTCAAAAACAGCCCCAAGGTTAATAACCGATTAACCGGTTATCACATTAAGTCTTGGGACTATTTGCAAAGCAAAATGTAATAGTAAGAACGATAATTGTAGTTATTGAAATCTAGGGACCACTTTTAAAGATTCGTGTATACCACATGGACCAAAATTTTGTAGTTTACTCTTGTTTTTATAATTTATTTTTATAACAAATGGAATTCAATTCGATTCTAAATCCTTTCAGAAAATCCAAAACCCTCAAAATCATTTCATCAAACCAACCCACCCTAAAGATTTGTGTTACGTATAATAGAGGGTCTTTATGAAAACAACCTTTCTACCATTTGGTTCGTTTGGTTTGGTCTGGTTTTATTGATGCTTCCTTCAAGATTTGTGTGCCCACGGTCTACAGATCCTTGGAGAAACAAAGATTTAGGTTTTTTTTGCATATGCTGATGTTTTGGTAAATGCCAAAATTTGTGCTTTTCTTGCTTTTACGTGCTTTGATATAAAAATCAAGATTGCTTTCTTGTGTCTGTTGGATAAAAAGGGGCAAAATGAATCAAAATACAACAAAGTTCGGCTTAGTTCTTATTTATTGTAATGAAGAATTTTCTTCTCAATTGATGTTACAAACTTTCAAAATCTTCCTATTTTATACCTATTTTAATCGGTAACATGTGAATCTTGTAATATCTGATGACGTGGATCCAAGTAGGATATGTCAAACTCAACCACAACTAACCAGTACTTCAATATATAGATACTTAATTACCTCATGATGCACCAAATTACCCCTTGGTTTGAGTCATAAGGTTATCTTATTTGGATGACCTTATTTTTACAAAACAAATCTTATATTGTGTTAGCTCATGAGACTTGAGTTATAAGGTTATCTTATTTGGATGACCCTAATTTTGCAAAACAACTCTTATTTTATATATATTGATGATTGTAAACACAATTCATTTTTTATTTTTATATAATAAGATTTGTTTTGCAAAATTAGGGTCATCCAAATAAGATAACCTTATGACTCAAGTCTCATGAGCTAACACAATATAAGATTTATTTTACAAAAATAAGTTCATCCAAATAAGATAACCTTATGACTCAAACCAAGAGGTAATTTGGTGCATCACGAGGTAATTAAGTATCTATATATTGAATTACTGGTTAGTTGTGGTTGAGTTTGACATATCCTACTTTGATGAGAGATTGAATGATTAGAATAAAAAGATGTGTATAAGAAAAAGAAAAAAAAGATGAAATTCATTATGTAAACTCAAAAAGCTTGATTCATAAGCTTATCGTATTTGGATGACTCTCTTTTACAAACAAAAAAATCTTATTATATAAAAATAAATTGTGTTTACAATCATTAATATATATATATATATATACACATATCAATCTTCACACACACACACACACACATATATATATATATATGTATATATGAAAATATGATCCACAAGAAATGATGTGGAACTCTAAGAATTAAGTATTCTATATTTCTAGCATTAGGTTTGTATCCTACATTGATCGAGAGATGAAATATTGACAATTGATAGTAGGTATATGATAGGATGTCGAAGTGTCTTTGTTTTAATTTATGGAGTTTGATTCTCTTGGCTAATCCTATAAACTCATATTGCGGCTCATGTTGGCTAACCCTCCAAACTCATAGGGTTGGTTCATTTTGGCCAACGTTCTATTTACAAAAACGTTATCTATATAAAAAAATCAATATATATATATAAGTATGTTCCAAAAGAAAAATGATGATGACACCCTAAAAATTGAGTATTATATATTTCTTGCATTGAGGTTGAGTTTTGTGTATCCCACATTGATGGAGAGATGAAAGATTGACAATTGATGGTAGATATATGAGATGAGGTTGTGGTGTCTTTGTTTTAACTCATGGGGTTGATTTTATTTGCTAATCCTATAAACTCATATTGTTAGCTTATGTTGACTAAGCCTCCAAACTCATGAGGTTGGTTCATTTTGGCCAACCTTTTATTTGCAAAAAAAAATTATCTTTATAAAAAATATATATCTATATTTTTATCTTTATCTTATATATAAAAAAGGAAAATCTTGGGATATTGAGGTGGCACAATGAGAATTAAGTATTCTCAAATGGTGGATTATACTTGAGTTTTAGTTGTCCCACGTTGGTGAAGATTTGAAAGATTTGAACGAAATGAAATGTATAAAAATGTAGATTGGATGTTTTTGTGTCAAATAATGAAGTTTGTCTCATAAGGTTGTCTTATTTTTTATGACTGTCTTTGATATTTATAAACGTGGTTGGGATCAAAACCAACCAAATTGAAAAAAAAAAAATTATATATATAAAAGAAAACATTAGGGTATTGAGGTGACACCATGAGAATTGAGTATTCTCAAATGATGAATTGTTGATGAATTTTAGTTGTCCCACATTGATGAAGAGTTGAAAGATTTGAACAAAATGAAGTGTATAAGAAAGGTGGATTGAATGTTTTTCTGTCAAATCATGGGATTTGCCTCATAGAGTTATCTTACTTCGGATGACTGTCTTTGAAATCTATATCATGATTGGAATCAAAACCAATTAAATGGTAAAAATTATAGTGCAAATATAAAAGTAAAACCATGAATGATGATTTGGTAACAAGAGGTAGTTATTTATCTGTCATTTTGGTGTTACTACTATCAAGTTTTGACACACCCCTCTAATTATAATTCAAATATTATAGAATTTTATGATATAGTGTAGTATTTTAATCAGTTTAATATCTGATATGTGGGTCATCGACCCCAATTGATATTAATTTTATTTTTTTATTAGAAAAAATCCATTATCTTAGCTTGGTGAAGTGATTCTTCACTTGAAATATTATAGAACGTTTATTTTTTATAATTTTAAATGAGATTTCAATTAAATTTGTCACAAAATTAAAATTGTGATTTCGTCACCTTAGATGAGATTTTCAGTTAAAAATGTGAATTCTAATTAAACAAACTACTAACATTAGTCAAACATTTGTAGAGTACTTTACAACACCGTTCTCAAGCATAGTTTGATAACTTAAATTGGCATATGGTTCTAAGATTACTGTCAACTCCTCTTAAAAACTTTTAATGTTAATAAGTAGTTGACACACACATTTGCCTAATTTTTTTTAGAATATGACTTCAAATTTTAGTCTATAACATATTTTTTGAAAATAGTATTATCGCTACCGTGCAACGCGCAATTGGAATACTAGTTTATATAAGAAGTATGTTTTGCAATTTCTTTTTCTTCTATATTGTTTTTTTTTTGTTTTTATTTATTTGTATTAAATTTTAATTAATAATATATTAATGATGTAAACATTGGTTTTTTTTTTTCTAGTATAAGTTTTTATTAATATAATCATTACTTTTTCTAATTTTTGTATGATTGTAAAAATGATAAAAAAATAATGCATATGTCTTTTCTCTAATATAAAATTTTATTAATATAAACATTACTTTTTCGTAATTATTGTATGATTATAAAAATAAAACATAAACATTGATATTGACATAATTTTGTGGTTATAATTAAACATATGATACAAAACAATTAAACATCTTTTGATTATTTTTAAGATATATATTTTTTTCTAATAATTATATAACTGTAACAAACACTTGGTAAAACATACATATGTTGTAATATTTGGGTTATTATTTTTGATTTAAGAATTTAAAAATATGTTTATATGCATATATTAGATGTGTATGTATAATTGTGGTGTGTGAGTGTGAATTTATTTTAAGGAAAGGCGGTTATACACTTGCTATAAATAGCAAGTGCATATGAAAGGAAAAGGGTTGGATTTTCTTTGATTGAGAGCAAAATCATTTGAGAGTGAAGAATGAGAAGGTAAATCGCAGACTTTAATCCGGTCAACATTCAGAGGTGAGTGTATTATGCTTTGGGTATTAATCTATTGTTTGTATAAAATTCAATTGTTATTGGAACTGGTTTATTATGAATCACATTATATATGTTGTCCGGATTCCAGCTAAACCGGACAAGTGTTATCCGGATTCAACCTAAACCGGACAAGGGGTGTCCGGGTTCATCCTAAATCGCTCAAAGGCTCACCCGATGTATTATCTAAACCGGTCAAGTATCATCCGGTTTACTTCCTAAACCGGCTAAAGGTTGTCCGATATGAGCCATAAACCGCTCAAGTGTCACCCGGATTAAGAGTTAAACCGCTCAAGAGCCATCCGATATATTTGTTAAGCCGGTCAAATATCTTCCGGATTCTTCTTTTATAAGTCAAAGTGTTGTCCGGATTCCATATCCGGCTGAGTTGTCAGGATACCATATCCGGCTGAGTTGTCTGGATTTCATATCCGGGTAGTGTTGTCCGGATTTCATATCCAGGTAGTGTTGTCCGGATTTCAATTCCGGTTGATATTGATCAGACTTCACTTTTGGTTATACTTTTGATTAAAAGTTCATATAGATGTAATGGCGGTGTAACCGCGAGAGAGAAAGAGAGATATGTAATGGCGGTGTAACCGCGAGAGAGAGAGAGAGAGAGAGAGATGTAATGGCGGTGTAATCGCGAGGGAGATGTAATGGTGGTGTAATCGCGAGAGAGATGTAATGGCGGAGTGACCGCGAGAGGAAAAGAATCTATAATAAATATAGATAAAATGCTTGTGTCTGTACAAGGTTGATTCTAAACTGTTAGTTTGGAATGTAAGTTATTTGTATGAGATTTGTACACTCACTAGACCTTTTAGGTCTAATGCTCAGTTGCTGGACTAATCTGTTTTGCAGGTCATCATACATCACAAGATAAAGGCAAGGGGAAAGTTTAAGCAATGATGTTTAGATGCATATATGTGTATTAAACAAAGTTTCTGTTAGCCCATAAATTGTAAACAATATTACATTTTGTTTTATGGATATGATTATGTGGATTATATATTATTGGGAGTTATGGGTTGTTACAGTTGGTATCAGAGCCTTAGTTTAAGGGATCTGGGTATTTGTTAAATACTTAGATTTAAACTAGAGGTTTGGAAGTTATGATAATAGGTTTCACTGGGACTATGAACATGGAATATGTTATTGCTGAACCTATTATGAGAATAGATATGATAAAGTTAGATTACATATGATTGATGTAATCATGAATTATGGATGGATTTGAGGATAAATGTGTTATTATGTTTTGATTATGTGAATAATTATATATATTTGAATGTGACAGAAAGAGACGTACACTGAAAAATGGCAGATAATCCTAACCAATCAGAAAGGACCTCTACCGGTTATGGAAGAGGTCGGGGAAGAAGAAATGTAACCCAAGGGGAAGACCTGGAAAATATAATGACAATAGAAACGCGAAGTCGCAGCAGGGGTCGAGGAAGAGGGAGAAGTACTAGACAAGAAGCTCGTATGGAACAAGAATTGTCGGCACAAGAAAATTCAATGTCTGGCCGTGAAAGAGGAAGAGCAAGGAGTGGACACAACGTTCCTGATCCCGATTTTAATACTCAGGAAATGCTAGCAGCTGAGTTGGAAAAATTCCAAGAAAGTTTGGTGAATTTGTTGGAACGTTTGGCCCCAAATAACCCAGAAATAATAAGGGATCCTGAACATCAGGAAGAAGCCGGAGCTAGTACACCGGTAACTGGTACATCTATGCCCCTTACTTCGTCTTCAGTTCATAAAGGAGGGGCTATTAAAATGTTTCTTGCCTATAAACCTCCTAAATTTTCTGGTGAACGTGACCCTGTTAAAGGCATGTGTTGGCTTAAAGAAATTGAGCTAAGTTTGCAAATCAGTAAAAGTGCAGAAGAAGACAAAGTTATGTTTGTTGTGTCTCGTTTGAGGTCAAATGCTTTATACTGGTGGGAAGTTTTGTCGAGTTCAGATCCAAATATTCTGAAAACCATGTTATGGGAGGAATTTGTGATAAAGTTTAAGATGCAATATTTTCCTAAAGCGACAGTATGGAAACTAGAAGATGATTTACTTCGTCTAGAACAAGGAAATATGTCAGTTTGTCAGTACACGGAAGTCTTCATGGAACAATTCCGGTTTGCTGAAACTTACATTATATCAGAACACAGTAAAGTGAGAAAGTACATCTGGGGTTTAGAGTCTAATCTTCAGAAGTATGTGATATCAATGAATCCGACAACATTTCAAGCAGTAGTTGACGCTGCCGAGATACTGGAACAAGATATCAATCGACAACCACAAGTTTACATTTATACAACCAATACAACTCAATCTCAACCGTCCATTTAATTTGATGAATATGTGATTTCATAGAAGTTTTTATTGTTTCCTAATATAAAGTATTGATCATAATTAGTGAACCCTAGTCATCTTCCATAAATATTCAAATCATAATAAATGAACTCTCATCATTTCCATAAATATCTCAATTGATTGGGTTGCATTGGTTGATAAAAGAAAAGGAGAAGCTACAATGACTGATTTTCGTAAACCAAGGTTTATGGAAAGTTTGAATCGGACAATCCCAAGGTTTGCTGATAAGGCATGTACACGATGTCACAAGATACATCAATGAAATTGTAATACCGAGTCGCGGGTATGTTTTAAATGTCAAGAACCGGGACATATAGCTCGAGACTGTTGAATGGTGCGCAGATGTTTTACTTGTAATTTTTCTCAACATGTCAATGTCGATTGTCCAAAAGCGAAGGGACGAGGGTCTGGTTTTGCTGGAGGTCGAGGATTTGGATATTCTGGGGCCCGAGGATTTGGTTATGTTCTAACAGGTCCTGGGTCAATGGATAATCGTATTAACCCAAGTGGTCGAGAAGAGATAAGATGTGGGGAGTCAAATGCTAAAGGGAGAGCCTTTCAGATGACGAGAGGCGAAGCGGAAGAACATCCCGAAGTGGTGACAGGTACATTCCTTGTTAATTTCATATGTGCCAAAATTTTATTTGACTTTGGTGTGAATCGTTCTTTTGTATCATCGTCGTTTGTTAACTGCGCACATTTAGAATCTAAAGCATTGAGTGAAGATTTAATTGTGGATACAGCAAATGATAGTGAAATTTTGATTAAGGAAATGGTAGATAAATGTTTCATAATATAGAAGGGTGTGAGGTGCCTATATGTAACGCCCAAAAAAAATTTCCTTTTTCCCTGCTCCGTGCGCAACAAGGGTTCTCGTCTCATTAGTGAGGTAGACGCTTTCACCCACCTAGTTAGAGCTTTAGTCACTCTAATTCTTTTAAGTCTTTCCTTGTTATGTNTTTCACCCACCTAGTTAGAGCTTTAGTCACTCTAATTCTTTTAAGTCTTTCCTTGTTATGTACTTTCCCTTATATTAATATAACTTACTTTTGATAGATAAACTTTGGGGATTGAGCCTTATTTTGTTTCAGTAGAGAAAAGGGGGGGGGGGCACCTTCTACTTTTTGGTTTTGTCCTATCCTTCTTTCTCTAGTAATCATCCCTTTCCCTATTAGTCCTTTCTTTTCCGTGGAGGTCATAACCCTTACCTTGCTTTTTGAAGTCAAGTCTGCAGAGGGAGGGAAAGTGATAAGGGAGAAAATATTTGGTATCGTCTCCTACACCTTGAATCGAGGCAACCCCCCCCAACTGTGGAAACTTGTTCATGTTTAACCTCTCCTGCGCGTTGGACAGCTCCAGGCAGAAGGCGCGGGTGCCTCGTCAAAAACARCAGCCATATCCMACTTGTTTATTCACCAAATCAGCAACYATGGTGCCTTGTTCCTRCCYTTCGCCWTACAGCAACARCAGGTARCTTGCTGCTACCTTGATTRCTTCACCCTTCCACCGTAACAGCAACAATAGCCGCAACGGTGCTGTCACTGAAACACCTCACCTTGCTACCGCCGCTGTTGAACCGTCCCACCCGCTGCTGTGTCGCACTAAGCAGCAACCGACTGTGCAGTTTCTGCATGTTTTTGCCGAGCACCAGACAGCAACAGCAGATAGCAGCCTTTGCTGTGCTGTTTCTCCGCCCCTTTTGCTCGGTTAACCTTCATGTACGTCCTTGCCGAGTAGCTGTAACGGCTGTGTGTTGGCGTGCTTCAGGCTGAGAAGAGTCTGCATCAAACTGCCCATTCGGCACAGCAGTAAGCTGTCCATTTGGTGCTTCGGTTGGAAATCAGCAACAAGCTTCTGTTCGGTGTGTGCATCAGGAGAAGTTCAAGCTGAGAAGTTACTGTTTCAGGGCGCAGCAAGCCGCTGATCTGAGGACTGCCATCGGTGGTTTCGGGCGCATGTTTTGAATTGTTCGGGAATGTCTATAACTCCTAATTTGAGGCTTTTGCTTCGCTACCTTTAAGCTTCGAGACTCAAGGATTTCCCCTAAATCCTCTAAGGTACGTTCTCACTATACCTTTAGAAGCTTTATACCCATTTGTACGATGTGCCACACTTATCTTATGCTAAATCTTTTAACAAATGGCTTGTTAGATTTAAATAGGAATTTTAGATAAAATGAATGAGTTTGGAAACCTTGCTTGTAAACACTAGTTGAGTTATGGAAGAATGAATATAACCATTTAGGAAAATACTTATTTTAAAGTATGGTAGGGTGAAGAACTCTAGGGCCACCATGATATACCTTTGGGTTCAATATATCGGTAAATGGGAAGGTATTGTTTGACTTTGGACTTGTACCAAACTACGGGCGACATGCACGTGATGACATCTCTACGTTAATACGTTTGAGCATATTGCTAAAATGTAATGAGTTGTAGGTTCGGAAGTCATCTTATTTATATTTGCGTGAAGTACGGTATAGGTTGGAGATAGACATTGTGATTACTATGTAATTTCCAAACCACTTTCCCACCGCTCGGAAGTAGGCATTGTGATTATTGTGTAATTTTCGATGCAAAGAGCTTAAGATCACGACCGACTACATGACTGGTTTAGGTTGATGTCGATGGTAATAAACCTGTAAGTGATGCTCTATAACGTTAATTTATGACTTACTTTGTGTCCGTCATAAACAACGGTAAATCGGGTCTCCCCCGTCATTCTCGTATGTTTTGGCTCCTACGCGTGATATTTTGGGTTAACTGTTTTCTTATATCATTTAAGAATTTTCGTTATCGGTGTATGAATTATATATATATATATATATATGTATTTTTATACAAAAGACTTTATAGTTACCTCCTTTTTACTGATTGAACTCACTAGGCGTAAGCCTAACACTTCTTCTTGTCATGACTTATTTATCAGGTTCCCTTAGCGGTGGGGATCAGAAGGGTTAAGGGAAAACGTTATTTCGTTAATGCCTCATTTTTTTGTTGTAGATAAAACACTCGATGTTTGGGCGTTGCATCACTTCTTGTTACTGACTTTTGTTTGGAGTTGGTAGAACACCCGATCTTAATCTAGGCTTCGAATTGTGTAGATTAATAGGTTGTTACTTATCGTCTCTAATTTTGTACTGTAAACGCCACGTTCTTCCCCTTAGTTGGGTGAATTCTTATTTTAATTCTAGTACTTCCGGTTCTATTTTCTTATTATTTATATTCTTAGTTTTCATATGATAAGGGGTGTTACAAGTTGGTATCAAAGCCCTAGTTTAAGTGAACTAGGTATGGAATTTAGACGCCTAGACTTAAGCTGAAGTTGTAATTGTCAATCTGTGTGTGGTAGGTAGAACTTTTAAGATAGAAGAGCTTTAAGGACATAAGAGATGCATAATTCATGAATTGTGACGATGGTGTTAAGGATTCTTATGTATAACATATTCAAAATTTCACTTAGCTAATGTCATTTTGAGTAAGTATTATACAAGCGTGCTTGAACTCACTGTTAATACAAGAATTTGTGATTGTATCGGTACCATATTATATAAATTCCGTAATTCTCCCATCGTAACTCTCTTTTACCCTTTTGCTTAACAGACTAGATGGTGAATACTCGAAGTAGACGGGATACCTCACCAGAAGGTCAAACGGTGACTGAATCTATCGCGGATCAACCGCCACGGATCACAATCGTAAGGGTTCATCCTAGACAAAACAGCTTGGGCGGTGGAACTGACCATGTTCCCCAAGTTAACCTTACCACCTCTAACCCCGTTATAGAAGAGGAAACCCCGGAGTCAAGAATAATGGGCACAATGATGAATGCTATGAACAGAACTATGGCCCAGCAACAATAGTTCTTTATGAAATTGTTGGAGGATAGAGATGCCAACAACCGTAAGTATGAAGCGGTTGCCGAGAACATGAATATTGTGGGATCTGGGGGTACCGAAAATGGAATCCCAACCCAAAAGCTAGCGACGATTGATGCAAGACGGGTGGGGAGAGTTTGCTCCTATAAGACGTTTTTAAGTTGCAAACCACCAGAGTTTGTGGGGTCAGATGATCCTGTGGCATGCATGAATTGGCTGAGAGAAATTGAGCAAGCCTTCCGGGCGTGTGACTGTGATGAAGGACAAAAGGCGAAATTTGGCTCTCAAATGTTAAGGGGTGCAGCCCTCACCTGGTGGAACATTGTCATATCAACCATAGAGGCCCAGGAACTGGCCAAGATGAGTTGGGCCACGTTTAAGAAGAAAGTATTGGAAGAATATTGCAATGAGCAAGAGATGGACCGCATTGAAGAAGAGTTCTGAACCCTTAAGAAGGAAAATTTGTCAGTGAGAGACTGTGCGCGACTCTTCATGGAAAAACTGAATTTAGTGGGACATGTGGCTCCAACGGAGAAGGAAAAGATGAAAGCTTACCTTAAAGGGTTGCCCGCAGATATGATGGTTATGGTTAGGAACTCTAGGGCCTCCACCCTTACAGTAAAGGAAGTGAAGAGAAAGAGGCAAGGGGTGAGAAAAGGAAGTGGGAAAGTCAACATGCTCGATCAAAGAGACCAGACCATCTCAGCAACACCAACCGTGGAGGGTATCCTAGACAGGAGGCTAAGTGGTGCCCCAAGTGCCGCACTAAACACCACGGCCCGTGCGCCACCAACTCTACTCCCGCAAAATGTTTTAAATGTGGGAAGCCAAGCCACACGCGAAATGAGTGCCCTATCAAAGGACCCATTTGTTTTGGATGCGGAGAGTTGGGTCAGTTCAGGAATGACTATCCAAAGATGAAGGCGGGAGGGAGCCAGGGGAGAAAAGAAAACACTCCGAAAGCAACCGGTTGAGCCTTTCAGATGACTACTGAGGAAGCAAAGGCATTGACGGATGTGGTGTCGGGTACGTTCTTTGTTAACTCCATACCTACTCGCGTACTTTTTGATTCAGGTGCTTCATGTTTCTTCGTGTCCACTTCATTCTACCAACTCTTGCATGCGCCCCCTAGTATACTAGAAGATGCCTTGATTATTGAGTTAGCAAACGGTAGCAGAGTTCTGGTGCGTGAAGTTGTTAGGGATTGTACTTTGTTATTAGAAGAAAAGGAATTTCGGGTCGGTAGACCTTATACCTATGGCTATCGGCGGATTTGACATCATAATTGGAATGGACTGGCTAGTAAAGAACCAAGCAGAAATCTTGTGTTCTAAGAAATTGATTCGAATTCCTTTACTGGACGGGGAAGCAGTGCTTGTTTATGGAGAAAGAAAGAAGGGAGATGTAGTACTCCTATCCATGGCGAAGACGCGTAAATGCTTAGCTAAAGGGTGTCCCTCGTTTATTGCATACGTGTTGTATGCCAAGAGAGAAAAAAGAAGAATGGAGGATGTGAAAGTAGTCAGCGAGTTTCCCGACGTATTCCCTGAACACTTACCCGGTTACCACCCGTTAGGCAAGTGGAGTTCAGAATCGACCTTATTCCGGGAGCCGCTCCGCTTGCTAGAGCCCCATATCGTTTGGCTCCTTCCGAGATGCAAGAATTGATGCCTCAATTGCAAGACCTTCTTGAGAAAGGGTTCATGAGACCGAGTTCGTCGCCGTAGGGAGCTCCGGTCTTATTTGTAAAGAAGAAGGACGGCACCTTGACAATGTGTATTGACTATTGAGAACTCAATAAGGCAACCGTGAAGAACAAATATCCTCTTCCCAGGATCGACGACCTTTTCGACCAACTACAGGGAGCCTGTTGTTTCTCAAAAATTGATCTTCACTCGGGATATCACCAGGTGCATGTGAAAGAAGATGATGTGGCAAAAACAGCTTTTAGGACGCATTAGGGGCACTATGAATTCTTGGTCATGCCCTTCGGATTGACGAATGCACCGGCGATATTCATGGATTTGATGAATCAGGTGTGCCGACCATTCCTCGACAAGTCGGTAATAGTATTCATTGACGACATTCTCATTTATTCCAAGAATGAAGCGGAGCATGAACAACACCTTCGGGAAGTCCTTGAAATGTTAAGGAAGGAAAAGTTGTATGCAAAATTCTCCAAGTGCGACTTTTGGTTGAAAGAGGTTCAATTCTTGGGCCACGTTGTCACTCGAGACGGAATGAAGGTGGACCCATCCAAAATTGAGGCGATGATGAGCTAGGAACCACCAAAGAGCCCCTCAGAGATATGTAGTTTCTTGGGTCTGGCGGGTTATTACAGGAGATTTATCCAGGATTTATCCAAAGTTGCTTCTTCCTTAACGGATTTGACTAGAAAGAATGTGAAGTTTTTCTGGACTGAGAAACAAGAGCATGCCTTCAGAACTCTCCAACAGAAATTATGTGAAGCCCCAGTTCTCTCCCTGCCGGAAGGGTCCGAAGATTTCGTAGTCTATAGCGACGCTTCAAAAATGGGGTTGGGTTGCGTCTTGATGCAAAGGAGAAAGGTGATTGCATACGCATCAAGACAACTCAAAGATCACGAAAAGAACTATCCCACCCACCACTTGGAATTAGCGGCGGTGGTGTTCGCCTTGAAGCTTTGGCGACATTACCTTTATGGTACCAAGTGCACGCTTTTCACTGATCATAAGAGCTTGAAGCACATTTTTTATCAAAAAGAATTAAACATGAGGCAACGTCGTTGGCTTGAACTTCTCAAAGACTACGATTGTGAATTGTTATACCATCTGGGTAAGGCAAATGTAGTGGCTGATGCTTTGATCCGAAAGGAGTATGGTAGTGGGACAAAAGCTGTGCTTACTAGGATCGAGCTAGGGTCTAGTCTGATCGATCAGATCAAGGTGGCGCAATCTGAAGCACTTCTAGAAGAAAACCTCAAGAGTGAAGTAATGATGAAACAACGTTTCTTGCTGTCAGAGGATGGCCGTGGCTTGAAGTTATTCCGAGGGCGTATATGGGTACCCAAGATTGGAGGCAATCATGAACTGTTACTAAAATAAGCACACAAGTCTAAATACTCAATTCATCCAGGCAGCACCAAGATGTATCGGGACTTGAAACTGACATATTGGTGGCCGGTTATGAAACTAGATGTGGCTCGTTATATAGAGAGGTGCGTGACTTGTTTACAAATGAAAGCGCAACACCAACGACCTTATGGTAGCCTTTAATCCTTGGAGATCCCCGAGTGGAAATGGGAGCATATCATGATGGATTTCGTGACCAAGCTGCCGAAGACTTTAAGGGGTCATGAGACGATATGGGTAGTGGTCGATAGACTGACAAAGAGTGCTCATTTCCTGGCAATGCGTGAAGCGTTGCCAATAGACAAGCTTTCCAAGTTGTACATCAATGAGGTAGTTTTAAGGCATGGTATACCATTATCTATAGTGTCAAATCGAGATAGCCGATTCACCTCCCACTTCTGGGGCGGTTTACAGAAGGAATTGGGCACGAGAGTGAAGTTGAGTACAGCGTACCACCCTCAAACCGATGGTTAGAGTGAACGAACCATCCAAACCCTTGAGGACATGCTTAGATTGTGTGTTATCGACTTCAGAGGGAATTGGGATACTCACTTACCTTTAGTAGAGTTCGCCTACAACAATAGTTATCATTCCAGTATTGGGATGGCACCTTTTGAGGCCTTATATGGACGAAAATGTAGGACTCCAGTATGTTGGTTAGAAGCGGGTGAGAAACAATTCACCGGTCCTGAAATCGTGCAAGAAACGACCGACAAAGTGAAATGCATCCGGGAGCACTTAAAGGCGACTCAGGATCGACAAAAGAGTTACGCAGATAAGAGGAGCCGACCTATAGAATTCCAAGTGGGCGACCGCGTACTGCTAAAAGTATCTTACTGGAAAGGCATTATCCGCTTTGGAAGGCGTGGAAAACTCAGCCCCCATTTCCTTGGGTCGTTTAAAGTCTTGGAAAGGGTGGGGCATCAAGCTTATAAGTTAGAATTACCACCGGAAATGGCGGGAATTCATAACACATTCCATGTATGTTACCTTCGTAAGTGTTTGGCGGAAGAAGAAAGTGTTATTCTTCTTTCGGATATTCATGTGGATGAGAACAACCGGTGTGTTGAGGAACCGGAAGCCATCTTGGAAAGAAAGATCAAGGTGTTGAGACACAAGGAAGTCGTCATGGTTAAAGTTCAATGGAAACACCACCGAGGGTCAAACGTAACCTGGGAAGCGGAGGAAGATTTGAATAGGCGTTACCCGCACCTTTTCAGGTGAACAGAATTTCGAGGACGAAATTGAATACAAGGAGGGAAGGATTGTAACGTCCGAATTTTTTTTTCCTTTTTCCCTGCTCCGTGCGCAACAAGAGTTCTTGTCTCATTAGTGAGGTAGACGTTTTCACCCACCTAGTTAGAGCTTTAGTCACTCTAATTCTTTTAAGTCTTTCCTTGTTATGTACTTTCCCTTATATTAATATAACTTACTTTTGAT
>NC_037535.1:7011454-7013421 GCF_001531365.2 Cynara cardunculus var. scolymus
ATGAATTCTCAATTTTACTTGAGTGATTCATCGATTCATCGATTGATGGTTCCTCATTTGGATTTTCCTTTTCATCAACAATACTTGTTAATGAGATAGATTTGAGATTCAGAGATTCTGGCTTTTCAATAGAGTTTTCAACAATATCTGGTTTGGAAATGTCATTTCTTTCATCAAGATTTTCACAAGTACTTTTCTTGTAAACCACATTTTCGAAGTCCTATCTTGAAACGACAGTTTTTCCATCGACTTTAACTCTCTTGAAACTTGCTTTTTGTTTTGGAAAGAAGTCGGGTTTTTGAATGCATCCAAGTTTGAAAGTGGATTCAAGGGTGGATTTCTTTGAGTCGATGAATGAATCTAATTCATTGAATCCGATCCCTTGTGTATCCTTTTGGCCATTTAGTTTTTCAAAAACTTCTTGTGCATCTTTATACTTTTTCATCAGAAKTTCATTGRTTTGAAGCTTCTGATGAAGAATTTCTCGCTCCTTTTGAAAGAAATCTTTAAAAGCTACTGAATTCAGTCTTTCTGCCACATATTCCTTTAAGGCCGTAGTTTTCTTTTCAAGGTCCTTAGTTATACGCTTGTTCAATTCCAGAAGTTTATCTTCTTCTGATTTCTTAAGAGTGCTTATGCGTGTCTTTTCTTTTGCTAAATCATCTTTTTCTGCGGTTAGAAGATCAGTTTCTCTTCTGTAGAAACTTGCTTCTTTTTCCGCTTTTATTCTTTCAGATTTTTCAAAACTTAATTTTTCTTTTAGTTTCAAGAAATCTTCTGAAAGCTAGATTACCCTTAACTCTAGTTCTGATGGAACATAGTTGGTTTCATTTGAGTAAGACTCACATACCTGGTCATCAGAGTTGGAGCGGATTCTGCATTGGACGTGGTCATTAGACAAATAAGTGCTTTATCTTCATCATCTGATGAAGAATCGGACACCCAATTTTCCTTTTCGGCCATAAAGCTTCGCTCTCTTGAATTATACTTATATTTATTCTTATAGTAATCAGCGTCCTTGATCAGTCGTCCTTTGCATTCTTTGGAAAAGTGACCAAGTTTTCCRCATCTGAAGCATCRAAGGTCATTTTTCTTTCCTTCTTTGTCTTCTCTCCTTTCCTCTCTTCTTTCTTCTCTTCTTTCTTCTCTTCTCTCTTCCCGTTCTTTTCTTCCATCTCTTCTTTCTTCCCTTTGATGAAATTTGGATGGCTTTCTATCAAAGGATGACTGGTACCTTTCCCTTTTGAACTCTTTTCGTTCGTAAGGTTTTCTGATGAAATTCTTTTGGAACTGTTTTGTAATCAAGGCCAATGATTTGGCGAAAGCTTTAATCTCGCCATCTGATTCAGAAGTTTCCTCTTCAGATTCTGATTCTACCAGCAATGCTTTCTTGCCTTTCTTCTTGTGTTCTTTGGCAGGAGTCCTTGATTTTTCTTTTTCATCAGCAGCAAGAGCAAGAGGTCCTCCAATGGATACCTTTTTCTTCACAATATCGCTCTCTTGTGCTGCAAGAGTTCCATATACGTTATGAAGAGACAAGCCATCTAAGTCTTGGTTTGCTTGTAGAGACATGGATAGCTGAGTCCATTCATCGCCTAGACTTTTCAGGAATAAAATGTTGTTTTCTTCTTTGGTTCTGATGATATCGTTTCTATGACATTGATTTATCAATGTGTTGAAGCGATCATAAGTCTTTTGTATGGGTTCATCAGGGAGGGCTTTAAAGTTGGTGTAATCGTTGAGACATTGTGCTCTACGATTTTTCTTCGTCTTTGCTCCTCCTTCCAGTTGACTTACCAATTCGTCCCAAAGTTCTTTCGCAGTGAAGCATTTGAAAGATTTCATTGGGTAAGGCCATGATTATCAATCTTTTGGCCTTTCTGTTAGTTTCGACTCTTTCTTTATCATCTTCGTCCCAATTTGTTTCATCTTTAGGCATGTAATATGCTGGAATTTCAGCTGTGGTA
>NC_037535.1:7013775-7033116 GCF_001531365.2 Cynara cardunculus var. scolymus
CCCAGATCTCTCAATAACACTAATAATCTAGTTACGAATAACCAAATTATAGTGATTTAATGAAGAAAGTTATGAAGTCTCATGAATAAAATAAGAAAGCTTAAGAACAATTTTGAGCTTCAAAGGTTTTACTTTATAGATTCATAAACGTAAAACAAAGAGTAAAAGCCTTATTTTTACAATAGACCTAATCATCTATTTATAGTAAATGACTATTAAGAAGATAACTATCTAATGCTACTTTCTAGCAAATCGTCTAGCTAATAGATAGGGTTTATCTTTCTCATGGATAATCATTAACAATAAGATAAACTTGAATTCCAGCTGTTGATTTGTCATCTCCAGCTGTCATTCATGATATGATGACTTCATCTTTATCTTCAATTCTTCATTGCATGCTTGGATGAAGTGTTGGAAAATCTTATAAATGTTGCTTGTCCAGAGGATCGATGAGGATGCTCTTTCCATCGCATCCTTCAACCTGTCCATTGATCCTCTGGTTGGACTTGTCCATTGGTCCAATGCTTGAACTTGTCCATCGGTCCAATGGTTGAACTATCCATCGATCCAATGGTTGAATTCCAGACTTTGTCGATTTTGCCTTGATGTCTTCATTAGTCTTTTGGTTCTTCATCACTTATTGTTTTTCATTACTTTTTACATTTTGCATTGTGGGGTTTAACACAACGTATAGGTGAAAAGGGATTATCATCAAATCACTGAGAGAGAGGATAAACACATAGTAATCAAGGTACGGAGGCTCTGTATCACAAAAGAACTAGGACTTGAGTAAGAGGCTCTGCATGTACTTTGCAGAGGCTCTGTCTCATGGTGCAATAAAAATAAAAACAGAGGTATGCATAAAGGGATGCAGAGGCTCTGTATATTACATACAGAGGCTCTGTCTTAGTTTGAAATATTAAGCATACCCAACTTGCTAACTAGAAAGTTAAACCTCTTTTCATCAAGAGCTTTTGTAAAAATGTCAGCAAGTTGTAAATCTGTACTAACAAAAAACATTTCAATCGTACCTCTCTCTACATGGTCCGTGATGAAATGGTATCGAACATCGATGTGCTTTGTTTTTGAGTGTTGCACTGGATTGGCTGTGATTGTGATAGCACTCCCTGAATCACACAGAATTGGAATCTTCTCAAAATCTATGCCATAGTCTTTCAGTTGAGTCTTCATCCATATCACTTGAGAACAGCAACTGCCTGCAGCTACATACTCTGCCTCAGCTGTGGAAGTAGAGACACAGTTCTGCTTCTTCGAGGTCCAGCTTTTGAGCTTGTCCCCAAGTAATTGGCAGCTCTCTGATGTACTCTTTCGATCAAGTTTACAACCTGCATGATCAGAATCTGTGTACGCAATAAGATCAAAACCAGAATACTTTGGATACCAAAGACCCAAAAATTGAGTCCCTTTGAGGTATCTAAAGATTCATTTTACAGCCGAAAGGTGAGATTCGTTTGGATTTGCTTGAAAACGGGCACAAAGACATGTGGCAAACATGATGTCTGGTCTACTAGCCGTGAGGTATAGTAGTGATCCAATCATTCCATGCTAAGTCTTAACATCCACCAGTTTTCCAGATGGATCTGTGTCAAGCTTAGTGCCCGTAGCAATTGGTGTTCTCATGGTAGAAGAGTTATGGAGTTGGTATTTCATTAATATGTCGGAGACATACTTAGCTTGGCGAGGAAGAAGGTCAATTATCCCTTCATGGTCATTTCAAACTCGCTCTTCATTAACGTAGAGAACTTATCACAATGCCTCTGGTTCGTTGAACCAAAGATAATGTCGTCCACATATATCTGTACTAATAGCATCTCACATTTATACCTCTTAATAAACAAGGTTGTATTGATTTTACCTTTTTCAAAACCATTTGATAAGAGGAAAGATGAAAGACGTTCATACCAGGCTTGTTAGACCCCATAAGTATCATGCATGAAGTAATGAAGACAAACAAGTGATGAAGAACAAGAAGGCCGATGGAAGACTTCAAGGAAAAATGACTAAGTCTGAAGAACAACCAGAGGGTCGATGAACTGACCAGAGATGCGATGGAAAGTGCATCTACATAACCCCTCTGGATACTAACACTTGGAGTTTCCTTCACCAGTTCAATCAGAGGCAAGCAATGAAGATATGAAGATAAGGTTGAACGCATATCCTATGGAAGACAGCTGGAGATAATCATTCAACAGCTGGATTCTACAAAGTTTATCTCGTTTTAATGTTTATCCTTATTATAGATAAGCTTTATCTGTTAGAAGAAGATTAGGTAAATAGTCTTGCTAGATAGTTATTTTCTTATTAGCCTACTAGTATAAATAGGTGATTAGGCCTATTGTAATCAACGACGCTTTACGTTTTTACATTATTATTTAATAAAGTAAAATCTTTGGCACTCAAGATTGTTTTTTGAATGTTCATACATTATTCTTGAGTGTTCATCATTTTGTTCATTAAAACAGTGTTGGTTCCCTCACCAAACCTCCAACCCTTCAAAGAGAAGAGTACCCACAATGGAGGATACGAATGGTGAATTTTCTGGAAGGAATGGACAAAAACCTTCTGCGATCTGTTATGGAGGGTCCCTATGTTCCACAAACTCTTGTTCCAAGAGTACCAGGAATAAATAGTACAGCTGAAATTCCTGCCTACTACATGCCCAAGGATGAGAAGAATTGGGATGAAGACGACATAGAGCGGGTTGAGATCGACAAAAAGGCCAAAAGACCGATAATCATGGCCATACCAAATGAAATCTTTCAATCTCTTGATGCATGTTCCACTGTGAAAGAACTATGGGATGAGCTGGCAAGCCAATTGGAAGGAGGGGCAAAAACGAAGAAGAATCGTAAAGCCCAATGTCTCAACGAATACACCAACTTCAAGGCTCTTCCTGATGAACCAATTCAGAAGACATACGATCGTTTCAACACATTGATTAATCAATGTCGTCGAAATGATATCTCTAGAACTAAGGAAGAGAACAATGTTTTATTCCTTAAAAGTCTCGGCGATGAATGGACATAGCTGTCGATGTCGCTTCAAGTAAATCAGGACTTAGACGGCTGGTCACTCCATGACGTATATGGAACGCTTGCTGCACAAGAGAACGACATCATGAAGAAAAAGGTGTCCATCGGTCGACCCCTGGCTCTAGCAGCTGAAGAAAAGGAAGTATCAAGGACCTCTACCAGAGACCACAAAAAGAAAGGAAAGAAAACACTGTTGGCGGAATCAGAATCTGAAGATGAAATTTCTGAATCAGATGATGATATCAAAGGCTTTGCCAAATCTCCGGCCTTGATTACAAAGTAGTTCCAGAAAAAGTTCATAAAGAAACCCTATGAACGAAAAGAGTTCAAAAGGGAGAGGTACCAGCCATCCTATGAAAGGAGGCCATCTAAATTCCATCAGAGGGAAGATAGAAGAGATGGAAAAGAAGAGAGAGAATATAGAAGAGAAGAGAAGAAAAAGGACAAAGGTGGAAGGAAAAATGACTTCCGCTGCTTCAGGTGCGGAAAAGTCGGTCATTTTTCCAAAGAATGTAGAGGACGACTGGTAAAGGATGCTGAATATTACAAGAATAAATACAAGTACAATCCTAGAGAGCGAAGCCTGATGGCTGAGAAAGAAAACTGGGTGTCTGATTCTTCATCCGATGAAGAAGACAAAGTACTCATCTGCCTGATGGCCACGTCCAATGCAGAATCTGCCTCTGACACCGATGATCAGGTATGTGAGTCTACTTTCAATAAAACCAACTCGGCTCCATCTAAGCTAGAGTTAACGGTAATAAAGCTTTCAGAGGATTTTTTAAAATTAAAAGAAAAGTTAAGCTTTGAGAAATCCGAAAGACTTAAAGCTGAAAAACAAGTCAGTTTTTACAAAAGAGAAACGGATCTTCTAACCGAAGGAAAAACTGATCTGATGAAAGAAAAGACTCGCATCACCGCCCTTAAAAAATCAGAAAAAGAAAAACTTTTGGAAATAAACAAACGAGTAACCAAAGACTTAGAAAAGAAACTAAGGCTTTAAAAGAATCTGAGGCAGAAAGACTCAACTCAGTAGCTCTCAAAGATTTCTTTCAAAAGAAAAGGGAGATTCTTCATCAGAAGCTTCAAACCAATGAACTTTTGATGAAGAAATACAAGGATGCCCAAGATGTGTATGAAAAGTTAAATGGCCAAACGGACACTCAAGGGATTGGATTCAATGAATTGGACTCCTTCATCGATTCAAAGAAATCCACCCTTGAATCCACTTTCAAACTTGTATGCATTCAGAAACCCGACTTTATCCCAAAACCAAAAGCAAATTTTAAAAGAGTTAAAGTCGATGGAAAAACTGTCGTTTTAAGACAGGATTTTGAAAATGTGGTGTACGAGAGCAGTACATGTAAGAATTCTGATGAAAGGAATGACATCTCCAAATCAAAAACCGATAGAAACTCTATGGTCAAACCAGAGTTTCTAGTTGTCAATTCCACTTCATCATCAAGTACTGTTGATGAAAAGGAGAATCCTAATGAGGAACCATCAGCTGATGAATCGATGAACCATCCAAGTAAAACTGAAAGTTCATCTAAGTTAGAATCAATGGAACCTCAAGCAGATCACTCTAAAGCATCAACCTCTAAACCCACACCTCCCACAAACATCCCTGCTAAATTTGATTTCGAGAAATCAGAGCGAGAGACTTTCTCAATTCCGAATCTGAAGAAGAGATAACCTGTGAATCACCAAAAATCATCGAGAATAAGGAGCCTCAAAACTCAAAATCCTCAATGAAATATGGTATTCCTCCATCGATGAAATCTTCAGACAAAGAAAAGGGAAAACTGAAAGATATTAAATCTGCCAAAGATAAATTAAAAGGCCCTAGCATATCTTATAAGTTCATTAAGTTCACTCGTAAGCAAAAACAGAAGTGGCATGCCTCAGAGAAAACTAACCACCACTTTTCCTCTTGTCGAGCTGAAGAAAAGCAGTCCTTCCTCAGGAGAAAAGAAGTAAAGACAAAGAACCCCTCCAATAAAAAATCTGAACTAGATAGAAAGTTTGTAAAAACAACCGATGCTAGGACAGGATTTACATCTTCTATATTTGCTTCTTCGTTTTCAACGAATAAAAAGAACGTTAGACATTCATGTCCAAATTACTAATGTCAATGTTTAGATCTTTTAAAAAACCTGAGGAATCATATGTTGACACATCACTGCATATTCTCCCAACACGTTTATCATTATCAAGTTAACACCAATGAAAATGTGAAAAAGCCCAAGTCCAAGGGCAAGGGAAATGCTAATAAACCCAAGCCTGCAAAGGCTAAGGGCGATGAAATAAGAGTGGTATCTTCTACTAACAAACGTGGACCCATTAAGAAATGGGTACTAAAAACCCCTTAATTTGTCTTGCAGGACCAGCATGTGCAACCATGGTATATGGATTCAGGTTGCTCCAGCACATGACTCGTGACAAAAGTCAGCTGACCTCCTTCATCGAAAAATCTGGAGGCTCTGTCACTTTTGGAGACAATAACAAGGGAACCATCAAGGGATTCAGAACTCTCATCAAAGGCAATATCTCCATCAGCAAAGTGGCTTATGTTGAAGGTTTGAAGCACAAATTATTAAGCAGAAGCCAGTTCTACGACAAGGGTCTTGAAGTCAGGTTCCGCAAAGGTTTTTGTATCATAGAGACAAAGCATGGTCAAACCATTATCAAGGCCAAGATAGAAGGGAAGCTCTATCTTCTGGATTTTCAATCCTCTAAAGGACAAGACACTCTTTGCCTTGTATCCCATAAGAGCGATGAAAATTGGCTATGGCACCTGAAGTTTGATGTCTTAAGAAAGCTAGCTAAATAGAAGCTGGTCAAGGGGATTCCTGATCTCAACTTTGAAAAAGATCATCTATGCTCAGCCTGTGCGATGGGAAAGCTAAAACGGGCCTCTAACCGAACAAAGTCAGAAACCTCCTGCACCAAGCCCTTGGATATGATCCACATTAATCTCTGTGGGCCCATATCTACATAAAGCCTCTCAGGAGAGAAGTACATACTTGTACTTGTTGATGAATACTATAGATACACCTGGGTTGAGTTTGTGAAGAAGAAATCAGATGTTCCTGACCTGCTCATTGGGGTGATGAAAAGGCTCCAAGTCCTTCTACAACGAAAACTCATTAAAGTTAGAAGCGACAATAAAACTGAATTCAAAAATGCCAGAATCCATGAATACCTCATCAATGAAGGCATCACACAAAACTTTTCCGCAGCTAGAACCCCACAACAGAATAGAGTGGTAGAGCGAAGGAACAAAACCCTTGTGGAAGCAGCAAGGACCATGCTTGCTTCATCGGAGTTGCCCATCACTTTTTAGGCTGAAGCAATTTCTACTGCATACTTCACCCATAATCGATCCATCATCAACAAGAGGCACTAGAAGACCAAATGTTAAGTATCTTCATGTCTTTGGGTGCAAGTGCTTTATACTCAATGATAAGGAATACCTTGGCAAGTTCGAAAATAAAGCCGATGAAGGGAACTTTCTGGGATACTCTCAAATTGCAAAAGCCTACAGAGTCTACATCAAAAGGACAAAAATTGTCATAGAAAGCATCAATGTGTCCTTTGATGACTCCACATCAATGACTTCTGGACACAATAGTTCAGAACTCCGACTTTAGAGAAGAGCATCTGATTCATTACTTGGCAAACCCAATGAATCAGAGTTAGCTCAATTATTTGAAGACATCTTCGAAGAAGAAGTAATCTCTGGACATGGGCCAACTGCCAAATCCACTTCCAGAACCGATGAAGAACATGAAGTCTCTAATGCTAAAGGTACAACTTTTACTGAAACTAATGTTACTTCACCTTCTACTTCCTCTGTGTCTGCAGATCAAGAACAAGAACCAGAGTCTATCTCTAGAGACGATATCTTCGAGGGGGAGCAAGCAGTTCCATCAGTCAATGAAGAACTGCATCTTGTTGCTCCAGAACCCCAGTCAAGCACCAAGTGGACGAAAGAGCACCCACATCACCAAATCATTGGTGACCCAACATCTGGTATAAAGACGAGATCAGCAACTGCCAACGAATGCCTCTTCGCCAACTTCCTTAGCATAATTAAACAAAAGAAAATTTCTGAAGCCCTACAAGATCCAAACTTGATAGATGCAATGCAAGAAGAGCTACTACAGTTTGAAAGAAATAAGGTATGGTCCCTTATGCCTCTACCAAAAGGGAAGACGACAATAGGAACCAAATGTGTCTTCCGAAACAAGAAGGACGAAGATGGCATAGTAATAAGGAACAAGGCCAGGCTTGTTGCCAAGCGTTACTGCCAAGAAGAAGGGATTGACTACGATGAGACATTTGCTCTCGTTGCAAGACATGAAGCCATCAGGATATTCCTAGCCTATGCAGCTCATAAAGGCTTTAAGGTCTATCAAATGGATGTCAAGTCTGCCTTCCTCAAAGGCAATCTTCAAGAAGAAGTTTACGTGTAGCAGCCCCCTGGGTTTGAGGATCCAAAACATCTAGAATATGTCTATTTTCTGGACAAAGCTCTCTATGGGCTAAAGCAAGCACCCAGGCCCTGGTATGAAACTCTATCCACCTTTCTCATCAACAATGGCTTCAAAAAAGGTACAATCAATACAACCCTTTTTCTCAAGAAGCATAAAGGTGACATATTACTAGTTCAAATATAGGTGGATGACATCATATTTGGTTCTACAAATGCAAAACATTGCGAAAAATTCTCAGAGCTGATGAAAAGCAAATTTGAAATGAGTATGATGGGAGAACTTAGTTTCTTCCTTAGACTTCAAATAAAACAAAATTCGGAAGGGATTTTCATCAATCAGTCGAAATACACTCTCTCAAAATCATCAGCGATGAGAACTCTCTGAAGAAATACACTCTCTCAAAATCATTATCGATGAGAACTCTTATGGCTACAGGAGCCAAGTTATTTGTTGATCCATCAGGCAAATATCTGGATGTAACAACCTACAGAGGCATGATTGGATCACTCCTGTATCTAACTGCTAGTAGACCAGATATTATGTTTGCTACATGTCTCTGTGCAAGGTATCAGTCCAACCCCAAAGAATCTCATTTTTCTGCAGTCAAGAGGATCTTTAGATGCCTTAAGGGAACTCCTTAATTGGGTGTCTGGTATCCTAAGAACTCTGGCTTTGATTTAATAGCCTATACAGGTGCAGATCATGCAGGGTGCAACCTTGATAGAAAGAGTATGTCTAGAAGCTGTCAACTCTTGGGGGACAAGCTGGTCAGTTGGACATTCAGAAAACATAATTCTGTCTCAACATCCACAGCAGAAGCAGAATATGTTGCTGCTGCTAGTTGTTGTTCACAAGTCCTCTGGATGAAGACTCGGCTTAAGGACTATGGTTTTCAATATGAAAAGATACCAATCCTCTGTGACTCCAAGAGTGCAATAGCTATCTCTGCAAATCCAGTGCAACATTCCAAGACCAAGCACATCGATGTAAGGTATCACTTTCTGAAAGACAATGTTGAAAAAGGTAATATAGAGATGTACTTTGTTCCTACTGAGATTCAACTTGCTGACATTTTCACAAAAGCTCTTGATGAGAAAAGATTCTTATATTCTTGTCAGCAAGATGGGTATGTTGAATCTCACCACTTAGAGGCAATCATAAGCTTGAAACCAAATATCCTCAATATCACACGGTTATGCCTATAAGAGATATATAGTATTATTGCCATAAACTTGAAGTACTCTAAACCAGAGCCTCTGGTTGTAAAGACCAGAGCCTCTGGCCATTTAGAATCACAATAATTTTTGGCAAAATTTTCATCGGCCTTGGAACCAGAGACCTCTGGTCTAAAGCCAATACTTAATGAACTTTTTCGCTAAGTATTCTCCTCACAACTAGAGCCTCTGGTTCCAAAGAACAAAGCCTTTGGATTCAAAACATTTGGAACCAGAGCCCTTTGGTCTCAAAGGCACATACATTCTATCACCACATACACGCATTCAACCATTTTTTCTTCATACTACTTTGCATCGCCTTTGAAACCAGAGACCTCTAGTT
This sequence comes from Cynara cardunculus var. scolymus, assembly GCF_001531365.2. NCBI lineage: Eukaryota > Viridiplantae > Streptophyta > Magnoliopsida > Asterales > Asteraceae > Cynara > Cynara cardunculus. Next base: position 7,022,885 of record NC_037535.1, read on the forward strand.
CAAAGGCTCCATCAACTCATACCATTTTGCATATTTTTCATCTTAACAACATGAGCCTATGGTTCTAAACGACCAGAGCCTCTGAATTTGTTGTCTCTGGTAACAGCCCCCCCTCTGGTCTTAAAGACCCATTCGTTTACATGCCCATCTCTCACACTTGGCCAGATTTCATCAAAATAAACATACATCTTATTGGTTCAATGGGGAGTTTTTACACTCAATCTCCTCCCCATGCATCATTCAAGGGGGAGTTTTTCATTCTTCCTAAAGAACTTTCCATCACATAAATACGCATTTCCCAACCCAGAGCCTCTGGTTCTACAATTTAGAGCCTCTGGACACCAAAATGCTAGATATATGATGAATAAAACATGTGTAAGTAACCAGAGACCCTCTGGTCCTACATCATGGGTTGTCCATGCTTAACCAGAGCCTCTGGTTTGTCCATCCAAGGCTCATAATACATACAACCCTACAATTCATCAATGAACTTATTCATCATGTGTAAGCAGAGACCTCTGGTTCCCCATCCAATGAGTCATGTCCAACCAGAACTCCTCTGGTTCAATGACAAAACAATTTTTTTTTGAAAGAAAAAACCCATCTTAATTGCAAGCTCTTTAAAGATTATACAATATTGCAGCTTTTGTGACTAAAAACAATGCTTCATGAGTTTTTAGAAGACCAAAACTTCGTAATTAGTATTAATCTTACAATTAGATGGACTTTTAAATTGTTTTTGGCGCGATATTTCAAGAAATATTATTTGCAATAATTTTTTTTATTCCAAGTAATCCAACCGTCACATTCACAAAAGCATGACACATTAGCAGCTGTTCCCCATAAACCTCTTCACCCTCCCCATGACGACACGTGTCCTCCAACATTAATGGCATGATACTGTCAAGACGCAACACGATCCCCACCAAATCACCTTTTTGCCAAACGTCTCCCACGATCATGATTACCATTTAAATAGTATATTTATTTTTTTGACGATTCCACTCCTTCACCTATAAATACCCATCTTCCCCAAACCATTTCCTCTTTACGCTGCAAAAACTTGCAACTAAATACAGACAATCTGAAACACCCAAAACCTGCAACCTCAACTTGCAATGGTATCCTCCGCCTCTCATGAATCAAACAACAACGACAGCCAGGTGCAATCCACTGGCGCCGACAGTCGCACACTAGTGTTCCTTCCCTTAAAACCAAACAAGCACGTGATCGACCTTCGCACCGACCTATTTGACGCAAAGTATGCCATCATGATAGAGTTCTTCCAGAACTGTATTCTACAACCGGCGTTGACGTTAGTCGACAATGGCGTATCGTTCAGGTACGTCCAACAGTACTGGAGGACTTGCGAGTACAGCCCCGACAACCGTGGAATCATGGGGAATATTGACGCACCAAACGACATGATATGCTCGGTCAAAATCTCCCAGGCAAAGGTCTCTAGAGTCCTTTGCATTCCCACATGCCAAGAACTCGACATTGACCAATACGCCGAACTACCCACCAACTCCGATATCCTACGCTTCATCCACATGGTAGGTTACAATCGTGACCTACGCAATGCCTCTAACTTTAAGCGGCAATTTCTCCCCCAATGTGGAATATGTTATTCTCCATATTGTGCAGGGCCTTGACCTGCAAGCTGGGATCGATGGATCAAGGTAACATCAACATAATGACCATCATGTACGGGCTCTTCTTCAATCTGCCGTTGGACTACGCTATGCTCATCTACAATGAAATCCATGCAGCAGTACTCAAGAAGTGCAAACTTCAGGCCGCTGGCAAGCCCCTGATGTCCGTGCTCTATCCATGATTCCTCGCTCTCTTCATAAGGGATGTGATGAGGAAACATGAACTCCCGGCCGATGGACCATTCACACCACAGTTCACAATGCATTGTCATCATCCAACAATCTCCAAGGATGGCTATACCATCAAGAGGACAATCTCTCGAGCCTTGCTCAATGTCATACCAGAGACGTTTGAGATAAGGCAGACATATGAATGCTCTCTACTGTCCCAAGAACCAAGGGTAGCTACCCCAGAGCACTTAGAGCATTCCCCAGAAACCAACGAGGGAGTACAAGAGTCATCTTCATCGGATAATGAAGATGATGATGATAACTCTCCTCGTGCATCCCCCGGCCCCTCAGACACAATATCAATCCCCACTACCCAAAGGGCACCCACTACCAATACCTACGGCGATCAAGGCCCAAGGGGTATTGAACAACGACGACCTAGTCCAATCCCACACCCAGCCAACCATCCAGAGGTCATCCATCGGGCCTTTAGAGATGATACAGCCGAGGAACCCCACCATGTATCGCCTCCCTCCCAACAGAGGGGCGATGAAGAAATAAGAGCCACTTCGCCTCATGGCTCGCCACTATCCTTCACACACCCAGAAGCATGTGTTGCTTCTGGCATTGCTGATCCACAAGATCGTTCAGAGTAATCTCCTGTTCAAGCTCATCCCCTTTCGATACTTGATCTAGCGAAGGGGACACACATCTACTTCTTTTAGCCGGCCTCTGAAGCCAAGGAAGAAGAAGAAGTTGTAGCAACATCAAGAGATAGCTCCTCACTAGAGGGCTATCAAGGACATGATGGAAGTCCTTCACGGCCCACATTTTCACAAGGCCAAGAAGGCGCCTTTGGAGCTGAGGCTCAATCTGCAGCATCCGTTGCTGCAGGGGTTACCCATGTGGCTGATCTGGTCATAAAGAATGAGTTTCAAGCCTCTATAGACATGATTCAACGGTCCTTGGAAGACCTAAAACTCACCATCCAATGGATTGTCAACAACCCCCCATCCATTGACCTAACCCCCCCTACGACAATCCCTTGCAACCCTTGAAGCCCAAACAAGAGATAACACAACCCGTATTCAAATGCTACAACAGACAGTCATGCAACACCACAACACCTCCTTTTCCCTTGCCACCTAAAGAAATCAACTCCAAATTCACTCCATCGCCACCCTCACGGCCAAAGCAACAGCAATCGATGAAACATTAGCCTCCATCACCGCCTAACTAAACACCATCTCCCAAACCATAAACAACCTCCCATCCTCCATCTTATCTCTAATCCCACAACCTACCCCAACCACCACTACATCCATCGATGAAACACTAGCCTCTCTCTCTACCCAAATGACCACCATCCAAAACACCCTCTCCTCCCTCCCGACCACCCTACTAGCCAACATACCCGAACCTCCTCCTCCTCAACCTCCCTCTGTACGTCTATCCTTCGATGAAGCCTTCACTTCCTTCACTGCAGAGGTGAAGAATCTCATTGCCAACCTTCCCATTCCTCCATCCACATCCACCACCACCTCCATGCCCCCACCTACCTCCACCTCCACCATAGAATATGCAACCAGGGCCAACTTAAGGGCCCTGTCAAAGGCACTTGTCTCATCCTTCAATGAGATAAGTGCAAAATTCGTTTATCGTGCTGCACAACCAACCAAGGCTCTCTCCCAGAGCCTTGCTGATCAACAAGCACGCACCAACTCCCTCATTCACTCATTAGAGGAGAGCCAGAGTCAACAACACCTGAAGGCGTATCTTGCGTCCTTCAGGAAGGAGAAACATAAGAAGAGGAACAAACTTCATGCTCCACCAGCCGACAACACAAAAGGCCATGCCATGAGGACCCAGACCCCAATGATTAAGGTCTAGGACCTCATGAGGGGGAGAACGAGGCCACAACTGCTCAACATATGGAATCCGCTGCACCATCACCACCACCCCAAACACAAGAACAACCTTCACCATCAACCCAAGCAAGGGAACCAGAGGCTCAGCCCTCTGAAGATGTACATAATGTATATGTTCCCCTCGCCACTCCCAAGAACCCATCGAGTTGAGCTCATCGACCGATGAAGAACCATCTACACCACCAACCAACCTACCCTTCACCCCATCACCAACTCCTAACTTACCATTAACCCCTCACCAACACCACGCACCACAGGACCCTTCGCCACTCTACCCATACAACCTGAACCTACAATCACCCAACCTTCATCACCACAACAACCTCTAACCCAAACTCAACTCGATGAACCAGAAACCACCCAAACACAACCCCTTCAACCAGAAATCACCCCAACTGAGACCAATGAACCAGAGCCACCCTTCCATCACCAACCCACTCTCAACCATTAACTCAAACACAACCCACAGCCAAACAAACCCACGTGCAAGCATATGGAGTCGCTCAGGAGACATCTAGAGGAGCCACCAAGGGAGCCCGTTATGATGGAGAATATCCATCAATACATGTACCATGATTGCGATGAAGGGCTGACACTCAATCCTCCAATTCTATCACCAGAATCCATGAACCTCTTACACCATAGGTTTGTTAGACAGACCACCTAACCACCAAGGGCTGTCTATTCAAATGATGGAATAAATTTGGTCATGGACATCAAAATAAGGACCTTCGCCAACCGAGCCATTAAGTACATCGAGTACATAGTGGAGAGAGCTCATGGTCAGGTCAGCATCTTTAGTGACAATGACTTGATTAATCTCAAACCCTATGACTTGATCAAGCTATACGCGTACACGACTCAGTGACAGGATCATGGCATAAGATTTGGGATGGCTAACAGAGCGATCGTACAGACTATGGAGACCTTGGTGAAGCATCAAGCCAAGAGTGACTTCAAGATTTCTCTTCAGCTTGGCATCGAAAGACTATCCTGCACTCCACCCAATAAAGACTTCCCTGGGCTATAGAAGAAGAGATCTGTCTCTGTCCTCACTCAACCAGAACTGGGTCTGGTATACAAAAAGGAGTTTGGAATGAAGAAATTATTTAGGTTGACTGAGACCTTTAAGTATTCAAATGAAACACTTAAATGGTTTTAGAAAGCCATAAGAGAAAGATTGGGCAGATCTCACGTACCAACAAACGATGGACAGAGATTGATACATGAAATATCTACAGTCATCGATTACAGAGGACTACTTATGTGTTTTTGGGAAATATCTCAGGGAAGACCCTAAATGTATTCTTATATTTTTGTCTTGTAATTTTCATTTCACCAATGTAAGAATTCATCATTTGATCCAATGAAAAATTTGGTAAAAGATGCTTTTCTCTAGAATAGCCTTTGTTCTTCATTTATACTTTGAATGTTCTTAGAATAGTTGATGTTTGCTCTTTCATTACTTAGGGGGAGATTGTTAGACCCCATAAGTATTATGTATGAAGTAATGAAGACAAACAAGTGATGAAGAACCAGAATGCCGATGGAAGACTTCAAGGACAAATAACTAAGTCCGAAGAACAAATAGAGGGTCGATGAATTGACCAGAGATGCTATGGAAAGTGCATCTCCATAACCCCTCTGGATACTAACACTTGGAGTTTCCTTCACTAGTTCAACCAGAGGCAAGCGATGAAGATATGAAGATAAGGTTGAATGCATATCCCATGAAAGACAGCTGGAGATAATCATTCAACAGTTGGATTCTATAAAGTTTATCTCATTTTAATGTTTATCCTTATTATAGATAAGCTTTATCTGTTAGTAGAAGATTACCTAAATAGTCTCGCTAGATAGTTATCTTCTTATTAGCCTACTAGTATAAATAGGTGATTAGGCCTATTGTATTCAATGACGCTTTATGTTTTTACATTATTATTGAATAAAGTAAAATCTTTGGCACTCAAGATTGTTCTTTGTATGTTCATACGTTATTTTTGAGTGTTCATCATTTTGTTCATTAAAACACTATAATTTGGTTATTCATAACCTGATTATTAGTGTTGTTGAGAGATCTGGATCAACAAGGCTCGAGGTGCTTGCTTAAGTCCATACAGAGCTTTGTCTAAGAAATAGACATACTCTGGATGTGTGGAGCTTTCAAACCCCGGAGGTTGTTGAAGGTAGACTTTCTCCTTAAGTTTACCATTCAAGAAGGCTGACTTTACGTCCATTTGATAGACCCAAAATCCTTTATGTGCAGAGAAGGCTAAGAACAAGCGTATAGCTTCTAGCCTTGCTACTGGTGCAAAGGTCTCGTCATAGTCTATGCCTTCTTCTTGGTAATAGCCTTTTGCTACGAGCCTAGCTTTATTTCTTACCATGATCCTATCCTCATCCTTCTTGTTCCTGAAAACCCATTTACAACCATTTGTAATTTTATCCTTCGGTAAGGGAACAAGAGTCTATACCTTATTTCTCTCAAATTATTGGAGCTCTTCTTGCATGGCATCGACCCAACTAGGATCTTGTAGGGCTTCATGTACTTTCTTAGGCTCTACCATGGTAAGAAAGTTTACAAATAAACATTCATTAGCTGTGGCAGCCCGTGTCTTTACGCCACTTGAAGGTTCACCAATGATCTGGTGAAGAGGATGATCCTTTGTCCATTTTGTTCTTGGGACGGATAAAAAAGTGGGGGACGTTTGCTCATGTTCCATAGGCATGTTTGGCATTAAGCTCGTTGATGGTGAAGAAGGTTTTGCTTGCTCCCCCTCGGATGATGTTACAGAGGAACCAGGTACAGAGCCAAATGTATTATGCTCTGGTTCTACGTGACTGGGTTCTGATGTAGAGCTTGTTTGCTCTGGTTGTGGATTGATGTGATCTTTAGAGGAAGCAGAGGTGTGTGAAGGACCAGAGTCAGATGTGCTTGTTGTTTGTGATCTTTCACTTACACTCATAGATGCATCTCTTGGTGCATGTACAGAGATGTCCTCGTCACCATAGAAGTCTTCAAAATAGAAGACTGAGTTCCAATTCCCTTGACTTCATTTGAGAATTGGAAGTCTGATGGTTAAGATCGAGTCCAGAGCTGAGTTTCTCTGAAGTCAATTGTTCTTTATCGTCAAACGAGACGTTGATGCTTTCCATGACCGTCTTGGTTCATTGATTGAAGACTTTGTATCCTTGGCTTTTGTTGAATAACCAAGGAACTTCCCTTCATCGGCCTTCTTGTCGAACTTGCGAAGTTGATCTCGATCATTAAGAATGAAGCATTTGCAACCAAAGACATGTAAAAATTTGACGTTAGGCTTTCTTTGTTTTATTAGTTCGTAAGGCGTCTTCATGTGCCTCTTAACCACCGTTGCTCTATTTTGAATAAAACAGGCAGTAGAGATTGCTTCTGCCCAAAAATGGGTTGGAAGACCAGAGCTGGCTAGCATGGTGTGTGCAGCATCGACCAAAGTTCTATTCTTTCTTTCTACAACACCATTTTGTTGTGGTGTCCTTGCTGCAGAGAAGTTCTGAATTATTCCCTCTGTGTCCAAGTACGCATCGATCTTGGCATTCTTGAACTCTGTTCCATCATCACTTCTCAGCTTCTGAATTTTGCTTTGTATAAGTACTTGTATCTTGGTCATTAATTTGATTAGCAGCTCTAGTAGATCTGATTTCTGCCTTACAAACTCAATCCAAGTATATCGTGAGTATTCATCAATTAAGACTAAGATATACTTCTTACTAGACAAGCTCTGAACAGAGATTGAACCACAAAGATCCACATGAAGCATGTGAAGAGGTCTGATGTAGGACACATCTGTCTTAGTTTTATGGGATGCTCTTTTGAGCTTTCCCATTTCACATGCAGAGCAAAGTTGGTCCTTTTTGAACTTTATGGCAGGAAGTCTGTCAACCAAATTATGCTTCACAAACTTCTTTAAATTTTGAAAATTGAGATGTGACAACTTGTGGTGCCAGAGCCAAGCTTCTTCACTCTTGCGAGACACGAGATAGAGTCTCTGAGTTGTCTCTTGGTGAGAAGTTCATGAGATACAGATTGCCTTTTCTCTTAGCTCTTAGCAACTCCTGACCTGATTCTGACATAATGGAGCAAGCTTCCTTTTGGAACTTGACATTGTAGCCAAAATCACACAGTTGACTTATGCTCAAAAGATTATGTTTAAACCCATAGACATAAAGAACCTTGGAGACAGAAACCTTACCTTGTAGTAGATCCCTGTATCCCTTTATTTCTCCTTGTTTATTATCCCCAAAGGTTACTTTTCCTCCAATCTTCTCTTTGTATGAAGAGAGCAACCTCTTATTGCCGGTCATGTATCTTGAGCATTCAGAGTCAAGATACCAAATGTCCACATGCAGCTTCTACAAAACAAATTATAGGGATTTAGGTACCCATTTCATAATGGGTCCTCGATGATTAGGGACAGAGGGTTGCTTTTTAAGCTTGAGAAGAGGCTTCGTCTCTTGACCTGAATTAACAGACTTGGCTTTAGGAGCCTTCTTTCTCTTCTAGGTATTTTTAGGTTTAGACTTTGATGACCCAGAGAGTAGACAGTTATGGTCAGAGAAGTGCTGTTTTAATTTTAGATACAGAGAAACACATTCACAATTATGAAAACATTTTAAATGAAAAATGATTTATTAGCTTTAAAGAATAAATTATTACAATCATTCCGAGAATTGGTAGTTCTAGAAAACTTAATATCTAGATCTGATTGTTTAGCATTTGTCGTCATGCTTGCACGACTATAACCTAGGAGAATCTTTTTCTCAATAGGGGGTTTTGCAACCTCTGGTTCTTTGGCAACGACCTTTGTCTTAACTTGCTCTTCAAACGAGTTCACCTCTGACTCAAATTTAGAGTCAAGAAAATCCTTGTGTGAATATCGAGATACAGAGGTATCATTAACAACTTGAGGTTCTCATATGCATGAGCTAGAAGCTTTGTCTGTCTTTTGTTTTAATGGACTTTCAAATGTATCTGAGGAGTTACACTCAGAAGAATCTGCATGACCTTTAGGAGGATAGTTCAAATCCTCAAGCAAATCTTGTTCGAACACCTGTCTTATCTTTTCTATAAAGCCATCCATTAATTTTGAATCTAGAGTTTTAAGAAAATTGCCTGTGGATGAACTCTTGATTTCATCTGGTTCAGGTTTGACCTCCTTACTGTCAGTCTTAAGATGTTCAAGATTTGTAGAGGACAAACAAAAAATCTTATTTGTCTTCTATATGCATTTTAAATCAACTTGTGGCACACATTTTGAAGGGTAAGAGATGTTTTTGAATTTCAACTTAGGAGTTCTGGCTCCGTTTTCAAGCTTACATCTTTTAAACGGCGATGCTGTATACAAAATAGGAAAATCTGATTTCTGTTTTTCACCCAACCTAAACACGGATTCAAGAGTGTTTTTCCTCTTCCAGGTGAGGTCTAGGTCTATATAACCTATCCCTTCTTTATCCTGTTGAGAGTTAACTTTTTCATACACCTGCTGAGCATCCTGATATTTCTTAATTAAGAGCTCTTTTCTTTGTAAGCTCTGGTGTAGGAACTCCCTTTCCTTTTGAAAATAATCTTTTAGGGCCTCAGAGTTTAATATGTCTCTTTTTTTTTCTATAAGCTCTGTATCCTTTTTCTTAATAGCCGCTTTTAATTCTAAGCACTCTGTTTGAAGACTTGTTTCAGTGTATTGTTTTGTTTTTAAAAGCTTTCATTCTCCACTGATAACTCTTGTTTTTCTACAGTCAGTAGCCCTGTTTCTCGTTCAAAAAATAGTTTTTCCTTTTCCAAGGATTTTCGTTTAGATTTTTTGAGAGAGATCTTTTGCTGTAGATTGACGAAATCCTTTCTCAAAGCAGAGATGCTCTCTTCCAAGTCAGAGTGAGAGTAACTGTCACACCCCGTTAAAGCGGAAACACGGAATGTAACAGGTAAGCGAGTCTTGGCAACAGTTTAAGAATAACCCTTTTTTCAGAAGTTCAAGATATACAGATCATCGACTTGACAAGAATTCAAGGTTACAAAATATTTTCAAATACAACAAAATCTGTCTTAATCGATCTTGATCCAAGTAATGCTCCCAGAAGTCCACACAACTTACTTAGAACCTGAAAAGCATGGAATAAAAACAAGGTCAACTACAAAGAGTTGGTGAGCTTACGGGTTTTCACRTGCATAAAAACATTTCAATGCATAAACCAAGTATTAGCAAACTTATGCGAATTCTTTGCACTTAATAAATGTAAATCTATCGCGATGTAAATACTTGAGATGCTACTGAGCCTTACCTGACCAACTTGCCCCATTGATTTTCGAACAACCAAAAGTAGCTCGTTCACTACTTAGGTCCCACAGTTCGATAAAGCACTAATTCAGCGGTGGTCCAAATTCCACATGATTAGGCTAGAAAACATAGGTAATTGTGCACCCCTTTCTGGGTGGGACTGTCAA
>NC_037535.1:7033981-7074828 GCF_001531365.2 Cynara cardunculus var. scolymus
AGAGATGCATGCAAGACCCAAATCACCCGAATGTGCAATCGGTTCTTATATGCGAGAACTCTCTTCTTCTTTTTGGGACTAAGAGATCCTTGGGTCACAGATTWTCATCCGATGAAGACACATGTAAGTCTTCGATGGATAATCTCACCATCTTTAAGTCCCGAAACTTGAGTTGAGCAGGAAGAGAAAATAGGAATTTGAGCACTAGAAGATGAATAAATAGTTTTTAGAACATACCTTTTTGTAGACGAGGGAGATACGGACGACCTAAATGCGGCGGAATTTCTAGACTTGCAGGAGGAAGAGTTCGGCTAGAAGGTGATGAGATTTAGAGAGGGAGAATGAAAAAGGTTGGAACTTTTGAAGAATGAAGAGTTTTCAAAAGAGAAGGGGGTATTTATTTGGGGCTTTTAGAGAAGTAGTGGGCTGGCCTCTAAAGGCCCAAGCCCAACATACTTTTAACTTCTCTAAGCTAAGTCCTAAAAATCTAAAATAGCAAAAAATGGTTTTACCAGGACTTTTGAATCATCATTCTTTTAAAATAGTCGGCAACTAAACAAAAAGGGAATTGAGACCTTTGGGAAATCTTTAAAATTTTAAAGGAACGAGACTAAAATATCAACTTTATTTTATGTGAAACGTTTCGAGATTGATTGGCATTTGCATGAACCAACTTGGTCAACTACCCGTCGGAATAAGATCTATAACTAATCTTTAGAAGGTAAATAGGACGATCTTTTAGCATTAATTTAATGGTAATGATGTTCTTAAAAAGTTTTATTAGGCTATCGGGGCTAAGGATTGGACTCCTGAAAATGATGTTGAATCGATCAGGTATAGGCGACCAGCGCCTCTGTAAGAAGGACCAGAGCCTCTGTGAAGAGACACGAGCATCTGTGAAGAGACGCCAGAGCCTCTGTGAAGAGACAACAGAGCCTCTGTGAAGAGACGCTAGAGCCTTCTGTGAAGAGACGCCAGAGCCTATGTGAAGAGACACGAGCATCTATGAAGAGACGCTAGAGCCTCTATAACTGTCACCAGAGCCTCTGTGTTAGCACAGACCAGAACCTCTGGTTGTTCCATCCTCTGGTCTTTTAAACGACTTCTTCAGGATCTTATTCTGGATTAGGCTAATCCTAAAAGACTTAGCTTTCAAATAAAGATCTCATAATAAGGTTCTAACCTGGAAATCCAAAAGTGCAGAGTTGTTATAGTAACCAGAGATAGAACATACCAGGGAGTCAGAGTCAGATCCAGACTCATTTTCAACAGCCATACCGCAGAAGTTGGCTTAGTCTTCTTTATCAGATGAAGACTCAGAGACCCAATTCTCCTGTTCTGCCATGAGACTCCTTTGTGATCAATTATACTTGTACTTATTTTTGTAGTACAGTTCGTCTTTCATAAGAGGGCCTCTGCACTCTTTGGAGTAGTGCCCCATCTTTCCACATCTGAAGCATTCGACACCTTGCTTCTTCTGTTTTGAGTGTTCTTCCTCCTTCTCGTTGGGAATAGAAGGAGGGTTCCTTCCATCGAAAGACTTCCCTCTATTTTGGTCCCTTTGTCTTCCTCTTCTGTCAAAGACCTTCTTTCCAAATTTCCTTTGAAATTTCTTGGGGATCAGGGCCAAGGATTTCACAAAGGCGTTAATGTCAACGTCTTCAAAGCTAGATGCTATGTCTGTTTCATCATCACTATCCAGGATGAGAGCCTTCTTTCCCTTCCTTCTTTCTTCTTGGGGTCTCCTTTCTTTATGTGTCTGGCACGATCCAGTCTCTTTTGAATCAGAGACAAGAGCCAGAGGTCCGCCCAGAGCGACCTTTGCCTTCTGCACCTCTTGTTCTTGAGCCTGCAGCATCCCATATACATCATGTAGAGTCCATTCCTCCAGATTCTAGTTTGCCTAAAGTGACATCATCAGATTTCCCCATTTTACGTTCAACCTGTTCAAGAAGAGCATGTTGTTCTCCTCTTAAGTTCTGATAACGTCACATTTGCGACATTTGTTGATCAACGTGTTGAAGCGATGATAAGTCTGTTCAAAAGACTCATCAGCGAGTGCCTGGAAACTGTTGTATTCATTGAGGCACTGGGCACGACAATTCTTCCTCATCTTGATGCCCCCTTCCAACTGGTTGGCCTATTGATCCCACAAATCCTTCGCCGATCGACTAATCAATTGATTTGATTAGCTGGCTCTAATACCAATTGTTGGAACTTAGATACTCTTAAGTTGTAGAAATATAGTTTGCGTAAAATAAGAATTAAGAACAACAAAGTATCTCTATTGATTAAACAAGATATTCAAAGAAGAAAGTAAAAACAGTGAATAACCGAATTCTTTTATTGATAATAATGAACAATGAAGAACAAAAGTAATCTCACAAGAATTTGCGTATAGTATCAGTCGGCTCCTTCAAGTACTTTGAACCTGAGGTGGAGGCCTCCTTTTATACGCCTAGGTCTAATGAACTAAGCTATAAATTAGGCATGGAACTCTGAGCTGACTGGTCTGCATCTTTATCTTTGACTTTTCTTAATTAGCGGAGAAGACTTGGTCAAGCCACCTTTAAGCTGTTAGATGCTTGCGAGAATGTTTGGGCTAACACGCGCTTTCCGTGAAGAAGGTAGCCAGATGCTCTGCATGAACATACAGAAGCTCTGCATGTACTATGCAGAGGCTCTGCATATGCAGAAGCTCTGCACGTACTATGCAGAGGCTCTGGGTCTTGGAGTTATTGCTTTGAGTCAAGTGCTTATGCTTTTTGGCGCACAAGACTTGAACGTTCACGGAGATGGATCGCGGGCTCTGTATGAAAGGAACCTTCACTCTGAGTAAGAGCTCTGGTCCTTGATTCTCTGCATGAAAGCTCTTAGCCAGACATCTTCTATAGACTAAGTCCTATTGAATAGAGTAAGACACTTCTTACTTACACTTTTACAAATTTGGGGTCTAACAAGAACATGCATTGTAAATCCATCAACAACAGCAATACTTCAAGAAGATAAAACTCACACCAAAGAACCTTCAGCAAAAATTGAAGACTAAAACTATAGATTAGAGACTAGCGAGTACGTGATCTGAAGCGGTATTCAGTGATTACAACCTGGTCTACACATGTGTGAAGACTGCCCAAGCCTCAGCGAATGCTGAAGAGACCTTCAGGTTATTCCAGCATTCAGCGATCAAAAGAAGCTTATTGAGCACGATTGCTTTTGTCTTGTCCTTATACACACAAAGGACAAACCCATACCCTTTCTAAAGTATAGTACGGTACGGAGCCGATTAGTTGACTCTACTACCCACCAACTTTGTGAAAGAATGTATGCTCATGAATAGGCTTTTGTACTATTCACTATAGCAAAGGACTTTCATTCAACAATGGATGATCGTGTAAGAAGGGAAGTTATGGTGAGAAGCGTAAAAAGAGATATGAACCATTGATCACTTTTAAGCTCATGCTCACCCATGAATTGCTCTTTAGAATGGAATTGAACAAGTACATCTCAATGCACTTCATTAATGTTAACATTCAATTAGTTTTAATCCAATGATGGAGATCTCTTCTTATACGGATTCATATATGAATATATAGTTCATATGTGAATCACATAGGTTCACATATAAACCTTTTTGCCACGTATTTGGAAAAATTACGAAACTACCCTCTCTAATTTTTGCATAACCGCAATTCTTGACCAATTAAAACCACAATTATTGACCATCAAATCTGTTCTTGACCATATGAAGGGCTAGGATCACTTCTTTACTTCTCAAATATTTACCACTTCTTAAAATAACCTTTGGAAATATATACGTATATGGAAAGGTTCATTTGAAAAGTGCTAAATATTTGAGAAATAAAGAAGTGATTATAACCCTTTATCTGGTCAACATTAGTGGCTTTTACCGTGAAACACCGGATAATTCTTCGCATGGGTATGTAAAAGATAGATGGGTGGTTTTGTGACTTTTACAAATAGGTGGCAAATGGGTTCACATGTGAACCCGTTAATTATTTCACATGTAAACTATTTAATTGATTCATATATGAATAAGTTAAATAGTTTATATGTGAAGCACACAAGTTCATATATGAATCAATTAATTAATATATAAATCACAAGGGTTCATATATGAATCAGTTCATCAGTTCATATGTGCATCGGTTATAATTTTCATGTGATTGTTGATTATGGGTATTTGTGATATAATCTTGAAGAGGTTTCCAAGACTTGATGTTCTTGTGTTTGTTTTGATGTTTTAGGGTTATTTTGGCTTATTTTTATGGTTTAGTCAATTTTATTTGTTTAATCAGTCTTATGATATATGTTGTTTCATAAATACATGATTTGAGGCCTATCCCCCATAAGATGAAATATAAAGCTGTTAGAGTGCCATTTATAACCGAAGGTACAACCTGAAGACAAAGAGTTTACTTTTATGCAAGAAATATGTAAAAGGAAACATAACAGAAATGTGCCTTTAGATATTAAGAGTATTAGTTACAAAGAGAAGTGTTTTCATTCAACCTGTTTATTAGAAGGTGGTCTGCCTTTCCAAGGCCTTTGTAGAACCAGAAAAACAACAGATGATGGAACAAAACAACTAAAGATAAAAAGCAAAACAAAAGCTCCTGTAACAAATAGTTGTATATGGAGTACACATACCATATCCTCAAGAGGCTTCCAATTACATGGATTATTTGCAACGGTGCATGCCTGCATTAGAATAAGATTTTCATTTAACCAATAAAATAAGAGGCTGCCATTAAGCATGAGATCTATATATGTCTTTTACTAGCAATGCAATTTTCATATGAAAATACAATGCAACACTGAATTTACAACATCTCCTTTTCAGTTGCAAGATGCAGAGTGTTGGACAGATATTAAAACCTTGGCAGCAACACATTTAAAAGGAACCAATTATGCAAGGTTACCCACATCTTCTTTACAATACAATAAATATTGAGGACAACATGAATTGTCTGATTTATTTGTTATGTATTGTTTAGAGTAATGTAAAGATGGGCAGTACATGGCTTGGATGTTGAACATTACATCTGGAGGAATTCATGATTTGATTGTATTTTCATACTAACTAACTACTGAATATTAATTAGTTATGGAAATACTCTGTTCAATGCAGGCCTGATATTGTATGTAGCAATTGGTTTATTGCAAGAGGCATTGGCAGAATTAGGAGAAGCTCAACAACCGGATGCAACAACCATGTTTATCATTGCATGCCATGAAGTTTCATTCTGAATGTATTGAGGGTTTAGATCCTAATGACGAGTCCTCTACTTGAATATACACAAGAATTGATATTGTTCTTTTCTTGATTCAATATCTGGTTTCATCGCTGAAGATGAACAAGGAATTGAGAACTCGGCATTTGAAGTTATTTCAAGAATTTATCGGTACTTAATTCTTTATACTTTGAAGTACTTTCCTACCCAATATGTGTTATGACTGATATCAACTGTAGCAGTAATCGATCGATATATGTTTTCTTTATTAAGTTAGGTTTTATTAGAGTAAGTTCCTTTGATATTGTTTCACTTCAAGTTGTTACAATTTCCACTCTTTTGCTTTTTATTTGGAGGTTTAGAATGAGTGGAAGGTATATATGTATTATAAATGGATGTATAGTTTGTGGTATTTATCTTGCCAACGAATGTGTAGTTCTACTACTAGCATTAAGAATATGCTGAAATTATTTAGCGAGAGGAGTCTTTAAGACAAAGAAGTGATTTAATCGATTTAATTAGGAGTAGAAGATCTTATGTAAATATTGGAAAAAAACCAAAATATATTATCCATTTGCATTGTTTATATGAGCTTGCTCATCTCCTCCATATGTGCTCATCTCCTTCATTTATGTGTCATGCATATGCACTTTTGGTTTATACTTGCTTTAAGTTATATGGTATACAATACATGATGGTCTTGGTGATATTATAATGGTTTCCCTTACAGAACCTCTAGACAAAGATTTAGACCCCTATAGAAAATTGGCCATATAAATTCAACAAAAGGTAGTAGGTTTTTGCACCGTCCTTTACTTGTTAAAAACACATGTATTCTAAGTCTTAAAGTTCTCTAAGAACGATATTTGGGGTTGTTTACACCAATTTCTTACTCGGTAAGTGCTTACCGGTAATTGTGAACACTTCCATTTAAATTAGCACTCAAAAATTTAGTACATTAAAACGGCATTGTATGGAACATTTTTATCCGGTAAGAGTTGTTACTCTCACTTACTGGATAAGACTCTCGATTCTGGTTATTGCTCTTACTGGGTAAGATTCTGAATCATTGTCATGTTAGTTCGATAAGGTAAATTGGTCCGGTAAGCACTTACCGGGTAAGCGTTTAGTGAACGACATCTTACTCTAATTCTTATTGCATGTCCCATCTTAGACACCATTCCGAGAGAAACATAGACGATATTTTTGATTTTGAATCGCGAATCGATGATTTGCCTATGCAAAAGGAGGTTGGCATGCAACTCCTTTGAAAATTTTATGTCGATATAGTCATTGCTTTTGATTATAAGTTTTATTGGAAATATTATACTTAATTGTAAAAAAAAAAAAGTAGTGATTTTGAAGCATATTGAGGCTTTTGAATTTAATAATCTTTGTGTCAATCATGGGTACTTTTCTTATAAAAGGTTATGTTATTAATGTTGTATAATGTTTGTTGAAGGTGATGAACTAGGTTTGTTTGAATTTTTAAGATAGTTCTGAGTATTTGTTGTGATGATCATTTGTTTAATTTTTCCACATGTTCCTCTGCATATTTATGTAGTCAAATTTATGGTCATAATCTTGAACTTAAGTTGGATATTGAAAATGAATTTGTTTTGGAGAAAAATGGGATGCACTTTTTCATGTCAACATACAACATCGGAGGTTTGAATGTTGAAAATTGAGAATATCATATTTAAAATACATTCTTATTTTTTGAAAAGTATGTTTGGAACCATAACTCATATTTATTCAAATTATATTAATATCTAAAGACAAAACGTAAGTTATGTCATTGTTAAAATCTCTTTTAACAAAACCATTGAAACTTCAAAATCGTTAAAATTCACGGATCCAGCGCATTGAGCAGGTACACAACTAGTATATATATATATATATATATGGGCCTAATCAAATGAGAACTGTTTTGTTTGTGGTAACCATGAGATCCAATCTGAACCACAAATCAAAGGTTAAATTACAAAATTAATATATTTGATAATTTAACTTAAAATATTAATTAGGGACATTTTAGGAATTTTATAAATATCCTCTCTCATCTCTCTTCTTTCAATTTAGGCTCAAAAAGATAAACCGTGTGGATTCACAAATTTATCAGACTCAATTCGTGATCAAAAAGACTTGAAAAGGGAACATATATCCTTCTTTTTCAATATCAAATTTCTCCGAATGTGAAATTGATAGATTGTGAGCTGCGTGCCCCAAGTGTTATTGAAACACTTATCTGTTAAGAGATAAACGAGTAGCTGGTGGGGTTGTGACAAGAATTGGCATAGGCTTTGCCTTTTCCAATATTAGTCTCTAAAGAATTTAGAAGTAATAGATTTCGTGGTATGCCCGAATTTTAGAGGTTAGACCAGGATCTTTTAATCTTTTAATCCTGACACAACTCTCATCAATTCTTTTGGCTCACAACAATTACCCCTCTCTTTTTCATTTTAAGCTCTACACACAAACCCATTTTGAGTTTCAGCTCACTAAGATATGGTTGTCCTCATGGGTAGGTCTGTCAGTTCTGACATTCCATTGAAGTATTTCTGTAAAGCACTCAATCATTCCTAAATATAACAGTATGTTCAAATGATCACAAATGTTTGATCAAAATATTATTGCTATGAAGCACAAATGATCAGTAAAAATTGATCAAGGAATATGTAGCATTTAAGCACAATCAACTATGAAGGAGTGATGTTCAATACAGATTATTCAACGTATGTGAGGAAAATGAATTAAGATCTGTAAGTACAAGTCTACAGATTCAGATAGTCAAAGAATTGTGAAATGTGTATCAAACAAAGTACAAAAAAACAGAAAACATCTTTGATTACAAACGAGTGTATTATCACCGAAAATGATTTTCATATAAGAGATATGATAATAACGGTTTAAAGAATAGCTAAAACAGGTATTGGAATTATGTATGATGAGAAATTACGCAAATAAAATCTCAGGAAATACTTGCTCAGAAAATGTACTCGTTTCAGAAATCCATTCAACTTCCAAAAACTTTTATTAATTTTTTGTCCAGAGAGTCCCCCTAGAAAATAGATCTAAGTAGTATTTCATTTCAGCTCAAAATAAAAAAAAATGAAAACATTTTGGCTCTGGTCCTAAACTGAGTTGTTCATAAGCCATATACATTTCAGCACGGGTCCTGAATTGTTATATTCAGAAACCATAATTCAGACAGAATACAAACTCCTTCTGCATTTGTGTATCATACAGATGATTTTCTGTTGAGCACAGTAATGACACACTTGCAAAAACAAATCAAACAGATTTTGGTACCTAGACAAACTTGGGTCCTTTTTTGTTAGTATCAGTTTGGGATATGTTGTAACTGCCAAATCATCTATTCCTATTAGATGTCTTCTTTTTATCACTTTTAACAGGTTGATCAGATACATAATAAGATCCATACTAGTTGTTATCATACCTGCTAAAATTATTCCAGCTTTTCTGATAGCTGTTGTCTCTATACCACCTGTTGTACCTTTTTCTGTTGACAAAATCAGTGGTTCTGCATGTTGAGCACATGATTCTTCTCTTGCTAAGATTGATTAGATCATTAGTGGATCTCACAATACAAGGAAGAATAGGGTTAGTAACAACAGAGCTATGAGACGAAATAGACTCAGCTTTATTAACCCAAACATTTTTAACTTTTGAATGATAATTGGGTGATCCATTGACATACCCTTGATAATACTGATATGAAGAACGAGAATTGTTCTTAGAAACAATTGATTTAGGACTGCTAGAATAACTGTTAGTTTTAACAATAGAACAGTCATAAAAGCTGCTTTTACACTGAGATGGAGAACCAGTTCAGCGTTTAGCACTTGTAAAGTCTTTTACTTTCTTTAATAACTGGTCTCTTTCTACATCAACTAAATTGTACTTTTTTTAAGTTCAGTTCTCATGTTCAATTCAGTTTCAAGTTCTGTCTCTAGATCTGACAATTTCCTTGAAGTAACCAAAAACTTACCTTCTAAGTCCTTTTTCAACTTCTCAAACATTTTCCTTTCTTTTTCAAAATTCCTTCTTTCTTCATGTGAACTACTCTTTTCATTCTCAGAAGCAATGTCAAGCCATTTCTTCTTCTCTATAAGCTCTTTGGCAATTGCAACATTCTTCTGAGCAGTGTTTCTCTTTTCAAGAGCAAACAGTCTTTTCTCTTCATCTATTTTTTTTGCTTTTGAGCAATGCTATCAGACAATTCCAGATTCTTGCTCAGACATTCTTGTTTAATCTTTTTCTTTTCTTTATCAAACTTGGCAAGTTCCGAGATGATAAGCTGTTCAAAATCATAAATTTGCATTAAAAGCATTTTGGCATTCAGCTCCAACGAGTTAATCTTATTCTCAAAAGATATTCGTCCAGTACCAAATCTTTTCTCAACTTCAATAATCCTTTTCTTTTCTTTCTCCATATCTTTCCTTTCAACATTCAAAACCTTTTCTGCTTCTAAAACCTTTTCTTTCTCCTGTTCCAGTAATTTCTTTACCGCAAACAATTCACGCTCGGATTTATAAAATTTCTCTGTGAGCTCTTCAGTATCTTTATTTTCTTTTCTGGAGAGTTCCTTTCAGCATTCAGTTCATTTTGAACTGTTTGGAGTTTATTAAATAGATCTTTATTTGATTTTCTCCAAACTTTCAATTCTTCAGCTGAATCTATTTGTTGAACCCAGATACTCTTAATTGACAGAAATACAGTTTACATAAGATAAGAATTAAGAACAACAATGTATTTCAAATGATTAAATAGAATATTCAAAGATGAATGTAAAACTGTTAATGAACTTGAATATGCTGAATGCTTTTATTGATAAAATATGAACAATGTAAGCACAAATGTAATCTCATAGAAATTGTGTATAGTGTAAGTCAGTTCCTTCAGGTACTTTGAACCTGAGGAGGAAACATCCTTATATACGCCTAGGACTAACAAACTATGCTATATAATAGGCGTGAAACTCTGAGTTGACTGGTCTGCATCCTTATCTTTGACTTCCCTTGAATAGTGGAGCAGACTTGGTCAAGCCGCCTTAAATCTGTTAGTCTCTTGCGAGAAAGTCTGGGCTAACATGCGTGCGTTCTGTGGAGAAGTTAGCCAGAAGCTCTGCATGAATATACAAAAGCTCTGCATGTACTATGCAGAGGCTCTGGGTCTTGGAGTAGTTGCTTTAAGTCAAGCGCTTATGCTTTTTGGCGCACAAGGCTTGAGCGTTCACGGAGATAGAGCGCGGGCTCTATATTGATGGAACCTTCACTCTGAGTAAGAGTTATGGTTCTTGATCTTCTGCATAAAAGCTCTTAGTCCAGACCGCTTCACTAGACTAAGTCCTATTGACTAGAGTAAGAGACTTCTTACTTACACTTTCACAACTTGGGGTCTAACAATCTCCCTCTAAGTGTAAATAAGACAGACTCTTACTTGAATTACAAAACAGAGTCTCTAAATGAAGCAAGAGGTTAAAAGGAACCTCTGAATTACATTTACTATCTAAAGAAGTACAATACGATTTGAAATGGAAAATACATCAAATTAAAGACATAAAAGTACTTACAAAAGATAGTAGGTCTAAACATTTTGAAGTCTAATGAACTTCCTAAGAAGTTCACGAAACTCAAGCATATTTTGTATCGACCTTAGGATAATTTTGGTTCGCTTCTTTGCTCTAGGGGAGTTATCTCTGCTCCTGACTAGACTGTCTCTTATGTAGCGCAGAGTAGAGTTAAGTACTTGTAATTCTGGTTTTCTCGAAAAAAGATGTTCTTTTATGCTCTTTTCGAAACACCACTCCCACTTCTGGTTCCACCAATACCGTTCAGGAGGGGATGCTATTGATGCCCTACAGATCTTCGTCTGGTGCAGCGATAATTAGTTGATCCACTCCTAGATCCAGAGCTAGTTGGAACTAGAACTTGCATCTGAAGTCGAGCAGGTTTGTCATTGTTTGGCGAACGTCAGAGTTCGCAACAACGTATTTGACTCCATTGTCCTTCTTATGATTTGTGAAGTAGAACAGATGGAGAAGATCCCACGGATTCAGATTAATAAGGCCATAATCTGTGAACCTACAGATCCGTCCGCGAGACCTCTCCACTGTGTGCTCGTAGAATACAATCTGATTATGCATGAAGGTACACTTCTTTATGTCGAGGACTTGCTTTATTCCATCGGCAAAGTAGACTACAGTGATAGGCTGAGTGTAGCGATCTAGGAATCTCTGCCTAATGTGCTCTTGAACCATTGGATGAGGACTGATCTTCTGGACCGGTGTCTCTTCTCTTAGGTTGTAGAGGAACTGGTAGATTTCCTCGCTGTCTGCCTTGTCCTTAATGGGTTTATCAAGGGGTGTTGGTGTGAACATGGCATCCATACTTTCCTTGATCTTTTGGACACGGTCAGAAGGATGCTTTCGTTTTTACCCGCTGGTTGTGCCTTCTAAGTCCGCTCTGTTTCGCTTGACAGGTACCTACTGCCTCATAGCAGGAGGAACAACCCTGGTCCCTTGAGCAGGGACCCTAGCTCTGTGTGTATGTTGATGTGGTGGAGGAGAAGCAACAGTGACTTCTTCTAGAGTAATGGCAACTGGAATGTGCAAAAGTGACGGATCAACCACATTCACAGCTACCACCTCTTCTTCTTCTTGTGCTCTGGTTATAGGAGCAGCCATGTCTATTGTGTACTCTGTGGAAGAGGACAGAGCCAGATCAAAATCAGACGATTCATAGACAGATAAGAGATCTATGACCTCTGTGTTCTTTTGTAGCCCACCTAGCTCTGCTTGTGACACCATGGGCATTTTCCCTTTGCAAAGCACCTCTGCGTTGTCTGGCGTAGATCGGCTCTGTGCCCTCTGCCTTGAAGGATCTTGAGCTGGTTGGCATGGGGCAGAGGACGTTGGTGCAGAGGGGGCAGCCATAGGAGTTGTACTTGGAATGGATGTAGGATAGTTCTCCCCTTCTTGACGATTTTGAGGACCAGACTCGTCTGGGACGTCATCATCGTCAAGTCGTCTTCTCTTTGATGGTTCAACACAAGGAAATGGATTCATTCATCGCTTTGGCCTCTGGTCCTCTGCTCGAGGCATTGACTTGATCCTCTCCTCAATAGCTTTGAGGAGTTTGTCGACTGAACGCCTAACCTTTCGTATTTCATTGTCCAAGAGGTAATTGAACCTGGCCAGAGAATCATTGATGGCCTTCGCTGCGGCTGTGGCTGCGCTATTGAAGTTTGAAGTGTAGTCTGCCACCTTCTGCAAAAGTCTGTCACCCAGAGCATTCATCGCGCTCTGTGTGACATAATCCACAAGTACGCTCAGAGGAATGAGGACTGGGTGTCATGAGATATGGACGCCTCAACCCTCTGTATTGATGCAATGACCTGTTGTAAGGTCTCTGCATCGCGTGCCCTAAATTCCATGAGTGTATCGATATGAGAAGCATTCGTCGAACACTCAACTCTCAATACTGCAAAGGATGCTCATATCTCATCCAGAGCAGGTGTAGAAGGAGACGGCTCTAGACGGGGCATGATGAGTTTTAGCTCTTCCAAGGAGCACCACATAGTGGTGAAAAGGGAATGGAACTCTTCCCTAGTGACATATGTTGGTTGGGTGACCTCTGGCTCAACACATGGGCCAAATTGAATCCCCGTTCCAGAGATGCCTTCATTCACGACTTGATTGATGTTAGTCGGGGAAGGACTTCCAGAGGATCCTCGTGGTTCTCCTTGAGAAGAATTTACTACCTTTGTTCTGTCAGGGAGAGAATCCAAGGCTGGTTCAGAGGCAGCCAGAGGGCTCTCCATTAGTGGACTAAGAGACTGGTTGAGAGTCTCCAAGCCTTGTGCACCTATTCCTTTCTCTAAGCAAGGTTGGGAGTCTACACGTGCAGAGGAAACGAATTCCTCTGTATGGGAAAGTGGCGTGATATGGGGAGACATATCACTTATATTTTCGAAGGTTGCACCCTTTTGAGAGGGTGTTCCTTGTGGTGAGGCTTCTCTTTGGGTGATATAACTAGTGGCAGATGCAACCTCCGGTTGGATAGGCTGGCTTGGGTTCGAGGTGTGCACCTCTGTTTCAATGATCTCCATGTCTCGACCACCGGACACAGATGATTCGTTTGCACTGGGAGTTGGGGTGGTAAAACGAGTGTGCCTATTTAGCCTAGGCTGCTCTAGCTCGCCCTGAGGCAGAGCAGCTTCTACACCTCCTCCCTCTTCTTCCTCTTCTTCCTCCTCGCTCTCCTCTTCTTCTTCGTCACTCTCTTCTTGTTTCTTACTCTCTTCTTCTTCTTCCTCACTTTCCTCACTTGTATAAGACCTTGCAGCATCGTCGTAGTGCTCTTGGTCATCCCCTTGGTTTGGACTAGAGGATTGAGCCAAGTTTTGATGAGCTTCTTCTTCTGCTCTGAGTCTGGCCTCTTCCCTCAGACGAGCGATCTCTGCTTGGTGGGCTTTTTCTACTCGCTCCTCCTCTGCTCTAACACGAGCTAGCTCAACCAATCTCTCTTGATCTGCTTGCTCGGCTTCTTCCTTTTTCTTTCTCTCCTTCTCTAATTTCTTTTTCCTTGCCTCCTTTCATTTTCGTTGTTTCTCCCTCTCTTGCTTTACTCGTACCTTTTCTTCCTCTTCTATCATCCTTCTTTCACCTGCTCTCACCGTCTCTCCCTCTGCTTGAGGCCTTAATATGTCCTCAGTCCTCTCTTTTTCATCAACTATTCCTATACGTAACGGGGTTCGAGACGCTGGTTCTAGTGTCTTGCGTATACGTCTATACGCTCTTCTTATCTCCTTTGACTTCATATAACTCATGAGCCTCTTTGGAATTGGCCTCTCTGCTTCATATCCCTCTTTGTTCAATGTAGGCTGGTATTGAGTGAGCACGTTCACCTTGTGAATAGGTAGACGGCCCACATCAATATTGTTGTGGTCGAGAGCAAGTCTTAGGAGAAGATCCAAGAATCATGGCAATAGAAGAGATCGCAATTGTCTTCCTTTGGCCATTTTTTAACACTTCATGGCCACATTGTTGAGCATATGTCTAGGCTCCCTATCTTCCCTGTTAGCGATCTGTTGACCAATGTGAAAACTGTGTTCCACATTGGTGGTAGGTATTGACGGTGATATTTTGACGGGTACTGGATTGCCTTGTTGTACCCCAAAAACTTCAAAAATGCCACTATCTCGTCCCCAGATGGGAGAGGGGCGTACTCAAAAAGCTATAGGTCGGTTTTTGTTGGGATTTGAAGAACCCGCAAAAACATGGACCTTGAAATACGAACTGTAACAAATTCCTTTGCCGCAGAGGCATTGAAATCACCAACGATTCCTCTTTGAGATTCGGTTACGACATAAGATTGCCAGTATTCTTGGATAAACCTTTCAGGGACAAGGTCATCCGTATTTGTCAAGGCTGGGTTTAGGAAGTGATTTTGGAGGATATTGATGATGGGTGGTATTTTGGGTCGAAGTTTTCAAGTTGGAGGTGAAGGGCATGGTTATTGGGTTTGAGAGGAAGAGGAACCAGGTTTTGACTGGTGTCCTCCGTAGTTTTGTGGGTTTTGGTATGGGTTTGAGAGTTTCCTGACTCTGATGAGGACATTGTTGCAGGTTTTGGGTGTAGAAGAAGATTAAAAAAAAATCTAGGGTTTCAAGAAACAGTTCTTGATTCAAGAAATGAGTTTGAGAAAAGGGTTTATGGAACTTACTTGACAGATAGGATGAACTTTTGAAGACTGAATGGAAATCCGAGCACTGGTTTGAGAGCTTTGAATGAGTAAAAATGGCGGTTGGAGGTTGAAGACGATGGGAGTTCTTGAATTTATTTGTAATCTTAAAAAATTATTTTGGGGGTAAAAAAATTGATTTAAATAGAGAAAAATAAAAGCACTTGAGTATTAGTGCCCCAAACGTCAAGTGAAAAACTAAAACGATTTTTCACAGCCTGTAGGGGCGCGCGACATGGACTGCCAGCTGTAAGTGGCGGCATCCACGTTTGAAAAAATTATACTCATAGGCGGTGATGATTCGTAGATGATAGCTAATAAAATATATAAAAATTAAAGAACCGTAGGCCTTCTCAATAAAATAATGTATTTTGATTTTAAAAAATTTACCAAGTGTAAATACTCTGGTTAGTGAGAAATAGAGGTTTTGTAATGAACCAAAGTACTACATGTATAGAAAAACAACATACCTTAGGATCTCATACAGAGAATCCTGATTGGACTATACATGTCCTCTGTAGAAAACTTGTTATGTTTAGAGGTAGAGCCAGATATAGTACATTTAGAGGCTCTGTTTTGAAGCAGAGGCTCTGTGTGTCATTATCTGGTGCTCCCCTTGACTTGAGCTCTTCTTATCTACTCCCCCTTGAACTATGCTTAGGTCATATGTGATAAGTATTGTACATTCATAAAAACCAAGGTACAGAGGCTCTGTATGTACTATACAGAGGCTCTGTATGTACTATACAGAGGCTCTGTATCACAAGATAACTAGGACATGAGTAAGAGGCTCTGTCTCATAGATTAATATAAATAACACAAAAAAAAAACAGAAGTATGCATAAAGGGATGCAGAGGCTCTAGCTTAGTTAGAAAGATATAGCACACCCAACTTGCTAACCAGAAAGTTAAACCACTTTTCATCAAGAGCTTTTGTAAATATGTCAGCAAGTTGTAAATCTATACTAACAAAAAACATTTCAATCGTACCTTTCTCTACATGGTCCTCGATGAAATGATATCCAACATCGATGTGCTTTGTTTTTGAGTTTGCACAGGATTGGCTGTGATTGCGATAGCAATTTCTGAGTCACACAGATTTGGAATCTTCTCAAACTCTACGCCATAGTCTTTCAATTGAGTCCTCATCCGTATCACTTGGAAACAACAACTGGCTGTAGCTAGATACTCTGCTTCAGCTATGGAAGTAGAGACGCAGTTCTGCTTCTTCGAGGTCCAGCTTATGAGCTTGTAATTCGCAGCTCACTGATGTACACTTTCAATCAAGTTTACAACCTGCATGATCAGAATCTGTGTACACAATAAGATTAAAACCAGAATACTTTGGATACCAAAGACCCAAAAATTGAGTCCCTTTAAGGTATCTAAAGATTCTTTTCACAGCCGAAAGGTGAGATTCCTTTGGGTTTGCTTGAAAACGAGCACAGAGACATGTGGAAAACATGATGTCTGGTCTACTAGCCGTGAGGTATAGTAGTGATCCAATCATTCCACAGTTAGTCTTAACATCCACTGGTTTTCCAGATGGATCTGTGTCAAGCTTAGTTCCCGTAGCGATTGGTGTTCTCTTTGTGGAAGAGTTATGGAGGTGGTATTTCTTTAATATGTTGGAAACATACTTAGCTTGGCTAATGAAAATACCGTCCTCCCTCTGTTTTACTTGCAAGCTGAGGAAGAAAGGTAATTCTCCCATCATGCTCATTTCAAACTCGCTCTTCATTAATGCATAGAACTTTTCACAATGCCTCTGATTCGTTGAACCAAAGATAATGTCGTCCACATAGATCTGTACTAAGAGCATCTCACCTTTATATCTCTTAATAAACAAAGTAGTATCGATTTTATCTTTTTCAAAACCATTAGACAAGAGAAAAGACGAGAGACGTTCATACCAGGCTCGAGGTGCTTGCTTAAGTCCATACAAAGCTTTGTCTAAGAAATAGACATACGCTGGATGTGTGGAGATTTCAAACCCCAATGGTTGTTGAACGTAGACTTCCTCCTTCAGCTTAGCATTCAAGAAGGCTGACTTAACGTCCATTTGATAGACTTAGAATCCCTTATGAGCAGAGAAGGCTAAGAACAGGCGTATAGCTTCTAGCCTTGCTACTGGCGCAAAGGTCTGGTCATAGTTTATGCCTTCTTCCTGGTAATAGCCTTTTGCTACGAGCCTAGATTTATTTCTCACAACGATCCCATCCTCATCCTTCTTGTTCCTGAAAACCCACTTACAACCAATTGCAATTTTATTCTTTGGTAAAGGTACAAGAGTCCATACCTTATTCCTTTCTAATTGTTGGAGCTCTTCTTACATGGCATCGACCCAGCTAGGATCTTGGAGGGCTTCATGTATTTTCTTAGGCTCTACCATGCTTAGGAAGTTTACGAATAAACATTCATTAGCTGTGGCAGCCCGTGTCTTTACGCCACTTGAAGGTTCACTAATGATATGGTGAAGAGGATGATCCTTTGTCCATCTTGTTCTTGGGACATATACAAAAGTGGGTGACATTTGATCACGTTCCATGGGCATGTTGGGCATTGAGCTCGTTGATGGCGAAGAATGTTCTGCTTGCTCCCCCTCAGAAGATGGTATAGAGGAACCAGGTGCAGAGCCAAAGGTATTATGCTCTGGTTCTTCGAGACTGAGATCTGATGCAGAGCTTGTTTGCTCTGGTTGTGGATTAATATGTTCTCTAGAGGAAGCAGAGGTGTGTGAAGGACCAGAGTTAGATGTGCTTGTCGTTTGTGATCCTTCACTTACATTCGCAGATTCATCTATTGGTGCACGTACATAGATGTCTTCGTCACCATAAAAGTCTTCAAATAGGAGCCCGAGTTCCAAATCCCTTGACTTCATTTGAGAATTGGAAGTCCAATTGTTAAGCTCGAGTCCAGAGCTGAGGTACTCTGAAGTCACTTGTTCTTTATCGTCGAACGAGACGTTGATGTTTTCCATGACCGTCTTGGTTCATTGATTGAAGACTCTGTATGCCTTGGCTTTTGTGGAATAACCAAAGAACTTGCCTTCATCTGGCTTCTTATCGAACTTGCCAAGTTGATCTCGATCATTTAGCATGAAGCATCTGCAACCAAAGACATGTAAAAATTTAACTTCAGGTTTTCTTTGGTTGATTATTTCGTAAGGCGTCTTCATGTGTCTCTTTACCACCGTTGCTCTATTTTGAATAAAGCAGACGGTCGAGATTGCTTCTGCCCAAAAACGGTTTGGAAGACTAGAGCTGGCTAGCATTGTTCTTGCGGCTTCGACCATAGTTCGATTCTTTTTCTCTATGACACCATTTTGTAGTGGTGTTCTTGCGGTAGAAAAGTTTTGAGTTATGCCCTCTGTGTCCAAGTCCGCATCAATCTTGGCGTTCTTGAACTCTGTTCCATTGTCACTTCTCAGCTTTTGATTTTTGCTTTGTAGAAGGACTTGAATCTTGGTCATCAATTTGATTAGCAGCTCTGGGACATCTGATTTCTGCCTTACAAACTCAATCCATGTATATCGTGAGTAATCATCAATTAGGACTAAGATATACTTTTTACCAGACAGGCTCTGCACAGAGATTGTGGGATGATCTTTTGAGCTTTCCCATTTCAAATGCAGAGCAGAGATGGTCCTTTTCGAACTTTAAGGCAGGAAGTCCGACAACCAGATTATTCTCCACAAGCTTCTCTATATTTTGGAAATTAAGATGAGATAGCTTGTCGTGCCAGAGCCAAGCTTCTTCACTCTTGCGAGACCCGAGATAGAGTGTCTCTGAATTGTCTCTTGGTGAGAAGTTCATGAAATACAGATTGCCTTTTCTCTTAGCTCTTAGCAACTCCTGACCTGATTCTGACATAATAGAGCAAGCTTCCTTTTGGAACTTGACATTGTAGCCAGAATCACACAGTTGACTTATGCTCAAAAGATTATGTTTAAGCCCAGAGACATAAGCAACCTTAGAGACAGAAACCTTACCTTGTAGTGGATCCCCGTATCCCTTTTATTTCTCCTTGCTTGTTATCCCCAAAGGTCACTTTTCCTCCAATCTTCTCTCTGTATGAGGAGAGTAACCACTTATTGCCGATCATATGTCTTGCGCATCCGTAGTCAAGATACCAAATGTCCACATGCGGCTTCTGCAAAACAAATTATAGGGATTTAGGTACCCATTTCATAATGGGTCCTCGATGATTAGGGACAGAGGGTAGCTTTTTAAGCTTTGGAAGAGGCTTCGTCTCTTGACCTAAATTAATAGACTTAGCTTTAGGAGCCTTCTTTCTCTTCTAGGTCTTCTTGGATTTATCCCTTGATGACCTAGAGAGAAGACATTTAGGATCAGAAAAGTGTTGTTTTAAATTAAGCAGCAGAGAAACACATTCACAATTATGAACAGATTTTAAATGACAAAATGATTTATTAGCTTTAAAGAATAAATTATTACAATCATTCCTAGCATTGGTAGTTCTAGCAAACTTCCTATCTAGATTTGATTGTTTTAACAGTGAATGAGTCTTCTCTGATTTCTTCTTCCCTACTCATTTGGCCTTCAGAGCCTCTCTGAAACTGAGAAATTAAAGTTAGAGCATGCAGCGGATTTTCCCTTCTGTTCCGGAATGAATTTAATCGGCTTATATTTAAAATTTGAGCTCTTTGATGCAGAAGAAATAGACTTTGTACTCTTAACCCTGTATTCGAACTTGGGAGCGGATGTAGCACTTGTTGCTTTGCTTATACAGCCAAAACCTAGGAGAAACTTTTTCTCAGGAGATTTTGCAACCTCTGGTTCATTGACTATGACCTCTGTCTTACCTTCCTCTTTAAACGAGTCTACCTCTGACTTAGAGTCAGTCAAGAAAATCCTTGTATGAATGTCAAATTATAGAAGTATCATTAAGAGCTTGAGATCCTCATATGCATGAGCTATAATCTTTGTCAGTCTTTAGTTTTGTTGGACTTTCAAAAATTTCCGAGGAGTTACACTCAGAAGTATCTACATGACCTTTAGTAGGATAATTCAAGATTTCAAGCAAGTCTTGCTCGAAAGTCTGTCTTATCGTTTCTGTGGAGTCATCCAATATTTTTGGATCCAGAGCTTTAAGAAAATTTCCTACGGATGAACTCTTGATTTCATCTTGTTCCAGTTTGACAACCTCATTCTCAGTCTTAGGATGTTCGAGATTTGTAGAGCCAAAACAAAAAAAATTTGTTTGTCTTCTGTATGCTCTTTAAATCAACTTGTGGCACACATTTTGAAAAGTAAGAGATATTTTTGAATTCCAACTTTGGAGCTCTGGCTCCACTTTCAAACCTACATCTTGTGAATGGTGAGGTTGTATTTAAAATCGGAAAATCTGGTTTTTGTTTTTCGCCCAACCTAAACACTGATTCAAGAGTATTTTTCTTCTTCCATATGACGTCTAGGTCTGTATAACCTATCCCTGCTTTATCCTGTTGAGAATTGACTTTTTCGTACACCTGCTGAGCAACTTGATATTTCTTAATTAAGAGCTCTCTTTTTTGTAAGCTCTGGTGTAGGAACTCCCTTTCCTTTTGAAAATAATCATTTACGGCCTCAGAGTTTAATCTGTCTCTTTCTTTCTCTAGAAGCTCTGTTTCTTTTTTCTTAATAGCCGCTTTTAATTCTAAGCATTATGTTTTAAGACTTGTTTCAGTGGATCGTTTTGTTTGTAAAAGCTTTTCATTTTCCACTAATAACTCTTGTTTTTCTACAGTTAAAAACTTTGTCTCTCGTTCAAAAAATAGTTTTTCTTTTTCCAAGGATTTTCTTTTGGATTTTTCGAGAGACAGCTTTTGCTGTAGATTGACGAAATCGTTAGTCAAAGCAGAGATACTTTCTTCCAAGTCAGAGTGAGAATAACCAGATATGGAACATACCTAAGAGTCGAATTCAGATCGATACTCATTCTCGACAGCCATCCTACAAAAGTTGGCTTGGTCTTCTTCATCAGATGAGGAGTCAGAGACCCAATTCTTCTGTTATGCCATGAGGCTTCTTTGTGATCGATTGTACTTGTACTTATTTTTATAGTATAGTTCATCTTTCACAAAAGGGCCTCTGCACTCTTTGGAGTAGTGCCCCATCTTCCCGCATCTAAAGCATCAGACTCCTTGCTTCTTCTAGTCCGACGGCTCTTCCTCCTTCTTGTTGGGAACCAAAGGAGGGTTCCTTCCTTCTTAAGATTTTCCTCTACTTCGATCACTTTGTCTTCCTCATCTGTCGAAGACCTTCTTCCCAAATTTCCTATGGAATTCCTTGGTAATCAAGGCCAAGGATTTCGCAAAGGCATTGATATCATCGTCTTTAGAGCTAGAGGCTTTGTCTTCTTCATCATCAGTCTCCAAGATGAGAGCCTTCTTTCCCTTTCTTCTTTCTTATCTGGGTCTCCATTCTCTGTGTGGCTAGCTTGATCCTGTCTCTTTTGAATTAGAGACAAGAGCCAGAGGTCCACCCAGAGCGACCTTTGCCTTCGGCACCTCTTGTTCTTGAGCCTGCAGTGTCCCGTATAGGTCGTGCCGTGTCCATTGCTCTAGATCTTGGTTTTCCTGGAGAGACATCAAAAGATTTATCCATTCTGCGTTCAATCTCTTCAAGAAGAGCATGTTGTTCTTCTCTTGAGTTCTGATCATGTCACATTTGCGACATTTGTTGATCAGAGTGTTGAAGCGATGATAAGTTTGTTCTAAAGACTCATCGGGGAGTGCCTGGAAGCTATTGTATTCATTCAGGCATTGGGCACGACGATTCTTCTTCATCTTGATGCCTCCTTCCAACTAGTTAGCTAGTTGATCCCACAAATCTTTTCCCGAGTCGCACGCATCGAGTGACTGGAAAATTACTTTGGGAAGCGCCATAATCAAAAGTCTTTTGGCCTTTTGATCCACTTCCACTCTTCGTTAATCTTCAATGTTTCAGTCACGACGAAGTTTGGGTACTCGCCTGGCAGGTACCTCAACTGTATCACCAGCAGCAGGAATCCGAGGTATGATGGTGGTAGGGACGTATGGGCCATTTAGGATTGACTCATAACTTTCTAGGTCAAGACCCTCATAGAAATTAATCTTCCGGATCTTCCATTGGGGATATTCTTCTCTAATGAGAGTTGGAGGTTTTGTCAAGGAACCGGCACTATACATGGAGTTCCGAGATTGAGAAGACGATATTCTAAATTAAAATTTGAGAAGAAAATTTTGACGAGAAAGATAATCGACTGAAAACAAATTATAGATTACGTAAAAGCAAACGTTTTTATAATCACGAGAAATAAGAGTAACGAATCTTTTAAAAACGAATAATAAAAAATTAAGAGTAGAATCCAGTCATATATCGATTGACTGATCAATGAATTTGATTAGCAGGCTCTGATACCAATTGTTGAACCCATATACTCTTAATTGACAGAAATACAGTTTGCGTAAGATAAGAATTAAGAACAACAATGTATTTCAAATGATTAAACAAAATATTCAAAGATGAATGTAAAACAGTTAATGAACTTGAATATGTCGAATGCTTTTATTAATAAAAGATGAACAATGAAAGCACAAATGTAATCTCATAGAAATTGTGTATAGTGTAAGTCGGTTTCTTCAGGTACTTTAAACCTGAGGAGGAAGCCTCCTTATATACGCCTAGGACTAACAAACGATGATATATAATAGGCGTGAAACTCTGAGCTGACTGGTCTGCATCCTTATCTTTGACTTCCCTTGAATAGTGGAACATACTTGGTCAAGCTGACTTAAATATGTTAGTTGCTTGCGAGAAAGTCTGGACTCACATGCGCGCGTTCCGTGGAGAAGGTAGCCAGAAGCTCTGCCTGAATATACAAAAGCTCTGCATGTACTATGCAGAGGCTCTGCATATGCAAAAGCTCTGCATGTACTATGCATAGGCTCTGGGCCTTGGAGTAGTTGCTTTAAGTCAAGCGCTTATGCTTTTTGGTGCACAAGGCTTGAGCGTTCACAGAGATAGAGCGCGGGCTCTGTATGAATGGAACCTTCACTCTGAGTTTGAGCTTTGGTTCTTGATCTTCTGCATAGGAGCTCTTAGTCCAGATTGCTTCTCTAGACTAAGTCCTATTGACTAGAGTAAGAGACGTGTTACTTACACTTTCACAAGTTAGGGTCTAAGACTATTCTTGCAGAATTCAACGTTTTCTCAAGATTTTCAATTCTATACATGAAATCATTTTCAATACTTTCTCTAGTTGCTTTATGCTCTCGTTGTAAATCTTTAATGAATTCCTCGTTAGCATGATTTTCAGAAAGCATTTTCAGATATTCGTCTTTATAATTCCGCATACTTCTCTCTAATACACAAATCTTTTCATCAGTCAATTCCCTTTTCTCAGCATCCAATTCAAACTCAGCCTTACGTAGTTTCTCAGTTAATTTCTTAATCTACTTGTTCAGTTTTAAGTTACTATCCTTTGAATCAGAAGCATTATTAATGAATCTATCCAGTTTTTCTTGTAAAACCTTCTTCTCTTTCTTTTTTCTTTCATTATAATCTGATAGAAGTATAACCCAAGAAATATTCTTGTTATTCTCTAAAGTCAGTTTATCATATTTCTCTTTGAGTTCCCTGTAATCTTTATCGTAAAATGCTGTCATTAAAAAATCAAAGATTGATTAGAAATAGAATCTATGCAGTATATGAAATCAAACAAAGAAATCATAATTCAAAAATATCACTCAGATAAACTTAGTAAACGCAAAAATACTCAGAAAATTCAAGAAACTGTTCAGATTTGAAAAAATCAGTGAAAACAGTCAAAAATAATTAAAATAGTCAAAAAACAGTTAAAACAGTTCACAAAAACAGTCAAGGTGTTAATCGGATGGCCTTGTGAGCGGGAAAGCCAATCCAGTCAAGGTGTTGTGCGAGTTACCTTGAATACGGACAAGAGGTCGTGCGATTAAGTCATATATCCGGCTGAACCTTTGTGCGAGGAGGCCTAATACAATCAAGCTGTTGTGTGAGGTAAGTCCTAGTCCAACTAAGCCTATGTCCGGGTAACTTGAAATCCGAAGGAGCCTTTGATCAATGTAATGCCTAATCCGGACAGGTCTACTTCCGAGTAAAACGAAATCCAGCTAACCCTTTGTGCGAGTTACCTTGAACTTGATCAGCCTTGTGTGCGATTTAGATGTAAGCTCTACTGCTTTATTGACCGATTAACACCGAATCCGGACAAAAGGGTGTCAGGATTACAAGTTGAAAAATAGCTAAATCCTGAGTCCGTATAAGCCTATGAACGATGATCTTGAATCCGGATAAGCCTATATGCGATTTAGGCTAAAAAATTGGCTAAGTCATGAAATCGATCACCTAGTCAAGCGATTAGGACAAATAATCTATCTGCACCTTTGAGCGATTAAGAGTTGAATCTGATAAAAAACATGTCAAAAACACAAAAACAACTTCTTTTGCACAAAAATTCGGATCAAAATCAGATTTTTATGATCAATTTCATGAACAGGGAAACTTTTCAAAAATCACAAAACTAATCCGATCTTTAAAACAAACGATCAAAACAAGAAAATTTGTGAATGACAAAGATTCATGAATCAATTATGCACACATTGATCATCATTTTAACATCAAATCACCAAAAATTGAAAGATTCGACTAGAAAATATGAAGAAATTTTATGAACACTCAAGAACAAAATAAGAAGATGAAGAACATATGATGACTTTTTCAGAAATTTTCTTCAAATTTGATGATAGCTTCAAATGATTTCACTGAATTTCAGCTTTGATATCAATGTGTGTCCCACAATATGATCAATCTTCATAAACTTGATGAATCATTGACAAGAACACTAAAAACACTTGAGAGGAAAAGTGAAACTTGGTCAATGTATTATATCTCTCAAGTATACATAGATTTACAATTAAGCTCTTACACTTTTCTCACTATAAGACAAACCTATTTATAAGTCAAACTATAAAAGCACAAGTCAAAGTCAAACATGACTTACAAAGTCAAAGCGACTAAAAATACAATATTAAACTTTCAAGACGAATACAATTTATGTCTAAAATTCATTCCCAACAGGTGTTCTTCATGTAATACGATAATTTCATCACATATGATACTAAATCAGAGACAAAGAAGACATTTAGCGTGGCTTAATTAGGCCAGAGGTATCGTTGTGCGCACAACACCAAGTCACCTCACGTGTAACTTCGCATGGGATAAAAGTGCTCTCGTGTTTTTGTAAAAAGGAGGTGTACTTGTATAAACCTCCACCTATATATATATGTATGTATACATCTATATGTATGTATACATCTATATGTATGTATGTATGTATGTATGTATGTATGTATGTATGTATGTATGCATATACGTGTTCTTAATCTTTTCAGAACTCCAAAATATGTGATATGTGTGAGTTCTATCATAAGCCACTAATTTAGGATAATTGATTATACTAATTAATGAGATAGTTAAGAAGATATTATCGTTATTTATTTACCTACATCTAATGCATTTTTAATGAGTTGTCATACTTATTTCTTGTTGATCATATATCTCATTGATTTGATGATAATCCCTTTTACCTGTCGAAGTATTATGTTTCTGTCTATTCAGTTTCAGCGATCATTATTGAGTCTGTTCAGTGATCGTTGAACATGTATTGTAACTCTAGAGCGTCAGTTATACTTCAAGAAGACAAAACTCACACCAAACAACCTTTAGCAAATGTCGAAGACTGAAACTGAAGATTAGTGACTAGTGCATTCATGATCTGAAGTGGCATTCCGTGATTACAACCTGGTCAGCATATGTGTGAAGACTACACAAGCCTTAGCGAATGCTGAAGAGACGTCCAACATCATTCCAGCATTCAACGATCAATTGAAGCTTGCCATGCACGATTCTTTTTGTCATGTCCTTCCACACACAAAGAACAAACCCATACCCTCTCTAGAGTATAGTACAACATGAAGCCGATTAGTTGACTCTAGTGCTCACCAACACTATGAAAGGATGTCTGCTCATGAATAGACAAAAGGACTATTCACTGTAGCAAAGGACAAGCTTTCCTCTAAAAGCTTGACGCGTGTTTTTTCTCTTCTGAATTGCATTTAATGCAATGCTATAAATAGCTGAGTTCTCTCTCCACTAAGATATACAATAGAATCATATTAGAATTCCTCTCTCTAATTCTTAGAAGCATACCTCAGAAGAACACATTTCTAGTCTTATTTCTTTCGGCAAATCTCTTATATTTGCTAAGTGTATCTGTGTGTATTTTTATATTGTTTTAGATAATTCTTTCTTTACCTTGTCTATTCTGCAAACAATATGTAAAAAACTTTATTGATTCTTCATTATCAATATATATTTTTAAAAGTAAAAGTTACTGTGTTTGTATTCATCCCCCCTTCCTTCTACAAACTAATTACCTCTAAACTCTTGTAGATTCAGTTGGGACCAACAAGTGGTATTATAGCAGGCCTTGCCTTTTGTATTGTTTTGTTATTTATCGGCATTTTATTATCTCTTCTATTCTAGATAATTTAGTGCTTTTCAAATGGCTTTACAAAACACTAGCGCCAACTTTCATGACAATGGCTCTCTTGCAAACCTCACCAATTCATAAGAGACAACTTCAGTCTCTGGAAGAATCAGATGACTCTCTTCTTGGAAGGTATGGATCCTGAAATTCCACACTATATAGAAAATGGACCCTATGTTCCATATTCTATATATCCACCAGTTCTCAAAAAAGATACGACAGCCGCGATTCCTGAATGACAGATTCCGAAGCTCCCTCATCAGTGGAGTGATGAGGACAAGAAGAATGTGGTTTTAGACACTCGTGCAAGGTCTATAATAGCCATGTCTCTTCCTGACAAGGTATATCACTCTGTGATGAAGCTTAGAACCTTTAAATCCATGTGGGACACACTTTTCTGTAATATGAAGGTACTTCTCAAGTACAAGAGTCGAGGAAAATTAACTTAGTAAGACAATATGAAAGCTTTCTCTGTGGAAAGCATGAAACATTGTCTGAAGTACATCAGTGTTTGATCGCCTTCTTATCGACTTGAGGACAGTTGGAAGAGAATATTCAAACTCTGATACACTAAACAAGTTTCTGGAAGGCTTGCCAAAACCATTGGATCATTATTCTATGTGTCTCAAGATGTCCAAGGATATGTCCTCTCGCTCTCTCTCTTAGTTCTCTTCACTGATACTGCTTAATGATGAGCAGTCCCATCAGCTGAAGAAGAATCTTATTAGAGATTCAAGAGAAATGAAAAGCTCTTTGTTAGCTTTGATCTCTGAGGATTCTTCTAGCTGATACCCAATCTTCTTCTAACCCTCTTATTTCTTCTACTTCTTTAATAGAGTTAGACCCTAATAACTCTAAGGACTTGTCAGATTCTAATTTTGCAGATTTGATGAGTCACTGCCCTTCTAATAAATTCTTTTAGAAGGTTCACAAGAAAAAGATATTTCTACAGTTTTCCCTCCCTGACCATCTTGGACAAGCCAAAGTCAAATCTCATTGGCAAGGCTTCAGCAATCTGCTACAATTGTCAACGCAAAGGTCACTTTGCCAGTGAATGCAGATCTAAGAAAACTGCGACGCCATCTTCCAAAACCCAACCTCGTTTAGGTCCAGCGATGACAAATATTAAAAGCTAAAGGAGAAGTACAAGAAGATGAAGAGTTCTCAGCTTAAAGACAATGGTCTTATTGCTAAAAACACAACTTGGCTGATTCTACTGAAGAATCATCCTCTTATGAGAAAGACACGACCTACCTCTGTCTTATGGCCAAGGATGTCAAGGAAGAACTTTCTGACATCATCCTCTTGTGATCCCTTATCATCTACTCCAACATCTACATCTTCTCAGGTATGTTCCCTGAATGAACCCTCTTTTTCTTCTTCTATCCCTGATAGCTTATCTGCGTTAGATACGTTAACAGTTGACCTTTACAATGCCTTGAATGGAAAATCCAATGCAGAAATGCTTAATCTTGATCTTCAAGAATAGTTGAGGATATTCCATTCTAAGACCAAGGAGTTGACTAAGATCGAAGACGATCTCAAGGATCAAGTCATTGTAACCCAAACCATGAGTATCGAGCGTGAACAGGCTATAGCTGAGTGTGAGGAAGCTATTGCTGAACTCAAGGCCGAGAAGGCTACCATTGAAGGGTGGTGCAAAGCCTCCATCAAGGCCTCTGAGATATCAACGCTTAGATTCTCACCAAGACTAATACTGGTCTAGGCTTTTCCTATGATCAGGAAGAATTTGTCACTGAGAGGTCCATGCTAAAGTTTGGCACCTTCATCTCCTACATTCTTGACACTTGTTTCTCTTAGTCTTCTTTCACTGAGAGTCATCTTCAAGGAACTCCTTTGAGTTCATATTGGAAATACAAAGGTAATAGCAACTATTCTCAAAAAGGCTAACAAGTTATATACACCCAGATTTATACCTTCAACTTGTGCACCTACTTCTTCCTCTTTTGGGATCAAGATATTTGAATCTACTCGAAAATCTAAGTTAAAGCTTAAGGTGAATGTTTCAGCCCAAGACTCTAAATTCTCAGTTGTTCCTCATAGAATAGATGAGAAGGGAATCCCTGAAGCTCGTCCCTCTTCTGTTCCTTTCGTCCTTCCTGGACCTAAAGTTGGCTTCAACTAAAAACTGTGATGAAACTTCACATAATACCAGTAACTGTCCTTCTGCTACCAAGGCTGATCTACCAGCTAAGTTAAATAAAGTAACCAACGCTGAGAAATCAACCAAGGTGAAATCTTCCACTAAAGTTGTGACAATGACTAAGGTGAAGAATACCACTGAAGCCTCTTCCTCAGGCTCAGTGAAGACACCTGCTAACTCTGAGCCTTCAGCAAGGATGATAAGGTTGCACTAGCCGGTTCTCGCCTAGAGAATGTATACATCATCAACATGGATTCTCCTTCAACTGAAAATAGGTCTTTTCTCTATAAATCCTCTTTAGACATCAACTGGCTAAAGGGCATTCTCATCTTAACTTCAAGATGCTGAATGAGCTGTCTTGAAAAGATCTCGTCACTGGTCTTCCACAACACACCCATGCAAAGGAATCTCTTTGGTCAACTTGTGAAAAAGGAAAACAGACAAGGGATAGCCTCAAATCTAAGCAAGTCTCTTCAGTGACCTCTCCACTTCAGTTACTGCACATGGATCTCTTTGGTCCAGTCAATATGCAATCATTAGTTTGAATGTGTTGGCCGATACTAGGGAACCGCCCACATGATATTGTCCGCTTTGGGCTGCCCCTCCCGGCAACAACCCCTCACGGCTTTAAAACGCGTCACTGATAGGAGTAAGATCCCCCTTCCTTATAAGGAAGACGAATTCCCCTAGCCTCACCGATGTGGGATACTCTTGCATTGCTACAGAAGCATTGGTTTTAAGAATCGCGGATTTGACCGGCTCGAGTGAACGATGAGGCGGAAGTCCCAACATCCCCCCCCCACATTGGTGCGGCCCTAGCTCTGATACCAATTGTTGGACCGATACTAGGGAACCACCCACATGATATTGTCCACTTTGGGCTGCCCCTCCCGGCAACAACCCCTCACGGCTTTAAAACACGTCACTGGTAGGAGTAAGATCCCCCCTTCCTTATAAGGAAGACAAATCCCCCTAGCCTCACCGATGTGGGATGCTCCTGCATTGCTACAGAAGCGTTGGGTTTAAGAATCGCGGATTTGACCGGCTCGAGGGAATGATGTGGCGGAAGTCCCAACAGAATGAAATATACACTTGTCATTGTTGATGAGTATTCCAGGTACACTTAGGTTTTCTTTATCAGATTCAAAAGTGATGTACATGAGGAAATCGTTTCGTTCATCAAATGCATAGAAGTACTAAACAACATTAAGGTACGATCTACCATAAGTGACCATGGTACTGAATTCAAGTATAGTACTAGGGATAGTTTCTTTGAGAACAAAGGAATCCCGCACAACTTCTCATCTATGAGAATTCCACAACAAAACAGAGTCGCTGAAAGAAAAAAAAATCGAACAATCATTGAGGCTGCTTGATCCATGCTCTGCGAGTCCCATCTCCCTACTCAATTCTGGGCTGAAGTTGTCAAGACTTATTGCTTTATTCAAAACTGGTCTCTGATTTTCAAGAGATAGAAGAAGATAGCTTATAAACTCTTTCATAGCAGAATGCCCTCTCTAAGTTTTTTTTTGCATATTTGGTTGCACTTGTTACATTCTCAACAACCGTGACCAACTTGGAAAGTTCGACCCCAAAGCTGATAAAGGAATCTTTCTTTAATATTCTTCAGTATCCAAAGCCTTCAGAGTATTAAAAAAATCAAAAACCATAGAAGAAACTATCTATATGTCCCAAATATGATCAATCTTCAACTAATCATCAAGAAATCCATGGCAGAGATGTTTTTCATGTAAGAACACTTAGAAAGAGACAAGAGAGAAAGTCAATGCCCAATATATGGTCAAACTATTATTACGTAATCTGATTTTTACAACAAAGCTCATACCTAAAATTACAAGCAACTCACCCTTTATATAGGGTCAAACTTCTAAACAAAGTCAAAGTCAAACTATCCTATGAAAAGTCAAACACGATGACTTTAACACAATTATAGACAATTTTACTTTCAAGACGAATACAATTTAATACTGAATTTCAGTCCTAACACTATCCATGTCACTTTTAATGAATCTCAATCAACTAACTCTAAACCCATCATTGATGATGATGAAGGGTTAGAAAGCTGGATGTTCTCTCACTTTGGACAACCTGAAGCTTCCTTCCGCATTCAACCCAATGTTGATCCTCCAGAAGTTGATGATGATCCACTAATCATTCCAGTTGCAACTAATAACCAAGGAGAATCCTCTTCAGGGATTGTTGCAGTGGCCATTAGTTGCATACCTCCCTCTACTTCAAATACTGATCCATTAATGAATGAAATGTCTTTAGTATCTGAACCTCTATCAATTGTTGAATCTCCACTAAGGCTCCTTTAGCAATCCAATCTATTGCTGAAGAATATATGTACCTGAACATCAAAGCTTAGATGATAATCCTCTACCAACTCAGCGATAGACTAAAGACCATCCAATACAACAAATTCTTGGTGATCAAGTGCATTCAGAAACGTTCAGGTATAGGTAATATCTAGCTCTTTGTCAAATTTCTTTCTCTAGTTGAACCTAAAAAAATCAATGATACTATCTCACTCCCTAGCTGGGTCATTGCCATGCAAGAGGAACACATTAAATTTGATAGGAACAATGTCTAGTACCTTGTGCCATGTCCATCTAAGAAAACTGTGATAGGCACCAAATGGGTTTATCTCAATAAGTTAGATGAACAAATTATGGTGACCCGCAACAAGGCTCGTCTTGTTGCTTAGGGTTATAGACAAGAAGAAGAAATCGATTATGACGAAACCTTCGCACTAGTGGCTAGACTCAAAGCTATTCGACTCTTTCTAGCCTTTGCTACCCATAGAGACTTTAAAGTGTTCAAATGGATGTAAAGAGTGTTTTCTTTAATGGGAAAGTCCAAGAGGAAGTTTATGTTGAACAACCTTCACGGTTTCTTGAACCTAAGTATCCCAATCATGTCTATAGATTGGATAAAGCTCTTTACGGGTTAAAATTGGCCACTCATGCATGGTATGATACCCTTTCCTCATTTTTTCTCTCTGAGAAATTTGTTCATGGAATGATTGGCCCAACCATATTTCTTAGGAAAATTAAGGGTCACATCATTCTAGTCCAAATTTATGTAGATAACATTATTTTTTGTTCCACTAATCCCTCTTTATGTTTTCGGTTTGCTGAACGCATGAAGAAAGAATATCAGATGAGTAGGATGGGAGAACGAACATACTTTTTAGGTCTTCAAATCAAGCAATCAAATAAAAGTATCTTTATTAGTCAAAGTAAGTATGTCAAAGATATGCTGAAAAAGTTTGATCTGTCAAATAGCTCATCTATGAAGACTCCAATGGCCCATCCTCTCTCACTTACCAAGGATCCAAACGGACAGCCTGTAAACGTTACTGTTTATAGAGGAATGATCGAGTCCTTGTTGTATCTCACAACACGTCATCCATATCATATACTTTACCAGACTATATGCACGATATCAGTTTGAACCTAAGGAATCCCATCTCATTGCTATAAACCACATATTCAGTTATCTGAAGGGAACTCTTAACTTGGGTCTTTGGTATCCTAAGGGTTTAGGTTTTGACCTAATAGGTTATTTGGATCGTGATTTTACAGGTTGCAAAATTGATAGGAAAAGCACCGCTGGAGGCTGTCAGCTTCTAAGTGGAAAGTTGGTTAGTTGGACAAGTAAAAAAATTTGTGTCCACATCAACTGCTGAAGCTGAATATATTGCTGCTGGAAGATGTTGGGCCCAAATTCTTTGGATGAAAAACCGGCTCAACGACTATGATCTTTAGCTTTCCAAGATCCCTATCTATTGCGATAGCACTAATGTTATTGTTATTGAAAACAATCTTGTTCTCATCAGATATCATTTAATCAGAGATCATGTTATGAATGGTAATACTGAATTTTACTCTATACCAACTGAGTACCAACTTGCTAACCTTTTTACAAAGCCTCTTGATAAGACAAGATTCAACATCTTGATCAGTGAACTTGGAATGCTAAAGGCTGAGGATTAATTTGTACAAGTATAAGCAATACTCAACAAGTGAAATGATTCAGTGTTCTTATTCTATCACTAAAATCTTGAGTAAATATATATTCTCTCTCTATGGTCTATATACTTATCCTTCTTTTCAAAACTTAAAACTATCACAAAAATTTTCTATAATCAATTTTCAAACTGTTTTAAAAGAATGTTTCAGTGTTCCTTTTATCACTGAACCCTTTAAGCAAGTATACCTCTCTAAGATATACTTTTCATTTCTTAAAACAAAACCATAATTGAACCTTTTCTTAATCAGTGATCGATGTTTTAAAGTTAAAATTCCTTCAATGATTCTTCTTATCACTGAACCTTTTTATAAGAAAAATTTATCTTTTCAAAAATATATACTGTTAAAAACTCATAGTGACTATTCGTATTCAGTATCTCATATGTTTTTAAAAAGTTTAAAAGAAAATAGAAAATGAACCGTCTTCTGGCGTTATTTCTTTTTAATGATACAATTTTTTGAGACGCACGTACCATTCTGACACATGCGACCCCCCTTCAAATTCCATCCAATCATGGATGAGGACGTGCTAACTTTTGCATCATTGCACAACTTTTTAGTCGTATTTCTCTCTTCTTTCCCTTTCTCTCTCCTCCTACCTATAAGTATGAGACATCTTCTCTCATTTTTTTACGCTATAAAAATTTTTCGTCGAACCTCTGCATCTAAGACGTTTGCAAAGCAAGAACTCAAGAATTCTCAAAACACTTTCAACCTTATTTTCTTTAAATCACAGGTTGATAACTTTTCCTCTTTATTTTCAGTTGTTCTTCATCTAATAAATTTATGTTATGTTCTTTAAGAATGTCACAC
Source organism: Cynara cardunculus var. scolymus (assembly GCF_001531365.2). Lineage (NCBI taxonomy): Eukaryota > Viridiplantae > Streptophyta > Magnoliopsida > Asterales > Asteraceae > Cynara > Cynara cardunculus. The sequence goes on from NC_037535.1 coordinate 7,067,607, forward strand.
CCCGCTAAAGCGGAAACACGAGGTATGGCAAGTAGAGTCTCATAGCAATAGAGTATAAAGAAACATAACCATACATTTAAAATTTAATTACACCATTTAACCAAAGTTTACAATTTCCAAAGACAAGTTTGCAAATTAAACACAAAAAGAAATTTAAAGGTGATAGTTGTGACACGGCTTTTTTTAAGTGCCACCTTGAGCCTTTCTTACCCCTGAAAAGCACGTCAAAACAAGTGTCAACTACAAGAGTTGGTGAGTTCACAGGTTTTTATTTCACAACAAATCTTTAAGCAATAATTATTTCAAGTAAATCCTTTACTTACTCACAACACTTTCATACGAGGCACAATGTACTCCAAGTAATTTTTACGTGTTGGGCCACTACTAAACCTACAACAACTACGCCCTTAATACAGAACTACCTCAGCGGTGGGACTAAGCCCCACATGTGTAGAACTCAAACCAAACTACCTCAGCGGTGGGACTAAACCCCACATGTGTAGGAACTCATACCGAACTACCTCAGTGGTGGGACTAAACCCCACATGTGTAGGAACTCATACCTAACTACCTCAGCGGTGGGACTAAACCCCACATGTGTAGGTACTCATACCGAACTACCTCAGCGGTGGGACTAAACCCCACATGTGTAGAACTCATACCGAACTACCTCAGCGGTGGGACTAAACCCCACATGTGTAGAACTCTTGTATTAGTTAAATGCACCCCTACTCACCAGCAAAAGGTGGGATTGTCAATCCAAATAGCGCTATCCACTTAAACTATCGGCTCATACGAGTTAATAAGTAGTGTAACCAATGGAACTTTTCAATTAACCCAAACACAACTAATACTAGTGTACAAAGTGTTAGTGCTCGTATTCATAATTTCATTTCAAAGCATAAATTCATAAAAATCAATTTGTATCCACAGTTAAACACATTGAATATTGCATGCAAATCATCACTATTTTTATACATGCTTTTCCCCCAAAAACGCGAAAATAGTAAAAAGGGGCTGTGAAAACTCACTCTTTTGCAAAGCTCCGAAAATTAAAGATACAATCCGGTCACCACACGAGTTTAACGATTCCCTATCAAAGAGGAATATCCAAAACTGYCACTTATGGGTTTAAAACTACTTATGGGGATTAATAAGTCCTAAGTCCATAAATGTCTACTTATGTCCAACTTGATTATCTATAGTCCAAATATACATAATGTCCATATGCTCGTTAATATATTAATTTATACCGGAAGTAATGTTATAATCCAAWAAATGATCAAAATTTTACAAAATCAAATAATCCCAAAATCTCATTTTTGGGCAGAAACTAATGATACATAAAATGATCAATTTAAAGAGACTTCTAAAATGAGATAGTTTCCTATCTTTTTATATGAGATATAGCACTGAGTTATGGTAATTGTGACCAAATTTCATACATTTAGGACATGCAATAATGATTTAAATAATTTATGCAATACAATATATCACAACTGACATGGCAGATTACACCACGTTAGTAAAATACTCATTTAAAGAGTTCTACTAAGTGTTCTGCAGAAATTCAAGTTGGATTATAAACTTAACACATAAATAAAACTTTTAAACTAAGTTACATGCACACATCTGTCATTAGTTGACATATTGCACACTTAAATTAATTAAACTGGTTAATGCCTCAAAACTTGGTATTTTTGAGTGAAACTGGGTTCATATGAAACCTAACTCATAAAAGAATATTTCAGAAGAAGAATCATACACAAAGAGCAAGTAAATAAAGAGATATTAGCATACAAAGTAGGAGTTACCTACTGGTGGTTTCACAGTTTGCACACCTAAAGTGTTTTAGGTGTTCGGAGAACAAAACTCCATATTTTCATGTGATTTCACTTGCACGCAGAAGATAACTCATATAGTTAACTCGCAAAGGAAGAATCATCCTTTTTCATCGAGTTTTGAAAGAGATATGGTCATTGAAACATATATATACAAATCTGTCAGATTCGGACAAATTGCATGCTCACTTTGTTTTGAGTAGTTTAAACCTCAAATCACCACATTTTTGAATGAAATCAGTGGCATTTGAAAGGTAACTCATTAATTTAACTTCCAGAAGAAAAATCAATGATTTTGAATGATTATCTAAAGAGTTATGATTGTTTAAAGTAGGGTTTACCCACTGAAAAACTCTCAGATGCATATACATAATGTTTTGACTATTTGGGGAGTAAAAACTCAATGTTTTTGAGTGAGACCAATTGGATTACAACCCCAACTCAATAAATAAACTTTTAGAAGAAGATTCATAACATTTGAACATATTATTATCAAGATATRGAYGATTTATGCACATGCACATAATCTGTCAGCACCTAAAAATGCCATTTTTGAGAATCAAGCTCACATACAACATGATTTTACCTATCTTCTTGAGTTCTAATRTTTGGGTCATAGWTCACCACCATCATATGAACATTTTTACATGTTTTTGGTGTGTAATCTCTCCTTAAAACTCAAAATTTTCGGAGGTTAGAAGATAGTAGTTTAAAATGCATAAAAAGTGGGTTTTTTCTCCCAAAATTTGCAAGAAAAGATGAAGATGGAGTTGTCACCTTGATTTGTGATGAGAGGAATGTAATATTTTCAAAATCCTTGCTATTTTGATGGAGAAACATAGAGAAATGGGCTGGAGTAGGAAGGATGAAGAAGATGATTCTTAGGTGACTCTTGAGTTYAGAGAGAGAGAGGGAGAGGAGTTTCAAAATTTGAAATGAGAAAATGAGTTGTAATTGGAGAAATGATGATATTTATATGTGGGTAATAGGAGGGGGGGCGCGGCCATGGGGGGCCAAGCCCAATATATATATATATATATATATATATTTAACATTAAGCACAAAAATGCTAGAATGTCATTTTTCTCAAACTATAAACCCATGATGGCTAAATTCATTTAAATAAAAATGTTTTATATATAAAACACTAAAACTTTGTGTTTTATATAAATTGGGTATAAATTGGAGCATTTGGCATTGTATAGGACGTTTCAGATAGTTACAGGTAGGAACCGGACTTTCTAAGCAACTACTGAAAACTCTATAAATTTTTCGGCCAAACAAATCTAACTAACTCCTAATCTTATAAATTATCTTCAATAACACTAATATAATCTTAATAAGAGCTAACCTGGAAGTTCAAATTTGACAGTTGTCACAATGAACTTGTTCTCTTGAACAACTAACAACAAGTTATTATCTTATTTCATTACTTGGTTATAATGTAAGTTTCTATACACTTGTTCTTCTTGAAAAACCCTAAATTTTCTTGTTGATTTTTTAAAAGAAGTTTTATCATTCAAAACTTATAGTTTTCACTTTTATCTTGTATGGGAGGCAAGACTGGTGAACAAGACCAAGCGTCCATAGTTGCATTGAACATTGGCATTTCTATCATTCGCCAGAGGCCAATCAACTTTGTTCGCGTTATTTTCAAACACTTGGTGATGAAGTTGAACAAGCGTCAAAGAGAAAAGGTGGTGCCCTGCACTAGATTCATGTGCATAGTGTTTGTTAGCTCTCATTTCATTTAATGTAAAAGTATGGAAAAAGTAAAATACTGCAAGTGTTGACAGAAAAGGTTCCACCACACAAGACCACAGAGGACCAACAACAGAAGATGTTCAATCGTACAAGTGAAGAGTGACAGAACCTCTGTTGTCTATCACAGAGGTTCTGGAAACTAGTCCTCTATAATCAAAGCGTACAAGTCTAAGATGACAGAACCTCTGTTGTCTATCACAGAGGTTTTGGAAGATGATCCTCTGGAATCAAGTGCTCTCAAGTCACATCTAGCAGAGCCTCTGGGATGGCTCACAGAGGGTCTGCAGTTTTATCTTCTGTGAAGAACTTCTTTACTGTTTTACTTAGGTTAGTTAGCTTCTCGTGCTTATCACGTGACTATGTTTGTAATCTGCTTTATTTGAATGGCTTAGATGAATTTGTACGTCTAGGTCATGTCAGAAAAGCCGTTAGGAACGAGTATAAATAGCAGCGTAGGCCTTTGTAATTCAGTGTGCTTCCACATTGTATTGTTAACATTTTCAATCAATTGAAAATCATTTGAAGCTACTCTCTCATTGTTCATCATTCATCATCTGTGTTCTTCATTGATTATTTACTCTATTTGTTCTTATTGTTTCTGCTGCACTGTTAATGTTTAAAGATCATCCAGAGTATTTGATTAATTTCCAAAACTGAGTTAATCGATCCTATCAGTGTTTGCTAAGATATTTAGCAACAAATACCCCACAAAAGGAAACTTGTTTATTTCCAGGCTTGGGTCTAGAATTTTGGACCACATGTCTAAACATGTAGATATTGCACTTTTTGCTCTTATGGACCCGTCGTGCAATACTATTTCATCTTCTAACAACTATGCAAGTATGTCTTTCTTCCCTTGCTCCGTTGGTCAAGACTAAGGCAAAATCCCTCAATCTATCCCAACCACCACCACCCTCTATTCTAAAAGAACCTCCTCTGAAGCCACTCTTGGTTCTCCATCGAGTGCCAAGAAAGCCAAAAAGGGGCTTCCCACATTCCTGGTTGTTACCTCTTAACAGGTTTCACTCATTGCAACAAGCCTTATCCTTGAGGCAACTTTTGCTATTACCCCTCCTAACTCTTAAATGATTTCTTCAGTCACTGTTAGACCCCATAAGTATTATGATGAAGTAATGAAGACAAACAAGTGATGAAGAACGAGAAGGCCGATGGAAGACTTCAAGGAAAAATGACTAAGTCTGAAGAACAACCAGAGGGTCGATGAACTGACCAGAGATGCGATGGAAAGTGCATCTCCATAACCCCTCTGGGCATTAACACTTGGAGTTTCTGTGACAGCCGTCAAATTCGAACTCCCAGGTTAGCTCTTATTAAGTTTGTATTAGTGTTATTGAAGATAATCTATAAGATTAGGAGTTAGTTAGGTTAGTTTGGTAGAAAAATTTCTAAGAGATTCCGGCAGTTGCTTAGAAAGTCCGGTTCCGACCCAAATTTATCTGAAACGTCCTATACAGTACCAAATGCTCTAATTTATACCCAATATATATAAAACAYTAAGTTTTAGTGTTTTAAATATAAAACCTTTCTATTTAAATAAAATTAGTCATCTTGGGCTTTTAATTTGAAGAAAAATGTCAAAATTGAGAAAATGACATTTTATGCATTTTGGGCTTTGTTTTTAAAAACAAAAATTTATTTTGAGTTGGGTTGGGCTCTCCATGGCCGGCCCCTCTCTCCCCCAATTCCCTCCCATATTCCACATATAAATAGCATCAATCTTCTTTAATTCTCATAACTCTCATTTCAAACTTCAAAACCCCCCTCTCCTCTCTCYYSCTAAAAACTCAAGAGTCATCTTSAGTATCATCTTCRTCCTCCAACCCATCCAGCCGAATTTCTTCATAATCCTCATCATTTTTGCAAGAGTTTTGAAGATATTTCATCCAATTCATCCACAACAWGGTAACACATTCATCCCTTTCTTTTTCTTGTAAGTTTTGGGAGAAAAACCCATTTTTTATGCATTCCTTATCATCTATCTTCTAAGTTCCGAAAATATTGAGTTTTAAGGAGAGGTTATACACCAAAAACATGTAAAATGTTTATATGTTGGTGGTAATCTATGACCCAAACACTAGAACTCAAAAAGATAGGAAGAAATCATGATTTTATGTAAGTTTATTTCTTAAAAATGTCATATTCTTGTGCTGACAGATTCTGTGCATGTGCACAAATCGTCTATATCTTGTAAATGTTATGTCCAAATGTTATGAGATTTCTTCTAAAAGTTTATATATTGAGTTGGGGTTGTAATACAATTGGTCTCACTCAAAAACATTGAGTTTTGACCCCTCAAATGCTCAAAACATTATATATGTGCATCTGAGAGTTTATAGTAGGTAAACCCTTCTTTAAACGGCCATAAATCTATAGATAATCATTCAAATTCATTTATTTTTCTTCTGGATGTTATTTTAATGAGTTACCTTTCAAATGCCACTGATTTCATTTAATATGGTGGTGATTTGAGGTTTTAACTACTCAAAACAAAGTGAACATGCAATCTGTCCGAATCCGACAGATTTGTATATGTATGTTCCAATGACCATATCTCTTTCAAAACTCGATGAAAAAGGATGATTCTTCTTTTGAGAGTTAACTATATGGGTTATCTCTTGCATACAAGTGGAATCACATGAAATTATGGATTTTTGATCTCCAAACACCTAAAACTCTATAGGTGTCCAAACTGTGAAACAACCAGTAGGTAACTCCTATTTTGTATGCTAATATCTCTCTACTTATTTGTTCTTAGTGTATGATTCTTCTTCTAAAATGTTATTTTATGAGTTAGGATTCATATGAATCCAGTTTCACTCAAAAATATGAAGTTTTGAGGCATTTACCAATTTAATTAAGTTAAGTGTGCATTCTGTCAACTAATGACAGATGTGTGCATGTAACTTTATGGTACCATATCTTCCTCTTAATTCATCCAAAATGAGTGATTTTTGGTTTGAAAGTTTCTTATAAGTGTTAAGTATATAATCCAACTTCAATTTCTATAGAACACTTAGTAGAACTCTTTTAAGGAGTGTTTTACTATCATGGTGTAATCTGCCATATCAGTTGTTTTAAGTTCTATTGCATAAAATTATTTGAATCATTTTTGCATGTCCAAAACACATGAAATTTGGTCACGATGACTATAACTCAGTGCTATGGCCCATGTAAAAAGATTGGAAATTATCTCATTTTAGAAATCTCTTTAATTTGATCTTTTTAGGTATCATTAGTTTTTGCCCAAAAATGAGATTTTGGGATTTGTTGATTTTGTAAAATTTTGATCTTTTTATTGGACTATAGCATTGCTTCCGGTATAAATTAATACATTAACGAGCATATGGATATTATGTATATTTGGACTATGGATAATCATATGGGACATAAGTAGACAAGTATGGACTTAGGACTTATTAAACCCCATAAGTAGTGTTAAATCCATAAGTGATGGTTTTGGATATTCCTCTTTGATAGGGAATCGTTGAACTAGTGTGGTCATTGGATCGTATCTCTAATTTGCAGAGCATTGCAAAAGTGTGAGTATTCACAGCCCCTCTTTTGAAAGTATTTATTACGTTTTGGGGTGAAAAGCA
>NC_037535.1:7074928-7086568 GCF_001531365.2 Cynara cardunculus var. scolymus
AGTATCCCATACGGATTTCGAAGTTTTGAGTTTCATCACAGAGTGATATATCTCATCAGGAAGAGACATAGCTATTATAGACCGAGCASGCGTGTCTATAGCTATTTTCTTCTTGTCCTCATCGCTCCACTGATGTGGAAGCTTTGGAATCTGCCGTTCAGGAATTGCGACAGTCATAGCTGTTGCTGGAATAGCCAGAACAATAGCAAATGGAATATATGGTCCATTTTCTATGTAGTGTGGAATTTCAGGATCCACACCTTCCAGAAAGAGGGACATCCGGTTCTTCCAGAGACTAAAATTGTCACGGACAAACCGGGGTGGTTTGGCAAGAGAGCCATTATCCTCTGTGTGTGTGTTTGTGATTTGTAAAGCCATTTAAAAGCAGTAAGTTATCTAAGAAAAGATAAAATAATACAGAAAGTTAGCTAAACACAAGGAAAGAAAAAAACACTGCTCTGATACCACTTGTTGGTCTCGTAAGGGTCTACAAGAATAGAAACAGTTTGTAGAAGGGGGGAGATGAATACAAACACAGTATTTTCAAATTTAAAATATATATTGATAGAGAAGATCAATACAGATTTTACAAGACTGTTTGTGCAAAGATAAGGTAAAAAAACCTATCTAAACAATATTTGGATACACAAAGATCTTTAGCAATTACAAGAAAAGAGATTGCTAAAAGGAAGATCTTTTACTTAAGCTAGAAGATGCTTGAAGTAAGAATAGGATAGCAGAGAAATGCGCACACTCTGCATGGAGAAGAAACACTCTATTTATACCCAGTGCATTAAATGAACATTTAATGCAATATGGTAGGTTTAGAGTGCGTGTCAAGCCTTAAGAGGAAGACTTGTCCTTTGCTACAGTGAATAGTACAAAAGCACTATTTTTKAGCAGACATCCTTGCCTAAAGTTGGTGGACAAAGAGTYGACTAATCGGCTCCGTACCGTACTAACTTTTGCAAGGGTATGGGTTTGTCCTTTGTGTGCATAAGGACAAGACAACAACAATCGTGCTAAGCAAACTTCATTTGATCGCTGAATGCTGGAATGATCTGGAGGTCTCATCATCATTCACTGAAGCTAGAGCAGTCTTCACACATAAGTGTCAGGCTTGTTATCACTAAATACCGCTTCAGATAACGTACTTGCCAGTCTCTAATCTTCAGTTTCAGTCTTCGACGTTTGCTGAAGGTTCTTTGGTGTGAGTGTTGTCTTCTTGAAGTATTGCTGTCTCTGATGAATTTACAATGCAAGTTCTTCAGCGATCACTGAACATACTCAGTGATGATTGCTGGAACTGAAAATACAGAAACACAAATACAACATGGAAAGAAAAATGGATTATCATCAAATTATTGAGAGAGAGGATCAGCATAAAAGCTAGTCTAAAATAATCTAGCTTTGATTACAAAGAGCACTAAGAACTTTTAGAAAACTAAGCTTTTGAAACACACAAACACTCTTGCATAGAAACATTAAGAGAGAAGAATAACGAATAAGAGGATGACTTCTTAGACAACAGTGAGAAATGAGTTCTTATGAACTACTTATACCATGTGCATTTAATATAAGGGGTTGGTACAATGCACATGTCACTTGGAGAGATCTTTGTTGGTACAACTTGTCCTTGAGTTGGGCAGACTTTGGTCGTATATGAACAATGCACTAAGGGAGTGGTTATACATGAAAGGAGACAATAAAACACTGTTGCACTGTACCTTTTTGTCACATAGTGCATGGATTTTGAATCTTGCAATAGTGAATAAGACTAGGCTTGATAAACAAGATTCATGTTGAACTAGGAAGACGATGCTGAGATTTTCTTCAACTATAGTTGAGTTATTGCATACTCACTTCACATCTTTAGATAAGATGACTCACTGGAACTGCTTCAGGTCTTCTTGTCTTTATCTTCAGCTACGTCTTCGATATAGCATGAAGTGTTTCATTGCTATGTGAGGCTTTGTCTTTGGGGTCACTAAGTTTGTTCCATAAAATAAAATCACTGAGAGAACATTTAGAGATATTAATCATATATTCTAAATTCAAAGTACATTTTCAGCTATCACTGAACAGACTCAATGGGTGATTGCTATCAGCTAAAATTTATTACAAGAATTCACCAAGTATATAAGGTTATCATCATCAAATCACTAAGGAGGTTGAGAATGATCAACACATTTATCTGTAAAATCTTAAAATCATATGATTTTATTAAGGATTTTTTTTAAGTATTTGTTATAACCGGGCATTGATTTTTGGGATTGAAAGGTTTAGGGTTGATTTTGAATTATGACAATAAATTAAGGGGTGAAATTTTGAAAATTTGTTTAAATATCTTTTCTTATGACCGCCTCATTCTTTTTAAAAATGTACATGTGTGTTCTTGTGCCATATTATTATTTCCTTTTTGGGAAAAATTGAAAAGAGATAAGAGAAAAAGAAAAGTTCCTTTGTGGTTTGTTTCCTGGGTTCGAAGAAATAGAAGAAAGAGGAAGAACTTGATTACGTGATTTTTATCTGGTTATTTGTTGCTGTTAAAGTCTTCATCTACTTGTGTTAACAAAGTGAGTTTTTATTTAAAAGCTTGACTTGAAATACTTTTATATGGAACTATATCGGTTCGTATTTGGGGTGTTTTGGAACATAATTATATGTTTTTCTATTAGCATAATTTGGGTTTTTTATATGTTATTATCAAGAGGTGTACATTTTGTAATAAAGGTGACATAATTAGAAGCTGGGTAAATTTGTAATAAAGGTGACATAATCAAGAGTTGGGTAGATTTGTAATAAGGGTGACATAATCAGGAGTTGGGTATACTGAGATAAGGGTGGTATAATCAGGAGCTAGGCATACTGGGATAATGGTGACATAATCAATTTTTGGAAATGATATTTTTTGATCATGTGATATTATTTTCGCATCTTTATGATGCGATTGGGTTGATTTTTGTCTCATGTGTTTAATGCGAAGTTTTGAGATGGATGAAATTAGTTGTTTTTATCGCATCCTTATGGTGCGAGAAGTGGTGTTTATCGCATCAGTGTGATGCGACAATTGTGTTTATCGTATCCTTATGGTGCGACAAGTGAGTTTATCGCATCTGTTGGATGGGACAAGTTGGGGTTATTGTATCTCTTGGATGCGATAAGTTGAGGTGATTGCATCTATTGGATGCGATAAAATGTGTTTATCGCATCTGTTGGATGCAACAAAAATGTGTTATCGCGTCAATGAGACGAGACAAGTTGGTGTGTTATGTGTTTGATGCGACAAGTTTGGTATCTCGTTGGGTTTGATGCGGTGAAATGGGGTTGTCTTATCTATATGATGCGACAAATGAAGGCTTGTTATAATAAACGATATTTACATATTATCTGTCAAAGATTGGCTTTCCAAAAGTGTTTTGGTAATTTTCACCCTGCAATAGCAATCAAGAGAATTACTCACTAGACCTTATGGTCTAACCCTGGTTTGTTTTAAAAAATGTGTATTACAGGTCGGACACATGTGGAAGGTAAAGGGAAAGGGAAGATGTGAAGGGATTCGTTAATGTTTTACATCTATGGATTTTGTGAAGATGAATTTATGTATATATTTGAGAAGTGTTATATATACAAGTCATGTACTTTGTATGAGCAAAAAGTTTGTAGCTACTTTTGTATGTAGTTATATGTGTACATCTGGGACCAATGTGTATATTTGTATCTCATGTTATATGAAATATATGTGTTGTTGATTCTCTCTCTCAGTGATTTGATAATAATCCCTTTTACCTTATACGAAGTAATTTATGTTTTTGTCTTTCAGTTCCAGCGATCATCACTGAGTCTGTTCAGTGATCGCTGAGAACATGTAATGTAAATCCATCAACGACAGCGATACTTCAAGAAGACAAAACTCACACCAAAGAACCTTCAGCGAAATTCGAAGACTGAAACTGAAGATTAGAGACTGGCGAGTACGTGATCTGAAGCAGTATTCGGTGATTACAACCTGGTCTACACATATATGAAGACTGCTCAAGCCTCAACGAATGCTGAAGAGACCTTTAGGTTATTCCAACATTCAACGATCAAAAGAAGCTTGTTGGGCACGATTGCTTTTGTCTTGTCCTTATACACACAAAGGACAAACCCATACCTTTTCTAAAGTATAGTATGGTACGGAGCCGATTAGTTGACTCTACAACCCACCAACTTTATGAAAGGATGTCTGCTCATGAATAGGATTTTGTACTATTCACTGTAGCAAATGACAAGTCTTTCTCTAAAGGCTTGACACGTGTTCAAACCCTACTATGTTGCATTAAATGTGCATTTAATGCTATGATTATAAATAGATGTGTTCTATATCCATGCAGAGATACTCTAATACTTACTCTTGAACTCTAACTCACGTTCGTAAGTAAAAGAACACATATCTAAGAACACAATACGCTTATCTTCAAAAGCAAGTTAGAATCACCTTTTAGTATTTTAAATAGTTCTTACCTAGAAATAACTTATTTCCTTCTAAGTCTTTTACAACAAATCTTTTCTCTATTTGCTAAGAATTAGTGTGTAACTTTAGATTATTTAGATAGATTTTATTTACCTTATCTTTCTGCAAATAATCTTGTAAAAAATATTTTAAATTTGAAAAGTTTATTGTGTTTGTATTCATCCCCCCCCTTCTACAAACTGTTATATACATCTTGTAGACCCTAACAGGACCAACAAATGGTATCAGAGCAGTGTATTCTCTATTCTTGTTGTTTAGTTGTTTTTCTACATTATATTATCTTCTTCTCTAGATAATCTTATTGCATTTAAATGGCTTTACAAAACACAAACACACATTTTCAAGATAATGGCTCTCTTGCCAAACCACCCCATTTTATTCGAGACAACTTTAGTTTTTGGAAAAATCGGATGTCCCTCATTCTGGAAGGTGTGGATCCTGAAATTCCACACTATATAGAAATTGGACCATATGTTCCATATGCTATTTCTCCGGCTGTTCCTGAAACAACTACGACTGCCGCGATTCCTGAACGGCAGATTCCAAAGCTCCCTCATCAATGGAGTGATCAAAATAAGAAGAAGATATCTATTTACACTCGTGCAAGGTCTATAATAGCTATGTCTCTTCCCGACGAGGTTTATCACTATGTGATGAAACTCAGAACCTCTAAAGCCATGTGGGACACTTTATCTGTTCAATATGAAGGAACCTCTCAGGTTCAAGAATCTCAGAAGATTAATCTAGTAAGACAATATGAAAGCTTTCTCTATGGAAAGACTGAAACTTTGTCTGAAGTACATCAACGCTTTAATTGTCTTCTTATAGATTTAAGGACTGTAGGCAGGGAATATTCTAACTCTGAAACTTTGACGAAGTTTCTAGAATGTCTCCCTGAGTCTTGGGACACTTATTCCATGTGTCTCAAGATGTCCAATGGCATGTCCTCTTTCTCTCTCTCAGCATTCTCTATGGGATACTATTCAATCATGAGCAGCCTCGTCAGTTGAAAAGAAATCTGATTAAAGATTCTAGTGAAATGAAGTGCTCTCCGTTAGCTCTAATCTCTGAAGATGCTTCAGCTGAAATCCTATCTTCTTCTTCTTCTTCTTCTTCTTCTTCTTCTTCTTCTTCTTCTTCTCTTCCTCTTGTTGTCATTACTGAGTTAGATTTTACTAATTCTGAGGATTTATCAGAATATGATCTCGCAGATTTTGATGAATCACTGGCGTTATTAACTAAATCTTTTAAGAGATTCACTAATAAAAGTAACTTCTGCAGATCTCCTTCGCTGACCATAAAGAAAAATCCAAAGTCTGATAAGATAGACAAGGCTTTAGCGATCTACTACAACTGTCACTGCAAGGGTCATTTTGCTGGTGAATGCAGGTCTAAGTAGGTTGTGATGCCATCTTCCAAAACCCCATCCTCCTTTAGATCTAAGGATAAAAAAATACCTGAAGCTGAAGGAGAAGTATAAGAAGATGAAAAACTTCCAGTGAAAGGCCAAGGGTCTTGTCGTTGAAGAGCACGACTGTGCTGATTCATCTGATGAGGAAGATACGACCTATCTTTGCTTAATAGCCAAAGATGTCAAATAAGAAGCTTCAGAGACATCAACTTCTAATGATCCCTCATCATCCTCACCTGCTCAGGTATGTCTCTTGAATGAACCCTCTTCTTCTAGCCTATCAGCATTAGACATGCTGACGGTGGACCTTTACAATGCCCTGAATGGCAAGTCTAAAGCAGAAATGCTTAATCTTGATCTTTAAGAACAATTGAAGATTTGTCATTCAAAGATCAAAGAGCTGACTAAGGTTGAAGAAAATCTTAAGGATCAGGTCATTATAAACCAAACCATCACTGTCGAACGCGAACATGCTATAGCTGAGCGTGTGCAAGCAATTGCTGAACTCAAGGCTGAGAAGGCTACCATAGAAGGATGGTGCAAAGCCTCTGTCAAGGCCTCAGATATCATTAACGCTCAGATCCCTGCCAAGATAAGGACTGGTCTAGGATTTTCCTATGATCAGGAAGACAGTGTCACTGACAGGTCCATGCTCAAGTTTGGTACCTTTGTCTCTTCCATTCCTGACACTTCTTCCTCTTAGTCTTCTTTCACTGAGAGTCATCTTGATGGAACTCCTTTGAGTTCAGGTTGCAAAGACAAGGGTAAATCCATTGTCAAAGCATATCTTCCCAAGAAGACTAACAAGTCAAATAGATCTAAATCTATTCCTTCAGCTTGTAAACCTTCTTCTTCTTCAGGGACTAAGAAATCTGAACCTTCTTAAAAATCTAAGTCTCAGCTCAAGGTGAATACTTCACCTAAGGACTCCAAATCCTCAAAAGTTCCTCCTAGAATTAATGAGAAGGGAATCCTTAGAGTTGGTCCCTCTTCAAATCTGGTACTTCCTGGCCCTAAAACTAACTTCAGCTGTAGGAAGTGTAAACACTGTGGTGAAACTACACATATTGCAGTAAGTGTCCTTCTGCCGCCAAGGCTGGTCGACTAGCTAAGGGCAAGAAAGTAGCTAAGGCTAAGAAAAGTTGCTAAAGCAAAGGTGAAGAAAACCACCAAAGCGAAATCAACCACTAAAGTTGTTAAAGCAACCAAGGTGAAGAAAACCACTGAAGCCTCTTCTTCAGGCTTAGTGAAGACAACTACTGATGGTAATCCTTTAGTATTAAATGTTGTAGTTCCCACCACTGAAGCCTCTTCATCAGGCTCAATGAAGACACCCACTAACTCTATCTCACTAACGTCAGAGGTTGTTCTCCTTTCCACTAAAACCTCTCCAGGTTCAGTGAAGCCATCTGTTGATGTTGGTTCTTCAGCTCAGTAAATGAAGCCTCTAACATTGCTGGACCCAAATAGATGGGTACCAAAAGAATTTTTAAACTGTTCCCTTGTGCAGAAAGTTAAAGGCATATGGTATCTAGATAGTGGATGCTCAAGGCACATGACCGGAGACAAATCTCTGCTCATTGACTACAAGAAAGAAAAGAGGACCTTCCGTAACCTTTGGAGGTAATGGAAAAGAATATATAAAAGGTTTTGGTATATTAACCAATGGTGCAACCACATTCAGGCGTGTTGCATATGTTGAAGGATTGAAGCACAATCTTCTCAACATTAGTCAGCTTGTGACAAAGACTACATGGTGAAGTTCTCCAAGAATTCATGCTATGTCTATGACTATGATAATAAGGTTGCCTTGACCGGTTCTCATTTAGAGAATTTCTATATCATCAATATGGATTCTTCTATCACTGAGAATAGTTGTATCTTCTCTAACGCCTCGTCAGACATCAACTGGCTATGGCACAAACGACTTTCTCATCTTAACTTCAAGACACTCAATGAGTTGTCTAGAAATGATCTTGTCACTAGTCTTCCTCAATACTTCTTTGCAAAGGAATCTCTTTGCTCAGTGTGTGAGAAAGGAAAACAAACAATTGCTAACTTTAAGTCAAAGCAAATCTCTTCAGTGACATCGCCTCTTCAGCTACTGCACATGGATCTCTTTGGTCCTGTTAATGTGCAATCTATTATTGGAAAGAAGTATACACTTGTCATTGTTGATGAGTATTCTAGATACACATGGGTCTTCTTTCTCATATCCAAGAATGAAGCACCTGAAGACATCATTTCATTCATCAAGAAAATAGAAGTGCTTAACAACATTAAAGTACGATCTATTAGGAGTGACCGTGGTACTAAATTCAAAAACAGTACTATGGATAACTTCTGTGAGGACAAGGGAATTTCTCACAACTTTTCTTCAGTGAGAACTCCTCGGCAAAATGGGGTCACTGAAAAGAGAAATCGAACAATCATTGAGGCTGTTCGATCAATGCTCAGCGAGTCCCACCTCCCTACTCATTTCTGGGTTGAAGCTGTCAACATCGCTTGTTTCACTCAAAATCGGTCGCTAATCATTAAGAGGTTCAAGAAGACAACTATGAACTTTTCTATGGTAGAAAGCCTTCTATTAGCTTTCTGCATATTTTTGGTTGCACGTGTTTTATTCTCAACAACCGTGATCAACGAGGAAAGCTCGATCCCAAAGCTGATGAATGAATCTTTCTTGGATATTCTTCAGTATCCAAAGCCTTCAGAGTATTCAACAAACACCGACAAACGATAGAAGAAACTATTCATGTCACTTTTGATAAATCTCAGTAGCTAATTCAAAACCCATCTTAAATGATGACGATGAATTAGAAAACTGGATGTTCTCTCATTATTGACAACCTGAAGCGTCCTTCAGCGTTCCTCTCAACACTGAAGCTCTAGAAGCTGAAGATGAACCATTAATCATTCCAGTTGCAGCTAGTCACACCAACGTGTCTTCTTTAGAGATCGTTGTTGTGCCCATTTGCTATGTTCCTCCTTCTACTTCAAACACTGATCAATAGTGAATGAAATGCCTTCAACATATGAACCTATTTCAGTCCCTGAATCTGAGGCTCCCTTAGCAATTGTTCCAATCGTTGAAGACACTGTAGCTGAAGCTTCAGATGATAATCCTCTACCAACTCAACGATGGACTAAAGACAATCCAATTCATCAAATTCTTGGTGATCCAGGTGCAGGTATTAAGACTCGTTGTGGTCTAGGTAATATTTGTCTCTTTGTCAACTTTCTCTCTTTAGTTCAACCCAAGAAGATAAGTGATGCTATCTCAGACCCTAGTTGGGTCATTGCCATGCAAGAGAAGCTCATTGAGTTTGATAGGAACAAAGTCTGGTACCTTGTCCCACGTCCATTTGACAAGACAGTGATAGGCACCAAATGGGTCTATTGCAACAAGTTAGATGAAGAAGGTGTGGTAACCCGTAACAAGGCTCGACTTGTTGCTATGGGTTATAGACAAGAAGAAGGAATCGACTACGACGAAACCTTCGCACAAGTGGCTAGACTCGAAGCAATTCGACTCTTCCTAGCCTTTGCTGCTTATAGAGACTTTAAAGTCTACCAAATAGATGTAAATAGCGCTTTCTTTAATGAAAAACTTCAAGAGGAAGTTTATGTTGAACAACCTCCAGGGTTTCTTGACCCTAAGGGTGCGTTTGGTATGTGGAACAGGGTGGGACAGGACAGAACAGGACACACTTGTCCCATGTTTGGTGTGTTTCTAAGTGGAACTAAGTGGAATAAGAATGGGACACGCGAGTTCTGCCTAATACCCTGGAACTAAGTGGAACTCAAAGTTATTTCCCTCATTACCCTTTTCCCCTTTACCCGGCTTCTTCACAAAACCTAACACAGCCTCCATCGCTCCTCCTCCATCGCTTCCTCATCGACCGCGACCAGGACCATCGACCGCGACCAGGACCATCGACGGCGACCAGGACCATTGACGACGACCATGTCTGCGAGTTTCGATCGGCGTTCATCTCTTCAAATCTGTTCCAATCGACGGTATGATTCTCTCCTCTCCATATCCAATCGAGGTTTTTCTCCTCTCCATATCCAATCTGTTCAACATTTTAGCACTKTGCGTTTGAAATTTTTGTTATAAGCTTACGATGGTCAAAAAATAAGGAACCGTATGGGTGTTTGCAGAAAAAATGATCAAGCAACCCATACCTAGGGTGGTTTCTTTGATTTACTTTTGGTATTTTGGTAGGTTGAAGTTGATGCATTTMTGTTGATGCATTTCTGTTTGCATTTCTGTTTGCATTTCTGTGACATATGTGGTCAAGTTGATACATTTCTGTTGATATATGTGGTCTGGTTTTGGGGATTTATAATCATCATAAGACCCTGTAAGYTGCATTATCATGTCAAGAACATAATATACATCCAACCAAGGATTAGTAGATGACAACAAATGTAAATATCTCAAAGCTTGGTGTGATTCCAATTCCAGTTGGAACATGGTCTGCTGCTGCAACATGCTTCTCTTCTCAAGAACAATAATTCTGTAATTACTTTACTATCCTAGATGCTTCAATGATCTCATCTTGTATTTGGTAGGTTTCTTTGATTTACAATGGATGCCATGTTCTAAACCCCTGCCTTTGATATTAGTTTGTTAGAAACAATGTTTTCATTTGGAGCATCCATATTCTCTGTTTTCATTTATGGGGATCCAATCCAAATATACCTATTTATGCATCTGCAATAAGATAGTTGTGTCTTTGCRTTTGGTTTACAAATTTTCTCAATGTTGTGTTAGTAAAAGGGGGATTTTAGATATTTGATTATTAGTTGTGTCTTCCCGTTAAACTCCATCTCATTTTTTAAACATTTTATAGTGACTCCATCTCATTTTTTTATGTAGAATGGATCGAAACCATGTACTTGTAGTTGTTAAAGTGTTGAAATCTTATATTGACTTGCTCATACTTTTGGTCAATTTTGCGGATTGGTTAATTGAATATGAACAAAGACAAGATCGGAGGAGAAGTTTAAGGCAAAGAACATTCACYAGATTACAAGTTAGATCCATAGAAATCCAACGCATCACACGTGAAAGTGACATTATTTGTGTGAATGAGTTGCGAATGGATAGGAATGCATTTGCTATTTTGTGTGAGTTGCTAAAAACACGGGGTGGACTATTAGATGATGGTAACGTGACAATTGAAGAACAAGTTGCTACATTTGTAAACATTTTAGCACATCACACCAAAAATAGATGTCTTCAAGTTAGATTTTATAGGTCGGGGGAAACATTTAGTAGGTATGTTCATCGAGTTTTAAGTGCTTTGTTGCGATTGCAAGACATTTTGTTTAGCAAACCAACTCCGGTAGAGGATGATTGTACCGACAGAAGATGGAAGTGGTTTAAGGTAATCCTTGTTAGCTTCTCTCATCACATGTGATATAAATTTTTTACCATTTAGCTAAAACCAAGTTATTTTCTTTATAGGGTTGTCTAGGAGCAATAGATGGAACATACATTGAAGTGACTGTACCCGAGTCCGATAAACCACGATACCGAACAAGAAAGGGTTATATTGCGATTAATGTATTAGGTGCATGCACTCGGGACATGAAATTCATCTACGTTTTATCTGGTTGGGAAGGTTCAGCTACCGATTCTAGGGTACTACGAGATGCGGTTACACGAACTAATGGTTTAAAAGTCCCAATGGGTACTTACTAT
>NC_037535.1:7088298-7121575 GCF_001531365.2 Cynara cardunculus var. scolymus
ATTTCACTTTTTGTTTGTGAATATGATGTTTAAATCTTTTGATTTATTAATGTGAGTTTTTAATTACAATTGATTTTGGAAATTTTTTGGTATTTTTAAATAGTATTTGTAAGCATTTATTATATTGATTATTTAGTGAAAAAAAAACACTAAACAGGTTACTGGGGGTAAATTGGTCATTTTAACCTGTCATGTCCTGTCCTGTCATGTCTTACCAAACGCTGAACAGCTGTCCTGTCCTGTCCTGTCCTGCCCTGCCCGCGCACCAAACGCACCCTAAGTATCCAAACCATGTCTATCATTTGGATAAAGCTCTTTATGGGTTGAAACAAGCTCCCCGTGCCTAGTATGATACCCTCTCCTCATTTCTCATATCTGAGAAATTTGTTCGTCGAAAGATTGACCAGACCTTATTTCTTAAACAAGTTAAAGGTCATATCATTCTAGTCCAAATTTATGTCGATGATATTATTTTTGGCTCCACTAATCCCTCTTTATGTTTTTGATTTGCTGATCGCACGAATAAAGAATATCAAATGAGCATGATGGGAGAACTAACTTTCTTTTTAGGTCTCTAAATCAAGCAATCAGATAAAGACGTTTTTATCAGTCAAAGTAAGTATGTCTGCGACATGCTGAAGAAGTCTGATCTATCAAATAACTCATCTATGAAGAATTCAATGGCTCATCCCCTCTCTTTTAACAAGGATCCAAATGGAAAGCCTGTAAACGTAACTGTTTATAGAGGAATGATCGGCTCCCTGCTGTATCTCACAGCTAGTCGACCAGATATCATGTATTCTACTTGATTATGTGCACGATATCAATCTGAACCTAAGGAATCCCATCTGATCGCTGTAAAACGCATTTTCAGATACCTGAAGGGAACTCCTAACTTGGGTCTCTGGTACCCTAAGGGCAGGTTTTGACCTAATAGGTTATTCGGATAGTGATTTTGTAGGTTGCAAGATCGATAGAAAAAGTACCACTAGAGGATGTCAGCTTCTAGGTGGAAAGTTGGTGAGCTAGACAAGTAAGAAGCAAAACTCGGTGTCCACATCAACCGCTGAAGCTGAATATGTAGCCATTGGAAGTTGTTGTGCCCAAGTTCTTTGGATGAAAACCAACTGAAAGACTACGATCTTCAGTTCTCAAAGATTCCTATCTATTATGGTAGCACCAGTGCTATTGCAATCGTAAACAACCCTGTATTTCACTCCAGAACCAAACATATAGAGATCAGATCTCATTTTATCAGAGATCATGTTATGAATGGTGATATTGAACTTCACTTTGTTCCAACTGATTATCAGCTCGCTGACCTTTTCACCAAGCCTCTTGATGAGACAAGATTTAACATCTTGATTAGCGAACTGGGGATGCTAAACGCTGAAGAATAATTTTCTTTAGCTATACACATCAATCAGTAAGTGAAATGATTCAGTGCTCTACCTCTATCACTGAACTCTTGAGTAAATGTATCTATTCTCTCTAATGTATGTTTACTTGTTCTTTTTCTTAAAACTTAAAACAATCACTGAAGCTTTCTTTTTTCAGTGGTCAAAACGTTTTAAAAGTTTGTTTCAGTGATTCTTTCATTCGCTGAACATTTTTATGTAAGTATATCTCTTTTATACTTATCATTTCTTAAAAATCAAAATGATCACTGAATCTTTCTATCTTCAGTGATTAAAATGTTTTTAAATGTCAGTTTCAGTGATTCATTTATCACTAACACTGAAGTCCTAATGAAAATATAATCTAAGTTATTTTCAGTTCTTAAAAAAAACCATTACTGAAGCTTTTTTTCTTTAGTGATTAAAATATTTTAAAAGGTTTATTCAGTGATCTTCCTATCACTGAATGTGACTCTTCAAATTTCTAAAAAAAATTCATTTTTAAAAGAAATAGTTGATGAACCGTCTTAATGACGACATTCTCTGTTTACAGTACGAAACGCTTTGAGACGCGCAAAAAGGTCTGACATTGACCTACTTTATCTTCCATTCAATCATGGATGAGAACGTGCCATATTTCTCGTCATTGCCTTTCCTCAACCGTCATATTTTTCCTCTCTCCTACTTTGCTTCTCTCTTTCCTTCTACCTATAAATATGGGATCTCTTCCCTCATATATTTTTTTACGCTTACAAAAATATTTGACGAAACTATGCCCAAAAGAATTTGCAAGCAAGAACTCAAGAGCACTAAGAACTCGAATCCTTCGACCTTCTTCTCAAACTACTCAAAGGTCGATACTCATTTATTTGTTTACACTTAGAAATGTTCTTCTTCTTTCTATGAAACATATGTTTGAGATTTTAAGAACCTTGTTCTCTTAAAACATAAATAGAAAGATCAATAACACATTCTTATTATTGGTTATAATCTTGTTTCAAAAACACTAATCTACTTGAAAAACCCTAGTATCTCATTGTGGATTTTTTAAAAGAAGTTTTATTGATCTAAAACTTAAAACAATAACAAATTTTGGACTACTAATGAAAACTGTTTTTCATTCTTATTTCCTTACCAAAAATAGACAATGGCTACTAAGAATGTTAACTTCTCCATTGAAAACATCTCTTTCAAGGCTAACAACCATGTTGCCTTGTTGGACATTCCAACCAAGAAGACCATTTACGAAGATGCTGTTGCATTCCTTCGAATGTCCCCACTTTGCTTTGCTCTCAACCATGAACTTGCCATGGTTAGGGAGGCCCTCCAGCAGTTCTGGTTGACTGCTGAAGTGGTGCAAGAGGAAGACAAGCACGGTCGTCAGGTGGAGAAAATCTCCTTCACCTTCAATCCGATGACTTTAGTTTTGGCGTAGCCACTCTAAAGCATGCTCTACGATTTCCCAAGGGTCCCTTCGACGGTGAAGCCTCCATTGCTGAAATCATTGCCTGCCTTGACGCCATTGGCTATCAATGACCACTGAAGAAGGACTCCAGCAAGCCCCTCAAGTCGCTGTCCAAGATTGAGAAGAACAGAATGTCAGCGGTCTGGCATTACCACTTCTCCCACTTCATCCAATCTATGGATGGAAAGACTGGCAGACAGGATCAGGCCTCTCGTGTCGCTCTCACAATAGGAGTATCAGCGATTCAATGTCGCGCAATCAACTACGCTGCTGTCATTTTCAATGACCTACCAGTGAGAGAAGGTGGTACCTTACACCAGGTTCCTCTCCATGGTTTTCGCCAAGATCTTTGGCGAAAAATACTCCAAAGAAGGTAATCTCTTGGTCTGCAGGCTTGGATCCAGGATTATGGATCACAAGCTTAGGGATGAAGATGTTGCACCATCTTCACTAGTGTAATTCTCTTCCTTCCCTCCTCCTCAGGTGGTCAAGACAAAGGCAAACCCCCCTGCGTCATTCCCAACCACAAAACCCCTTCTTCCAAACGTCCTTCACAACCAACTCATGGTTCTCCTAAGAGAGCCAAGAAGGCCAAAAAGGGGATAACCACATCTCTGGCTATGACCTCTCTACAGGTCTCAGCTATTGAAACTAGCCTTAACTCGAGGCACTTTCAGTTAGCTTCCTAAGATCTTCAGTGATCCCTGACATCACTGTCGTATCAGTGGCACCTACCCCAACCACCTCAGTGACTCAAATCACTAAAGGTGTGAATATCAGCGCCGCCACCGCTGAACACCCATAAACTCTCTCAGCCATCTTCTCCTCCCCTCCATCCTTGGTCGCAACACATGTCCATGAATCATCAGTGCCAGTCCTCCCTGATGATGAGACATTCACCACTGGACATGAGGTAGCTCCTCTCGAGGCTATTCAGCGAACTGATGCTCATCCTCACGAATGTACCATGGAGCATACCAGCGATAATCCTTTGGATGTTGCTGATGACCCCTCAGGTATTCCATCTTTCTACCCTTTCATTTCTTCTAACCCAGAGCTTCCTTTTGCTCACTCTCCTTCCCTTTCAGGTCCGTCTGAGGCTCAAGCCATGAACTAAGAAGAAGAGAAGTCTGACATGGCGATGGATGTCAAGCTCATCCTCCCAGCCATCAAGACTGTCCTAATAAAGATGGACGAAGTCTATAAGGACATGCCTCACAAGGAAGACGTTGTTGTGGACCTCTCAGCTGTCAAGGCTGAAGTCCAAGATGTCAAGAGCCAGCTTTCCTCTCTCCAAGAGGCTGTAAGAGCTAATGTTGAAGCCATTGCTGCTCTCACAAGTAGGGCTGATGAATCACATGCTTAGTATTTCCAGCAGGCGGAGCTTCTACAACAAGTCCTGGTCGCTCTTCGCTAACCCGCACCAATGACTCCTCTATCTTTCATCGCTGATGACCGTGCTCAGCTTAATGAGACGCACAAAGTGACGAACAGCCTGGCCAGCACTCTAACGTGACTAGAAGAAATGATGGTCCTTCAGATTCACATCGTAGACCAACTCTCTGGCATATGCTCTCAAGACTTCGTCATAGAGGGAAAGATAAGGTCCAACGCTGCTGGACCATCTGTTGAACCTGCTGCTCCAACAACCAACGAAGTTGAAGTTTCTAGAGCTGAAGTTGATGCTGAGTTTGCCTGTGATATCCCAACCTCCAATGAAGCTGCTATAGTTGAGGACATTGATGCCATCCAAGCTGAAGCTTGTGATGATGACCTTCCCATCACCTATGCACCTATTGCTGGTGATGTGGAAGATGAAGATGATGAAGAAGATGATGAGGAAGGTGATGCTCCTGATCTCCTTGACTCCGACAACGATCTGGATGATGACGACGTCGATCCCGATGAAGATGACTTCACCATCCAGTTCCAGCATCCAACAACTGCCACCAAAGGAGTTGCCTTCAGGGATTCCGCATCCCAGGTGGAGCAAAGGGAAGAAGAGTCAGTGCCTGAAAGGAACCAGGGCCCTACGTCAAAAGGCAAAGGTTGTGCTGAAGAAGGGAATTTAAAGGTACTTATCCAATCCTCTGAACCTTTATTTGAGGACTCCACCTCTCAGGTAGTCATCATCTCCATATATCAACTCGAGATACCATCTACTACCTACGGTCGGATGGAATGGGTCCCTGAGAACCCTATCCCCAGCACTCCCACTGACCACCAAATGACTCAGCTCATGGAGTCACTCAACTAGACTAGAGTAAAAATCCCCCTTCATACCTCTAGTGGTGGTGAGTTGGACTTCCTAACAGAAGCTGAAAGACTCGAGACATTAAGAGCTAAGGATGAACTAGAACTTCAAAGGAAGCAGACTGAGGACAGCCTAAACTGGTCAAGTCTCTAGCTGAGAAAGTTCTTCCCAAGAGAAAGTCCAAAAAGAAGGTGACTGCTGTCCAAGCCCAATCTAAGCTCCTATCTCTTGCAGAAGCTGAACACGAGAAAAATCTGAAGCTGGCTGAGCGGGACAAGCGTTGGAGCGAAACAAGCATGAATAAGAGAATCATCCCTCACCCAATTAAGAGCATCAACATCAGCGAACGATCAAAAGACGATGGGACGTTGCTCTCCATGCTCATCACCAGGGACAATTTCGATGCCGTGACCGAGTACCCCTCCTATCTACGCGAATATGACTACAGCAAATGACGGGAAATCATACAAGCCATTCAACACTCCAAATCCAGACATAAGCCTATTATCGAAGACATCATCAGCGAGCTGATCAAGAAGGTGTCCATGTATGTCGCAGTCCCTGAAAGGCCAACACTGAAGAAATGTGGAAGAAAGAAATGACCCTCAAGTCCTAATGATGGACCATTCCTAAGGAACGAACATGAAACAAAGTTCTCCTTAGATGAAGTCCTGAAGGATTCTGTGAGTCCAGACATCTCTATGTTGAATATTACATTGCCAGCGAAGGGTCCTTATGTGCCCAACACTATGCACTTCAAACCTGACTCTGGAGTTATATTCCTTGACTATGACGGTGAAGTAAGATTTCAGAGAATGTCTAAGTTACTTCTATGCCCTATGGAACACCTCGTATATCTCAGGTTCTGGCTAGATGATGACTTAAGAGGAAGAGTTATGGACCAAAAGATAAAAATGAAGTTTCTACGTCGAAAAGGAGCTTGGAGAAAATGTATCAGGTTACATCAAGCTGAGCGATTTAGACTAGTTTATTTCCTTTGTAATATTGTCCATGTACTATAAACTATATCCTATATCTACTTTCAGTGATTAGTCTTATATTTTGTAAGTCTAGACATGTACTGAAACACTTGTAATATTTCCCTTGAATTTAATATAAGTATTTTCTGTGCATCATTGAAAAAGATCCCTGAAAAGAGTAATAGGGACACAAGTATATGAGTTCCAGTGTTACTCTTACATTCACTGACAATCTATAAGTCAGTGAATATGCTTTCAATTTCAGTTTCCCTTATTGTAATTTTTCTTAGACTTAAACTTAAGAAAATTTTCTAAGTAAAGACTAACTCAATGAAAAAGATCCCAAAACAGTTAAAAGGGGCATGTACTTTATATGTAACTTTTTCTTACTTTTATTTGATAAGACAACTTTCTTTATGTTGTGTTGTTATCATCAAATAGAGGGAGATTGTTGATCCTCTTTCTCAGTGATTTGATGATAATCCCTTTTACCTTATACGAAGTATTTTATGTTTTTGTCTTTCAGTTCCAATGATCATCACTGAGTGTGTTCAGTGATCGCCGAGAACTTGTAATATAAATCCATCAGCAACAACAATACTTCAAGAAGACAAAACTCACACCAAAGAACCTTCAGCGAAAGTCGAAGACTGAAACTAAAAATTAGAGACTGGTGAGTACGTGATCTGAAGCGGTATTCAGTGATTACAACTTGGTCTACACATGTGTGAAGACTGCCCAAGCCTCAACGAATGCTGAAGAGACCTTATTCCAGCATTCAGCATTCAAAAGAAGCTTGTTGGGCACGATTGCTTTTGTCTTATCCTTATACACACAAAGGACAAACTCATACCTTTTCTAAAGTATAATACGGTACATAGCCGATTAGTTGACTCAACTACCCACCAACTTTATGAAATGATGTCTGCTCATGAATAGGCTTTTGTACTATTTACTGTAGCAAATGACAAGTCTTTCTCTAAAGGCTTGACACGTGTTCAAACCCTACTACGTTGCACTAAATGTGCATTTAATGCAATATGTATAAATAGATGTGTTCTATCTTCATGTAGAGATACTCTAATACTTACTCTTGAACCCTAACTCACGTTCATAAGTAAAAGAACACACATCTAAGAACATAATACGCTTATCTTCAAAAGCAAGTTAGAATCCCTTTTTAGTATTCTAAATAGTTCTTACCCAGAACGAACTTATTTCCTTCTAAGTCTTTTACAACAAATCTTTTCTCTATTTGCTAAGAACTAATGTGTAACTTTAGATTGTTTAGATATGTTTTATTTACCTTATATTTTCACAAACAATCTTGTAAAATTTATATTGATCCTTCTTTGTCAATATATATCTTAAATATGAAAAGTTTATTGTGTTTGTATTCATCCCCCCTTTTACAAATTGTTATACACATCTTGTAGACCCTAACAGGACCAACATGTGTTTTATGCAAATGGGAGTTGAGATGTTATAATATTCCTTACAAGGATATACAATATGCATTTGTTTGATTATCATTTTAAAGAATATATTTCTAAAGATTTATAAGATCTCATGGCTTGTAATAAGTTTAGAGTATGTGGTTGAAAACAAAAGACTATATAATGGTCTATGCTTTGAGCATTTCTTTTGAACACATATATTACAAAATATAAACATTGTTAAAACTTTACATCCTTAAATACACATTTTTCAAAATTATGAACATTTATAAGTTCCTTTTGTAACTATGCCCAAAAAAATGTCAATCCAATAAAAGTAATTGTTTTATAGCCTTGTTGGTGTAATTTGCCCCAAAATAAATTATCACAACATTTTATTTAAATTATATTGATTGAAAAAAATTGTATTTTTATAAAATTCATACCAATCTATTGAATTGTTTGAACTTTTATATAAAAAATTTATAGACATGGTAAATTAAACATTATAATTATCATGAAACAAAAAGAATATTGATATATTTGTAATACTAGAATGGTACTCGCGTAATGCAGCGAGATACATCTCGATTTAATTATCTTGAATTTTAAGTAATATGCATCAATAAACAATACTTAATGCATCAAAAATGGTTTTTAAGAGTTTTTGTCAAATCCTTTATAATATAGTATAGATAATAGGTCATGGCCAAATTCGAAGCAGACATCCACCTTTACCACTATACGAAACTTTAACCTTTCTATACTATAGCATGAAAAACATATTATCCAATAAGTCACCATAGTTAACTTATGCATCTGTCAACAAAAGATCAAAATCAAAATTATATCGGTACAAGTATCACTACTTTCTTCAAGTTTATACTTTACCTTTGATGAGGCTTGAACTCTTGAGTTGTAAAAATATTACCAATGCATCTGCCAACAAAAATCAAAATTAGTTCAAGATAGAGATGGGAAAATACAGTCCAAGGATCTAAGGTTTTGAAGAATTAAACATAGATGAAGAAGTCAAAGTAATCTAATTTTGTAGAGATATAAATAAGCAAACACTAACAAAGAAATAAAGAATTGAGATAAACATTTATTAGAATTGATCCTTATCGATATTAGTTAGTTAGGCATATATTTAAGGGAAATGGATATCGATGAACATTGTGGGTGGGTTTGGGGGTGATAACAAAAGTTAGAAGCTTTAGTAACTTGTACTAATGCATCATTAGTTTGTGCTCTTAAATTTTAAGTAATATGCATTAAAAATTAGTATGTTATGTATTATAATTTGTATTTAAGAGTTCTACGTAAATGCTTTATAATATATTATAGATAATTTTCTTTTCTAAAAAATGTTGTTTATAGGTGTAAGTATATTCATTTGATGGTATTAAAATTTCTAAAGATCATGTAATTTTTTAAGCATATATAATATTTATATACTGCAAATACTTATGTGTGTTCCTCTTATTTGATGAGGTTTGAATCCTTAATCTCCTGAGAGGCTAGACTTTATCGTTAACTCTAGGATTTTACACACTGTCGCCTTTCGGTGACCCTCATTGATGGCCAACCATCGATCGAATCCATTGATGTGGGCTCTGCGATCTACTCTAGTACTTCTACCTTGACACTCATCATTTGCCCTTCTCACAAATATTGTATAGTAGCCACTCTTGATTCTTGGTTCTCTTCATCTGCGGACTAATTCCAATGACTCACATCCACATACTCTAGTAGCGAGTTGCCTTTGTATGTAGCACAAAACAAATTACAATTGTAGCACTGTTAAGGATCGTAAAAAAGTTTAAACTGTGACGAGCAAGGTCACTTACAACACAACGATCTATGTGTACCCTTCTTATCCGTCTTACTCACATGTACTATCTCAAGTTTACAGGACAACTCAAATCTCAATATTTCTTGACATTGGAGCGACACGATGTTTGCTCCTTGACTGTCTGACTCGCATGTAGCATCTCAAGTTTACAAGACAATCTAAAGCCCAAATTTGATTTATCCACTCCTTGGCATTTCAGCGACACACAATCGTTTCCTTGACGAAGGTTTTAGGGTACCCATTACAACCCTGTTTTCTTGATACCATTTATAAGTCAAAATGGGCGTCCTCAATTTAGCATTAATGATTTCCTTGGTTCTCATGATCTTCATTCAATGCAAATTGTTGCAAATATCCATTTTTCCCAAGTTTTGACCTCAAACAATTCAATATCCAACTAGTTTTTTTATCACGAAACAGTTTGAATACGTTTTATTCCTTAGGTCATACGTTTTGTCACCCTATCTTGCCAAAATGGATGGTCTCAATTTAAAATTAATGATTTGCTTGTTAAGATCTCACGATCTTCGTTCAATGGAAGTTGTTCTGAAATATCCATTTTGGACAAGTTTCAAACTCAAATGTTTCAATATCCAATCATTTTTATCATATAAACAATCTCTCTATCCCAAATGTCTTGCATACGTTATATTCTTCAAATCAAACAAACCATGCATCTACATATGAAATACAAGATTTGTTTCCTTTATACCTCCGTTAGTTTGATAGCAAGTATTTGGGGGAAATTGACCCAAATGACCATATTCCACAGCCCCAAATTGACCTCCTAATCATTTCTCTCAGGACTTTACCTAAAAGTCACTAGGTCCGTAATACCAGGTCTGCAATTGATACGGACCCACTAAATGACAAAATTCTAGAGTTTTTTTGGCTCGGGTCCGTAACCACAAGTCTGTAATTATTACGAGATCCGGCCCAAAACCCATTTCCGATGGTGGACCGATTCATAGGAAAATGGGTGTTGGATCGAATCATAATAGTTGCGGACCGATGGTTACAGACCTGGTCCAAAAACGTTGATCTTTTTGTCGTTTTGTTGGTCAGTAATAATTGCGGACCTGATGGCTTTTGGGTAAAATCCGGAGATAAATGATTAGGAGGTTAGTCTGGTTGTGGAATATGGTCATTTGAGTCAATTTTTCATTAAATTTCTAAGTGTAATGAAAGTAGACTCATTTAAGGGCTGTTTGCCAAATGCTTATCGGGTATCAATTATCTTATTGAATGAACATTGCAATGATCCGAAATATTGTCCGGTAAAAATATGATAAAGACCGAAAATCTTACCCAATAAAAAACAGAGAATTCGGTGAACACTTTTCAAGTAATTTACATCCCAACCAATATATTTTGATGTTCAAGACAAACTTAAAAATATGATGATTAAAACATACAAAATCCATGTCCAATATCTTCTGGCATCGCTAGTCGCTACTACGCGTCAACAATGGCAGATTGAACGCAACCAAAGAGCAGGCATTTAAGAGTTCACACCTTAACATCTCTTCTTCCCAAATTCTCACTCTCCAGGTCTAGGGTTTTTCATTTTCCCCCTCTTTCTTCAATTTTGACACAGTCAAATCAATCCGGCTGAAAAAAAAGCAAGGCGGAGAGCTCGGAGAAATGGCAAATCAAGGTGCGAAGAAGCGAAGGGAAGAGAACACTCGTCATATGAACAATCTCTTTCGCATCATCATCGCCTGCAATGTAAACTTTCATACTTCTTTTATCTATATACATCCTTTTATGCATTGTTAGTTTATGAAACTGTTTGGTATCCAATATTTTGGTTTTGACAACATCGGTTTCATGGTAATCACGAGATTGATCTTAGTTTAGAACACTATGTTAAGTGATTGTTACGAATCCTTTGTCAATTGATTCGAAAATCATGTATACGAGTAGGGACTAGAAGTGTTGCATCTGATTTTGAATTGTCAATGTAGAAACGATCTTACAAGCAGCAACAGTTACGAGTAAATATAGAGGACTCCCTATGTTGCCGGAATAAGATAGATAAATTAGTGCTACTTGCAGGCTAATTCAACATCAGGGGCGATTTGAATTCTAAATTGCTTAAATGAAACTTGGATAACTACTTTAAAGTTTCTAGACACTGTAAATAGAAAGTAGTAACTGAAATTTTGGATATGAAAGGCTGTAGGTTGAACCTGAGAGAAATCAAGGTGTGCATCTTGTCTCCCCCCTATGGAGTTAGTACCCTTTTTTATTTGGAATAGGACATATATGCATGTGCCTTTGTGACATGTAGTTTTGTACAATGCTAAACCAAGTCTATGAATATGCAGGTGGTTTATTGTTTAGAATACATATTCAATGTATTTGTCTGCTTGTCCAACCTTAAATGTATTATTTTCTTCAAAATTTGGAGTGTTTGTAAGCATGCTTCATTAGATCAATCCAAATGATTACTATAGTCACAACACTGCTCTTGGTGTTTGGTGTCATATCAGCTATTTGACTTGCTTATCTCCTTCACTTCACCCCGAAATCTCAACTCTTGACCAGAGTTTTGGGCTAGTCTTGATATTTTGCACGACCTGAACATTGATCTCAAAGACTTTTAGTCGTGTCTACGTGGCAACATGTTTATAAAGGGTGAATGGAAATGGAAGATTTTTGTATTAGGTTATTAAACACCAGATGCTTCAACATGTTTGTGGTGGATGGGAGTGTGGGATACTTGGCTTGATGTTTGGTTTTGATCAGTCTTCTATGGATGTCCTCTTTTTAAGGCAACAGTTTTGTTTTGATATGTTGTATAGCATGATTTTGAGAGGTGCATTTGATGAGGCTCCTCTGCGTCTGTGGGGTCGGGTTGTGGAGGTTGAGGCAGACTCATGTCCCATCCGACTTGTCACATTTGTTAAAGACATAATATATTCAGTTTGTTTATATTGGAAGCATTATCAGGGATGCAAAACTCCTAATTGGTATTTCCGTTGGAGGCAATCTTGAAGCACATCTTGTATAGTATCAATTTACATGGATGTGGGAGATTCCTGCAGACATACAATTGTTCTGCATATGTCTTCACATACTTTTTTGCTTAATCATATCGATAAATGTTTCCTTTTTTTATCTATTTAATTGAATATCATTGACCTCCTCCATCTTCCTTTTTGTACATATATGAAGTCTTATATAATGTTGTGCTTTTTTGCTTTTTCTGATATGTTACTGGTTGATGCTATGTAGGCCATTTATGTCATCTTAAGGGCAGGGTTCTTCTATTCCAGTTTTACATGGCTACATTGGATTGGCCTTATACTGACTTCCAGTGCCTACTATCTATGCTACAAACAACTGGCATCAATGGCAAAGCCTACCTATACTGATAATGGCGACCTTTTAGATGGTGGATTTGATATGAGTACTGGTGGAGCTTGTGGGTATGCATTTTTTTTGTCTTGAAGATGGTACCAGCCATTTCAGCAGTCTCTTAACCTGTGCTGTTGCATAGTAGAGCTCATACCTTTTCTTTAATAAAACTAATCATTCTATGTAATAGTAGAGGTCATGGTGTTTAACAAAATGAAAACCTGCATATTTTTAGTAGAGTTTCAACTGTCCAGTAACGGTGTTATTTCTCAGTTGAGGTGAATTCCATCAATAAAAAGAAAAGAAAAGAAACAAATAGATGGTCAAATGATTTACTGGCTCTCATTCCTTTTTTATCCTAGATGTTATAGAACCATTAGTAAATACTTTAGGATGTCGTCTCTTTCTTCAATTGCAGTTTCTGGTCCTAATGTCTCTTTGTCAACTTCCCGCACTGGTATGTGAAATAATTATCATTTTTGACAAGGGAAGTTATGGAAATGATTACTAGAGCCATGAAACGTATGACATCTCCATGGAGAATTAAGCCTAGAACTTTCTGAGGTGGTTATGAACTTCTGATCTGGTCACTGTGGGGTTAATCTGTAGTCGCAGGATTTTCTTGTTGCAAGTAGGGCTTGATTTCTCCAACAGTCATGGTTTATGACTGCTCTTCCATTCACGAAGTTATTTACATGGTAATTCCTATGGTTAGGCATCTACTGGCAGCTAATGACCTTAAAGATTGTGAATTTAGTACTATGGCTGGTGTAAAGCTTGCTTCGAAAGCCTATCATGTTTTTCAAAAGCTGATCACTGTCCAGCCTTTTAAATATCTCCTATAACAACTTGTGCATTCTGATAAACCTCCTTTGCGGTTCACTTACAGGAGAAGGAATTAATTGTGTGTTGTTTAGTTTTGTTATAATAAATATAGGAAGAGGGGTAGTTTGGTACTTTTCCTTTTCTGAATAAGAGAGCGTATAGCTTAAGTAGTTGAGATAGTTTGTGGGAGCTGTCATTCTGTTTTGTTCTTATGAAATTGTAAGTGAGCGTAAGCTCTGTGGGAGAGACTCCAGACCTCTCGCAAATCTGGAAATCATTTTATTAGTTCATTGCAATACAATCTACCGACAAGTTTGTTTCAGTGTATATCAAATTGGTATCAGAGCACGTTTCGGTCCAGCATGGCGAATGTTACTACACGAAGCGCAAACAATCGAATTGAAGATCTGGAGAGTAGTGTGGGTTCAATTGAAAGGAATTTGTAGCTTATTGTACAACAAATTGAAGAATTGAGGAACGATTTTGTCAATAAATCGAACGCTACGAATTCGTCTGATGAGGAAGTTGCAGCGAGATCTGATTGACGAGACATAAATTGTAACAATCAGAATCGATTTTTAGCTGCTAAGGGGTGTAAATTGGAGATTCCTATCTTCGATGGCAAGGATCCAGATGGATGGATTTTAAGAGCGGAACGATACTTCACGTTGAATCAATTGAGTCGGGAGGAAAAAATCGATGTGTCGTTCATTTCGTTTGAAGGAGATGCACTGAAGTGGTTTCAGTGGGAGCATAAACAACATCCAATTACCAGATGGGAGGATTTGAAGCAATTATTGTTGAGGTAATTCAGATCTCTGGCAGCAGGATCGTTATGTGAGCAATTCCTAGCGGTAAGGCAAGATGGATCGATTGATGAATATAGAAGGCGTTTTGTGGAGTTCGCGGCACCGTTAGACGGAATTCTAGAGCAGATTTTTTTAAGTCAGTTCATTAATGGATTGCGGAGGAGTCTTTTAAAGTAGAATTGAGATTGATGAATCCTTTGACATTGAGCGAAGCAATGGAGGTGGCCATGAAAATTGATTTGAAAAACAAGGGGTTAGCAAGAGATAAATCCATTGTTACTAGCAAGAGAACAAGTTCGTTTGTCCATCCTAGCTCTAACTCGAAAAGCAATTTTTCGTATACTTCTTCTAATAGCACAGTGAGTTCTGTTAATTCACCGATTTCGACGAATAAATAGGGATCTGGATTCTGTCGTCTATCAGATCAGGAAGTACAGCAGCGGAGAGCATTGGGTTTGTGTTACCGCTGTGACGAAAAGTATGCTCCAGGTTCAAATCCAAGGAGGAATAAAAATCCCCTTGTGGCCACGGAGGTTCAAATGCGGTGACTCCGGGCTATCTGCAAAGCAGGTGGTCTCCCTGGGATTAGTCGGCTCACATAGCGGGTTGGATATCCAGGTTAATCAAAAAAAAGAAAGGAGATGAATGTTTTGTTAGTTCAGGAGGATTTACCAGATGATACAGAACCAAACATAGAGGAAAGAGTTTTGAATGCAGTTGAAGTAAGCAACAAGGTGGAGGTACATTTAAATTCTGTTGTTGGTTTAACTAATCCTAAAACCATGAAGATGGAGGGGAGGATTGGTGAGCAGAAAGTAGTCATGTTAGTTGACAGCGGTGCAACATACAATTTTATATTGAATGATTTAGTTAAACGACAAAATTTAAAAGTGGAAATCACTGGTGAATATACTATTACTCTAGGATTTGGAAATATAGAGAAAGGAGATGGGATTTGCAGAGGTATAACTCTGTTTTTACCAGATTTTCGTCCATTGGGATTGGGTAATAGTGACGTGATTTTGGAGATGCAATGGTTGGAAACGTTAGGAGCAACTTCTGGAAATTGCAAGTAATGAAGTTCACTTGCGGAGGCAAATCTGTCACATTAGGGGGAGACCCGTCATTGGGGCGATCGATGATATCGTTGAAAGCTATTGGAAAAGTAATCAACCATGAAGGACAAGTTGTGTTGGTTGAATTGGGCACTTGTTCAGCGTTATCGGGAGAGATAGCAGAATCCAATGTTGTTTACTTGTTTTGGATCCATTACTAAGGGAATTTGATTCAGTTCTCAACATGCCACAGGGCTGCCACCGGAAAGGGGAAGAGAGCACAATATTGTTTTAAAAGAAGGGACAGGAACAATCAATGTTACACTACCAAAAAGACGAGATTGAAAAATTGGTAAAAGGATTGCTCGAGGCTAGAGTCATTCAGCCGAGTATGAGTCCTTTTTCCAGTCCGGTGTTACTGTTGGCGATTTTGTATCGATTATCGAACTTTAAATAAGGTGACAATTGTTGACAAATTCCCGATTTCGGTGATTGAAGAGCTGTTAGACGAGTTGTATGGAGTAGTAGTGTTTTCTAAACTCGATTTAAAATCGGGTTACCATCATATTCGAATGAAGGAAGGAGACATTTACAAAACGGCTTTCCGAACTCATCAAGGGCATTATGAGTTCTTGGTAATGCCCTTTGGATTTCTTAATGCTCCAACGACATTTCAAGGGTTGATGAACGAGGTTTTTAAGAAATATTTGCGGAAGTTCGTTTTGGTCTTTTTTGATGATATTTTAGTCTATAGCAAAACTCTTGAAGAACATCAGGTACACTTAAGGAAGGTGCTGGAGGTTCTTTTACAACATCAACTGTTCGCGAATAAGAAGAAATGCGAGTTTGGATCGGCTGGGATATTTGGGTCATGTAATTTCAGAAAATGGCGTAGAAGTTGATCCGTCTAAAATCAAAGCAATGTTGGAGTGGGAAGAGCCTAAGACGATAACAGAATTGAGAGGATTCTTAGGGCTGTCTGGTTACTACAGAAAGTTTATAAAGGGCTATGGTATGTTAGCCAAACCACTCACCGACCTTCTTAAAAAGAACCAGTTTCAGTGGACGAAGGAAGCGCAGTTAGCATTCGTTGAATTGAAGAAAATGCTATCGTCAACCCCGGTGTTAAGACTTCCTGATTTTTCTAAGGATTTCGTGGTCGAGACGGATGCTTCAGGTTACGGTTTGGGAGCAGTCCTTATGTAAGATGAACATCCGATTGCATATTTTAGCCAAGCTTTGGGGATGAGAGTGAAGCAGAAATCCATTTATGAAAAAGAATTGATGTCCATTGTGTTGGCTATAAAGAAATGGAGACCGTATTTGTTGGGAAAAAAATTTGTAGTGCGTACGGATCAGCAGAGCCTTCGTTTTCTGCTGGAGCAACGAGTTGTGGAACCGGAATACCAGAAGTGGGTCAGCAAGCTGCTGGGCTATGATTTCTCCATCGTCTATAAACCTGGTAGTTCCAATCAAGCTGCAGACGCGCTGTCTCGTAAGATTGAATCAGTGGAATTGGCGAATATAGGGAGTCTTCAAAGGAGAAACTGGGACGATCTTAAAAAGGAGATTGCTGATGATAGTTTCTTGAACCACATAAAGGAGGATCTAATATCGGGAAAAGCTGAGCATAAGGGGTTTGAGATTCAGCAGGAGCTGTTATTGTATAAAGGACGTTTGGTTATTCCTCGTTTTTCTAAAATGCTCCCGTTGATATTTGACGAATTTCACGGTTCTCCAATTGGGGGACATACGGGAGTGGATCGAACATATCAACGTATTTCATCCGAAGTTTTTTGGATTGGGATGAAGAAGGATATAATTGAGATGGTTAATGTGATGTGTGTCAAAGGAATAAAAGTCTTAGTGGCAGCCCAGCTGGTTTGTTGCAACCTTTGTCATTGCCTGAAAAAGTATGGGACGAGATTTCAATGGACTTCATCGAAGGTCTTCCTTGGTCGAACGGAATGAGCGCGATTATGGTAGTTGTGGATAGACTTAGTAAGTATGCCTATTTTGTTGGTTTGAAACGCCCTTTCAATGCACAATCGGTGGCTGAAGCATTCGCTAAAGAGATCATAAAGTTGCATGGCATTCCTCAATCGGTGGTTTCCGATCGGGATATGGTGTTTCTTAGCAATTTCTGGAAAGAGCTGTTCCGATTGCAGGGACAAAGTTGAAGTACAGTTCAGCATATCATCCGCAGTCAGATGGACAAACCGAAGTAGTAAATCGCTGTTTGGAGCAATATTTGAGGTGTTGGGTGTCGACTACGCCTAAACAATGGTGCAAATGGCTTCCATGGGCTGAACTATCGTATAACACATCCTACCATACAGCTCTTAAGGAGTCTCCGTTTAAGGTGTTGTACGGAAGAGATCCTCCTCCTTTGCTCCGTTATAAAACGGCTTCATCGAATTTCAGTTGGTGGATCAGGAACTGATCGATAGAGATGAAATTCTGGACGAAGTGAAATTGCATCTGCTTAAAGCGCAATTTCGTATGAAACAACAGGCTGATTTGAAACGTAAGGAGGTAATATTCTTGGTAGGGGATTAGGTCTTTTTGAAATTAAGACCGTATCGACAGAAATCGCTGGTTATGGGGAATAGTCCTAAGCTGTTAGCTCGATTTTATGGCCCCTATAGAGTGCTGGAGCAATTGGGAAGGTGGCATACCGATTGGATTTACCAAGTACAGCAACCGGTTTTCCATGTTTCTCAGTTACGGAAAGCTGTGGGAAATTGCAATTCGTCTCAAGATTTTCCTACTCAGATTTCAGAAGATTTGGTGTTGCAAGCTGTGCCTGAGGATATCTTGGATATGAGACCATTGACGAATGGTGATGTGGGGCAGTTTTAAGTATTGGTGAAATGGGAAGGAATGTCGGAGTTTGAAGCGTCTTGGGAAATTTTTGAGCCGTTACTACATCAGTTTCCTAACAGTCACCTTGAGGACAAGGTGAAATTTTTTGGGGGGGGGGAGGGGTATTGATGAACCTCCTTTGCGGTTCACTTACAGGAGAAGGAATTAATTGTGTGTTGTTTAGTTTTGTTATAATAAATATAGGAAGAGGGGTAGTTTGGTACTTTTCCTTTTCTGAATAAGAGAGCGTATAGCTTAAGTAGTTGAGATAGTTTGTGGGAGTTGTCATTCTGTTTTGCTCTTATGAAATTGTAAGTGAGCGTAAGCTCTGTGGGAGAGACTCCAGACCTCTCGAAAGTCTGGAAATCATTTGATTAGTTCATTGCAATACAATCTGCCAACAAATTTGTTTCAGTGTATCTCACATTCTCGCATTTTGTTATCATGGCTATTTAAAAGTCTCCTATAATAGTGGACTTTATGAAGACACTGTCAACCAACAAAACGTTGAAGACTTCCATTATAATATGTTTTCTGTGAACCATTGGTTATAGTTCTTTGAACTTTCTGAAAACAGCCAACCAACACAACACTTAAGGCTTCGGTTATGCTGTGTTTTCTTCGAAACATCGACTACAGTTCTTGCCCTTTAAGACTTTGGTTGTTCTACGTTTCATTGAACTACTGGCTACATTTCTTGCTCTTGTAAAACAGTTGATTGGTTGATACAGTTGATCATATAAACTCAGCAAGATGCAATCCAAATGGAGTGGCATATTTTACATTACTTTTTTGTTTCATCAGTTTGTTAGTCTTATCCTCTTATGTTTTCTCTGCAGATACCTGCATGATGTTATCTACATTACTTGCTTTGTGCAACTCATGTCTATCATCTCTGGGAAGTTTTGGTGGATATATGCTGTGGTAAGATTTTTGTTTTGACTTTTTTTTATCCATAAAAGTCATTTTGCCGAGAGCAACTTTATCAAAACATGGCAGGACTACATATTCCTCTTTTGTGCGTGGATAAAAAGAATGAAATATCGAAGGCAAAAGTAGCAAAATATTGTAGTAGGCAAAGCAGAAGTATAAAGGAAACTCAATATTTTTTTATTTGGTAGGAAATTATGAACCACCTTGATTAGTGTAGAAGCAACCGCTGCATTGCCTATTATGCATGGAAGTCAGTTTATCTGTTATCCTTAGTACTTGATGAAAGACTTGTCTGCTTTAATTCCTACACGATGGGTTGAGTGGCCGAGTGGAGACCTCAGTTGGGCTAAACTTTATTCTGATAGTTCAATCTTTAACCAGATTCAATAGATGGTCAGTGTTGCAGGCATGAGTTTGTTTGTTTCCAACAAACATTCCTCATAACTTACCAAAGGGTCATTGGCCCAGCAGTGTTGGGGCTACTTACTGGTAGAGCCGGACCTCCCTGGAGGTCAAGGTCAAGGTCAAGGGTTCAAGTCTAACTAATGTTGAGGAGTGTGTGTTGTTTTCCCGTATATAAATATTATATACTTAAAAAAACATTCCTTGTAACTTGCCCCTGCATAGCAGATGATCTTTAACAATGACTATGGACCTACGTTCAAAAAGGCCAAAAATGGAAAAAAGAAGAATGAAAGTGTGCAGGAATGGATCAAAATTGAATCATTGTTCAAACTATGCTCAAGAGTAGGCAATGGTTCTAGTATCATCCATATTATATGCTAGATTATCCGGATAGACCCAGTTCAATGAAACTTGATTTTATTATTCATCCCAGAAATACAACAATGCTTTTTTTGCAAAACGTCCCAAACTAAATGCAGTTTTTTTCTTCTTCGAAGATTTCATCCCAAACTTACCTCTTCACTTATCAGTAAAATATTGATACATAAGATTCTTCAGTTTTTCATTACTCTGAGGAATTCTTGATAACATTAAAAAAATACAACCAGATGTTAAACTTTTTTTTCTTTTTCTTTTGAAGTATATAATATTTATATACGGCAAATGCAATAAATAAACTCACACACCCTCCTCATCTATGGTGATGTTTGAACGCCTGACCTTCTAGGAGGCCAAAGGCTACGATACCAAATGTTAAACTTACCTGAAACTTAAAGATGCTTGTTAAATTTGGGTATTTCTGGAACTGTTGTAGTTAGCTTGAACCACTAGAAGCTTCCTTAACAGATGATTTCTTTCTTTTTCCAGATACCAGGATTTGCAGTGTATAAAGGTTGGGGTTTGATTAAGGGATTTCTCCCTCAAGGTTCACAGGTGCTTAGTTAGCTTGAATTTGTCCTTTATTATCTCTAATTAATAATTTTGAATCTATTAAGAGCTTGGCATCATCAAATGCATGGTGTTCACTAATCTACAGGAAGTTGAAGAGGATGAAAAGACTCGAAAGAAAAGAGAGAAGATGGAGAAGAAAGCCTCGAGAGGCAAATTTGTGAAAACAAAAACCCGATAGTTCAAATTGGTAATGTTTTTTCTTGTGATCTGAATATTTTAAGTTTCGCTGTAATGATATATACCCATACGCTAATCTGCTTGTGTTTAGATTTATGGACTAGGAATTTACTGAAGCTTTTCGATATTTGATTAGTTGCTTGAAAGACTACTAAAACCTCCCCTTTGTCTGCAATTCATATGGTTATGTATATGTATAAAAACATGGGGGTGGGTAGACCCCACCTTATGGTGTGCCCCCACTGCACCGGTCCCACAGTTATCATGGAGGACTTCACTCGTATGGATTACACTAACACCTCTACTGCTAAGACCTCACTCATTTGGATCAAATTCATCTAATGGTCGAGATTTGTTTCCACGTTTCCAACTTTCATACTGTTTTCATTTGAACACGCCCTGTGTATGTAGCAAATGCCGGTTTGCTACCACTAGCTCTAAGTTTCCCGTTCCCTCCCTTTCCACCAAGCAAGTAAAGCGAGATCATCAATTTGGTGAAGAGAGAGAATAAAAAGGTGAATTAAATAATTTATATAATCATGCGTATTCACGTAGTTGATGAAACAGGGGATTTGGGGACAGTAGATTCTTATTTTGCAGGTGATGGCTATAGAGTTGGCTCTGTCTAATTGTATGTATATATGAAAACTGATCGTTGCTTGTTTCGATGATTTTGAAGAATTTGTTTAGGAGGGAGATCGTTGCGGAATGAGAAACTGATGGTAGTTGTAGAACGAAAAAGTTTCTTCGTTACTAGTCTATTTTCGCTACCGATGCGTGCTATCAATGTTTTTGGAGCAGAGAAATATAACCGAGCAAAAACTTCTTGTCTCATTTTGACACAACATTAGATTTGAATATGTAACGCGGGACAAAATTGAGACAATTTTTTTTCTTGTTCTGCCAAAGTAGGTGGAACAAAGATAAAAAAAATGAGACAATATCAGTAAACTATTAAACTACTGATTTAAATTAAAACCTTAAAATCTTTCAAAGTTCTTTCATCCTCTTACTCCGGTCAGCATTTATCCTTGCTCTCTCTCTCTATCGGTTTATTTTATTTTGAGAGTGAGAAGTAAGCATTTTCATCACCCTAAAATATATCTTATTTTATCTCCCAACACTTATTTAATTGAAAGACTAGAAGGGTATTCATACGATGCAGCGAGATACATTTCGATTTTAATGTTTTATTTTATTTATTTGTCTCAGTTGATGTCATAATACGGTTTTATGTGGTTTTGAGAAAACGATAATATTTTTAATTTTGAATAAAATATAAATATGAAGATATCATAAAAAAATTTGAAAAAAATATTGATATTAATACCAAACGAACTATTTTTTTTGTATATTTCTGTAATTTTTTTTAATTTTTGGTTTAATAATATAATTTTTTATAAAGATAATAATCAAGTATTTTGTTATTTTAGATTTTTTATATTTAAAATAAGATTTTTATC
Organism: Cynara cardunculus var. scolymus; assembly: GCF_001531365.2. Classification (NCBI taxonomy): domain Eukaryota; kingdom Viridiplantae; phylum Streptophyta; class Magnoliopsida; order Asterales; family Asteraceae; genus Cynara; species Cynara cardunculus. Next base: position 7,110,532 of record NC_037535.1, read on the forward strand.
CTCGATTTGATTATGTATATCTGCAATTAGTTACACGAATTCAAATATGAAGCTTTAATACGTTGTATTTACGCACAATTTACTTGTAATCTTGAATTTTAAGTAATATGCATAAATATATAGTAACTTCATGCATAAAAATAGTTTTTAAGAGTTTTTGTTAAATGTTTTATAATATAGTATAGATATATATGTAATATATTGAGATAATTATGGGAAAAATCAAATATATCTTATTTTATCTCCTATTTTTTTTATGTAACTGTTTTTGAATAATAATAATCATCGATTTTCGATTCAATCTTCGATTATGTTGTCGATGTTACAATCCATAAATCAAGTAAACATCAGTTGTCTTAATCTCATGTGTAGACACAAACATTGATGTTATTCATTGTTGAGATGAAACACAATGCAAAAAATTCCAACAAACCTATTATCATACAACATGAGTAGATGTATATTGGTTCATATGTGGGTTTATGAATCCTAACATAGATCAAATGTGAACTTTAACCATAATTTGTAGGTAAACCAATTTAAACTTATAACCCTGATTCATATCTGAATCTTGAAATAAATAAATATATATGCATACTTACATATATAGCGAGAAGGGTTCAAACGAGAATACCCATGTTTTACGAAAATGCGAGAACACCTCTGGACCTCTAAATTAATTAACATATAATAAAAATTAGAATAAATGAAAATAAATTGGTATTTATCTATAATTTTCTGTTATCCTAGATTTACCCTTATCCCTTAAATTTTGTTATTATCATCTAGAGACTTTTTATGCTGATGCGTCCGTTGTCTATAATGATGTATAATACTGTGATAATAATCTTATTTTTCCGTGATAATGATTTGATAAATTGAAGATTTTTTATGATGTAAGTTTGATGTGATAATCTTCTAATAAAATTAAGTGATTTTTATTATGATAACAATGTAATAATATTTTGATACTCAATGTTGTTCATGAGGTTTTTGATGCCTTGTGCGAAGATGCTAAAAATGCCCCTATGCCTATTTTTTAAGCAAATGAAATGACGAAATATATGATTTTACTAAAGGGTTTGGAACCTAGTCAAGCTAGGCAGCTCAACCCGACGCCGAATTTTATTGATTAAAATGAAAAATACAAAGGGGGACATAAAAACCAGAACCCAAATTACAATATATATATATATATATATATATATAGGGGTCCATTCAAGAGAGAACTGACTCGTTTGTGGTAACCGTTGAGATCCAATCTCAACCACAAATCATAGATAAATTAAGAAATTTATAATTTTGGTAATTTTGAATTAAAATTTTAATGCAAAGACATTTTAGATATTTATACTCATCTCTTCTCTCTCCGTTTCCCATTCTCCGACCATCGTCCTCCGGCCATTGTCCTCCAGTGATACATAAAAATATTGACTCTGTTAAACAAAAGACACAATGTGATACCCAAGTACATATAAGATGCATTGTGATACCACTGTGTTACATCTCCGATCGACCACACAAACGACCTCAGTGTGATACCCAACCACATATAAGATGCATTGTGATACCCAACCACTGTGGTAACACCGGAGGACGGTGGCCAGAGGACGAGGGATGGAGAGAGAAGAGAGGAGAGAGAGAGAGAGGAGAATTTTAAAATACCTAAAATGTCCTTGCATTAAAATTTTAATTCAAAATTACCAAAATTATAAATTTCCTAATTTATCTATTGATTTGTAGTTGAGATTGAATCTCACGGTTACTACAAACTAATTAGTTCTCATTTGATTAGGCCCCTATATATATAAATATCACATAAAACGATGTCTTTGTGCACTTCTTGAAGCAAAAATATCAATTACTTTTTCATATTCAACATTAGCTAAAAATTTACTTTCAATACTCAAAATTGCTAACCTGTTTAGCCTTTCTTGACTTATGGTAGACCGCAAATATGACTTCAATAACTTTAGCTTTGAAAAACATTTTTCAGCAGATGCTACCGTGACGAGTACAGTCAGCAAATGCAATCCACACATTTGGAAAGATATCCATCTTCTTTGCAAACTCCAAAATCTCAATTGATGTCCATGGCTTTTCTCCTTTATATGCTTCCGATGGTAACATTTCTTGCAAAATTTGCAATTCCATAAACAAATACTTCCAATCAATATCACAATCATCACTATTTGTTAATGCAACTTCAAGATTCATACAACAGTTTTTCAATTAATCATCATTTAAATAACAAATCTCATGTCTTATTCTGTTTAAGCCCAACTAATAATGAAAATGAACCCATAGTAATAGAACATATGACCAAAATCAAATGAACAAGCTCAAAAAAGTGAACTTGACCCACTTTTGTTTTGCTTTCTTCTTGATTTTTTCAGCTATTTTTGGTCGATTTTTAACCAATTTTTCATGGGGCTTTTGATATTATAATAAAGACAAGATAAATGTTGACATTTTGATACCAAAATCACTAGAAATCATCGACAAGTAAGCTTTAATTTCATCTTCTTATTTCTAGGGATTTTTTTTCCAAGTTTCCACCATTACAATATTCGTCAGCAAGTGAGCAATCATTACCATAAGAGAGCTTGTATCAATTGGAAACACACTGAATACATAATGTCAAAATTAATAAATTAAATGTTACTATGTTATAGTTCAGAAACAAAATCATACATTTGTTTGAGAAACAATGCAATCGATTTCCACAGTTCCACTTCCAGTTCTAGAATCCAGATTTGAAGAAATACAAATGCAATCGACTGTATCTAGATTTGAGAGTTTAATCGACAATCGTGCATTTGAGTATATATAGTCGGGCAGTCAACAATGAATCGATTGATCATCAAGATCGATCTATCGTCCCATGGACAGTCGTTAGACTCGTTACTGTTAATCGTCTTCCTCTGAACTGGAAAGTCATCATCAAAAATAAAAAAGTCGAACACTTAAAGAACAATAGAAATCATCAATTTCAAATCGGCAAAGCCAATCGTCTTGTGAACTGTGATGCGTTTATCCTATTATCACCGATTCAAGTCCTTGGGTTTGTTATTAACAGGCCTGGTTAGTTGGGCCTCTGTTTATTATTTGTTATGACTGAAAATCAGTGTTAAATTGTATTCGTCTTGAAAAGATAAAATTGTCTATAATTGTAAAAGTCATCGTGTTTGACTTTTCTGTTAGTTCGACTTTGACTTTGAGGGTTATTGTTTGACCCTATAAATAGATTAGTCTTAGAGTGTTTTGAGTAAGAGATTCATTGTAAAATTCATACGTATCATATTGAGAGATATATAATACTTTGACTGTTTGACCTTTTCTCTCAACTCTCCTCTCATGTTCTTAATGTTCATATCCATATTTGCCATTGAATCTTGGAAGATTACTTGAAGATTGATCATTGTGGACAAACAATTGGTATCAGAGTTGGAAATGCAAGAAATCAGAAGAAGAGATCAATGTATTTTGAAGAATTTGTGAAGAAAAGTTTCTGAATTTTTTTTATGTTCTTCATTTTTTCTTTAGTTTGATCTGAAATTTCTTTAAAATTTTGTGTTTTTGTGTTAAAATCATGATCAAACTATTCGTAATCATGTTGTGAATCTTTGTTATACACAAACTTTTGTGTTTTGATCATTTTTTTTCAAGTTTTGATGAAATTTTGTGTTTTTAAAAGTTTTGATGTTCTTGAAAAAGTTCTTAAAAATCTGAGTTTGATTCATTTTTGTGTGAAAAAGTGGTTAATTTTGTGTTTTTGGGAATATTTGATCGATTTGAGCTTTATCCAGACTTGGACTTAGCTTTCACGATTTGGACTTGGCTGTTTTTACATTGTGTAACTCGGACATAAGGGTATCCAAATTCATCTTATATCGCTTATAGATTTTGTTCGATTTATACGAACATCGCACATAGTGATATCCGGACTTCACTTGGTCGTAATCTTAGTCTTACATTCTAGTCCGCTCACTGTTCCATCCGATTTGTTCTTAATCGCTCACATAGTTAGCCGGTTTAGGCATAACCCGCTCAAAGCATCGTCCGATTTAAGCTTCGTTGCCTAACCCCGTGTCCGGACTTGGGCTTCCTCGGCAACAACTTAGTTTTTCTCGTGCAGACTTATCCGTATTAGCTGTCCTCGCCCAGATTCACCCGGATTCAAGGTATATCGCTTGCTTGCCTATCCGGGTTCACACTTAGTCGCTAGCAACCTATCTCGGATATCACCTCACCTCGTCCGAATATTGTTCTCGGATACATAGTCGCGACCTATACTTCCTCGGACATCACAGTGTCCGGATTTTATTCCTCGGTCAAGCGATATTCTCTTGCTCGGTAACACTCGTGTCCGATCTAGTCTTGACCTCAGATACAAGCTTGTCTAATTTAGTGTTCCTCGGTAACAGGCTTATCCGGATTACATCTTACTCGGCCAGACTTGTTTTTCTTGTTCATATCCTTGTCCGATTTAGATTAATCTCAGCCATCCGGATTAGATTTTCTCGGCCAAGCAGCTAGCATCATCTCGTGCACCCTTGTCCGGATTTGATTCTATCTTCAGCCAAAATACTTTTTCAAGTCATCCGGTTTTGACCAATTTTCATCATACTTAGCCAAATCTGTATCATTTTCTGAATTTTACTGTTTTTTAGTGTTTTATCTGTTTTTATCTGTTTTTTTCTTTATTTTGAACTGTTTGAGAATTTTTGAACTGTTTTGTGTCGCATAAACCGTTTTAATTAGTTTTAACCATTTCTAACTGTTTTCAACAGTTTTTGACTGTTTTCGCTGTTTTTTGATTTCTCAACAATTTTGTGTGTTTCTGATATTTTTTTGAGCTTAATTTTTTTTTATTTTTTAAAATTGATTTCATCGCATTAGATTCATTGATCAATCTGAAAAATGACAGTTTCTTTTGAGAAGGAGAACATGGATTTGAGAATTAAAGTTTCTGAGCTGGAAAAGAGCATACATGACTACAAAGAGAAATATCTGAATATGTTCTATGAAAATCATGCAAATGAAGAAATATATTAAAGATTTAAAACGGGATCATAAAGAAAAATGTGAACGTATTGAAAATGATTTCATGTACATGATTTAAAAGTTGGAGAACACGCTGAATTTTGTTAGAAAAGAGTATGATGATGAATTGAAAACTTGGAGTAAAGCTAATAAAGATTTGTTTAATAAACTTCAAGAGGTTAAAAGTGCACTACAGACTAAGAGAAACTCTCCAAGGAATAATACTGAGACTGAGGACTTCACTGATAAACTTCATAAGTCTGAGAGTGATCTGTTGGAATTAAGGAAGTTACTGAACTTAGAAAAGAAGAAAGTGTTGGATGCTGAGAAGAGGTTGAATTTTGAGAGAACAGAACTTGAGAAAGAGAAGAAGAGATTTCTTGAATTAGAGAGAACATGTGGTGCTAAACGCATATCTTATGAAAATAAGATCAACTCTCTTGAGCTGAATGCTAAAATGCTGTTAAAGCAGATCTCTGATTTTGAGCAGCTGATCATCTTGGAACTAGCCAAGATAGATAAAGAGAAGAACGACATCAGAGAAGAATGTCTGAGCTAGAATCAAGAACTATCTGACTGCATTGCTAAAAAACAAAAGGCTTTGGACGAAGAGAAGAAGCTATTTGCTATTGAAAAGAGAAATACTGCAAAGAAATATGCAGCAATAGCTAAAGAGCTTGCAGAAAAGAAAAAGTGGCTCGACATTGCTTTTAAAAATGAGAAAAACAGCTCAGATGAAGAGAGAAGAGAGTTTGATAATCAGAAGAGGAAATTTGAGAAGCTGAAGAAGGAGTTAGAAGGTAAACTCCTGGATACTTCAAAGAAATTGTCTGATCTGAAGACAGAACTTGAAACTGAATTGAAGATGAGAACTGAACTTAAAGAGAAGTATGATTTAGTTGCTGATGAACGAGACCAACTTTTAAAGAAAGTCAAAGACTTTTCTTGTGCTCAAAGCTCAACTGGTTCTCCTTCACAGTGTAAAACCAACTTTTATGACTGTTCTAAATCCAACAATTATTCAAGCAGTCCTAAATCTACTGTTTCTAAGAACTATTCTCGTTCTTCAAGTCAGTACTATGAAGGGTACGTCATCGGGTCACTCAATTCTCATTCTAAAGTTAAAAGCATTTAGGTAAATAAATCTGAATCTGTTTCATCTCGACACTCTATTGTTACTAATAATAATCTTCCTTGTTTTGTGAGATCTACTACTGATTTGATTAATCTTAGCAAGAGAAGAATCATGTGCTCTACATGTAAAACTACTGATTTTGTGAACAGGAGGAGGTACAATAGATGGACCGAAGACAACAGATTTCAGAAATATTGGAAAGGTGATAACAAGTATGATTACAATCATTGGTATGGATCTTATTGTATAAATGATCATCCTGTTAAAAGCGCGAAAAAGAAAACATCAAACAATAATAGATGGTTTGGCAGTTATAATATCCCACAATCTGACACTAACAAAGAAGGACTCAAGTTTGTTTGGGTACCAAAATCTGTTTAATCTGATTTTGCAGGTGCGTCATTACTGCGCTGATCAGAGATCCATACAGATGATGCACAAATTCAGGGGGAGGTTGTAATTTGTCCAAACAAAGGTTTCTGAATATATCAGTTCAGGACCCGTGCTTAACTGATTGTGGTTTCTAAACACCCAGTTTAGGACCCGTGCTAAAAATATTTCCTTTATTTGTTTTTAATTTTTGAGCTGAACTGAAACATTTCTTAAATCTACTTTCTAGGGGGAGTCTTTAGAAGTTTTTGAATAAATGTTTTCGGGAAGTGAACAATTTTTTTTGGAAACGAGTACATTTTCTGGACAAGTATTTCCTGAGATTTTACTTGCGTAATTTCTCATCAAACATAATTCCAATACCTGTTTTTAGCTATTCTTCAAACTGTTATTATCACGTCTCTTATATAATATCATTTTCGGTGATAATACGCTCGTTAGTAATCAAAGGTTGTTTTTCTGAATTTTTTTTACTTTGATTGATATACGTTCGTTAATTTTTTGAATATCAGAATCTGTAAACTTGTTCTTACAGATCTTCGTTCGTTTCTTTCATACACTGAATAATCTGATTTCGTATATCACTCCTTCATTGATTGTGCTTAAAAGCCAAATATCTTGATCAATTTTTATCTGATCATTATGCTTTATTTGCAATAATATTTTGATCAATCATTGTGATCAACTGAGCATAATGCTAATTTTAGGAGGGATTGAGTGCTTTAACAGAAATACCTCTATGGAATGCCAGAACCGACAAACCTATCCAAGAGGACAACCATATATGAGTGAGCTTAAACTCAAAAAGGGTTTGTGTGCTGAGTTTAAAATGAAAAAGAGAGGGGTAGTTGTTGTGAGATAAAAGAATTGATGAGAGTTGTGTCAGGATTAAAAGAACAAAAGAATCCTGTTCCAAACTTCTAAATTCCGGGCATACCACATAATCTATTAGTTCTCAATTCTTTCGAGACTAATATTGAAAAAGGCAAAACCCAGACCAATTCTTGTCACAACCCCACCAGCTACTCATTTATCTCTTAACAGATAAGTGTTTCAATAACACTTGGGGCACACAGCTCACAATCTATCAATTTCTCATTCGGAGAAAGTTGATRTTGAAACAGAAGGATATATGTCCCCTCTTCAAGTCTTTTTGATCACTAATTGAGTCAGATAAATTTGTATAGTCCACATGGTTTATCTTTTTAAGCCTAAACAGAAGCATATGTTGCTTTATCTTTCTACACTACACAGATTTTGCATTCTATACATTATTTTGCCGGAACATTCATAGACATACTTCTACAAGGTATCGATGATTGAATGAAAGACCTGGTGAGATGAGCCTCATAAAGTCTCATATATACAGTACATTCGTTGTACTGAGTATATCTGTTATACTCACAGGCCAATTTTTTATAAGATTGAAAACAATTTCATTCGTTGAAATTGGTTGTTATCTTACCATTCCCTTAATCTGAAAAGATTATACAAGTGGATTTGAAAAGATCTACTTTCAATTTTATGAATTGACGGTTCTCGCTGAAGTTTCATTCATTCTGAAGTATGATGTAATGATTCTCATTTCATCATAAGGAGGAGTATGAAATAATGAATGAAATGTTTAATTCCGAACAATATAAGGGGAGTATGTTGTAAAGATCAAGGGGGAGTAACATCAAAGATCGACAAAAGACTCAAAGGAGTGTGACTAAAGATTATTACAGAAGATTATTCCTGTGCTACAATGTTTGAGAGTTTTTGAATGTGAAGATCATCCTTACAATAGTTTAATGATAAAGATTTCTTGTCGAAGAGATTGTTTATTTTTGAAGAAGAAAGTTTGTGAATTTTTGTCTGAAAAAAGTCATTTTTGGGGAGAATGTCTGTATTCGTTATCTGAAGAAATTCTTTGAAGATCACATCTTGAAGATTATATCTGAAGATCGTTGTTGATGCTGTTCTACATTGTCAAAAGAGAAGATCATCGCTGTTCTACATTCGAGGGGGAGAATGTTAGAAGATTTTTCTCAACTAAAGATCATCTGAAGATTTCGATGTAAAGCTTGTTTTTGAAGAAGTCATAAAGAGCTTAAAGAGACAAAGTTTAAACGAGATTCAAAGCGCGTAAATTCTTTCAAGCCAGAATACAAAGGGGGAGAATGTTAGGACTGAAAATCAGTGTTAAATTGTATTCGTCTTAAAAAGATAAAATTATCTATAATTGTAAAAGTCATCGTGTTTGACTTTTTTGTTAGTTTGACTTTGAGGGTTATTGTTTGACCCTATAAATAGATTAGTCTTAGTGTATTTTGAGTAAGAGATTCATTGTAAAATTCATACATATCATATTGAGAGATATATAGTACTTTGGCTGTTTGACCTTTTCTCTCAACTCTCCTCTCATGTTCTTAATGTTCATATCCATATTTGCCATTGAATCTTGGAAGATTACTTGAAGATTGATCATTGTGGACAAACATTATTAAAGCCCAAGTACCAAATTATTAAACCCCAAAACCCAAAACAATACTATATAAAAATTTGATGCCCCTTTGGGCTTTGATGTCTTGTATGGTCGCACAGGCTGCACGTGCCTAGGGCCGGGTCTGGTGATTGGGGCTATAAATGAACCGAACGAACACAAACGGAGGCTTGTTCATGTTCGTTCTTTTAGCTTAACAGAACAAACAAACGAACATGAACGTTAAACGAACGAAAATAATTGTGTTCGTGTTCGTTCGTTTAGAAATCAGGTATGTTCGTGTTCGTTTATGTTCGTTCGTTAACATGTTAAAGGAACGTAAACGAACAAACATAAACAAACAGGACTAAATAAACATAAACGAACATAAATGAACAGGCCTAAACGAAAATTAACGAATGTCAACGAACATGCCTAAATGAACATAAACGAACATAAACGAACATTGCCTAAATGAAAATAAACAAACGAACACCACTATTTGTCATTCAGTTAACTATTACACACTAATTATCCATAGTTTAAACATACACAAAATAATAACCATTCATCAACCATCATTAATATACTAAAAGAAAAAAAACAAATCACCATCATCATTTGAACAAAAAAAAAACAATCCCTCATCATCATTTGTCAGTTGTCACCTCATGGAAGTTTAATATATATCATATCATCAGTTTCCTACAACAAACAAACAAAATAATTATTAGTTATTGTAAGAAACAAGTATCATAATTGATAAGATTAAGCAAATTACCTTAATTTTTTTTGTGTAGTCCATAATGATGATGATACCAATCAGCTTCGCAAATGAGCATATCTACCGACTTCGTCCCTAAAGAGGCGCGATGAGCATCGATAACTCTCCCACCAGCACTAAAAGCTGATTCTGAAGCAATAGTAGTGATTGGAATTGCCAAAACATCAGTAACCCTTTTAGAAAAAATTCTGAACTTCAGATTTTTTTCCCTTCCACTACTCCAAGCCATCAAAATATGCACCTGAATCACCAATGTACACGCCTTCTTCAAAATAAATGTCTAACTCTGACTTCACACTTGCGAAAGTGTCAACGCTTTTGAGATGTTGATCATACTTTGTCGTGCCACTCTTGATACCAACTCTAGAACTTAGCTTGCTATAACAACTCTTAACTCCACTTTCACTCTTGTCAGGTGCACTACTCATTTGAACAACATTAGCTGTTTTATGTTGCTCAACATACTGTAACGCCCCAGCCCACACATTGCATGTAATACATATTTCATACCAAAGAAATACATATTCATATACATTCGGGTCCACTAGTACAAGAAATCTACCATGACTAAACACAAGGTCCAAAAATTCCAAATACAATCTTGTACTAATCATCAGAGCTTATGCATCAAAAGCAAATCTTCAACCAGAATGCACGTAAGAAAAGCACTAAATCCTTTCCTTTCCTTTACCTTCCACACTTCCTGCAATACACATTTTAAAATCACAAAACGAGGGTTAGACTGTAAAGTCTAGTGAGATACCCTATKCATGTCATTGCAGGGTGAAGGATCACCAAAACCTTTACAAAATCAAGTATTCATATAAATAACAAATATATGAATCCATAATACCAAAATACCAAAATACCAAGTCATTTCTCAAATTCAAGCTATCACTTAGCTTATTCAATTCTCATACCTTTTGAACCAATCAGGTTCCATACAATGCCACTTTTTAAACCTTTTTCTCAATAACGAGGTTTAACWAAGTTTCAGGCCAAAACTGTTCTTTTCTCCACAATAAYATCCCATCTATGATTTCCAAATAAGAACCTTGATCCTAAATCCTTAAATCACAAAGAAATAAAGATTCCAGATCTAGGTAGTCTCAAAGGATACAATAGAAAGAGTTATTAAAACCACATACACAGACAATGCCACCCTTATATCCAATGGACACCTCTCCTTGATATGCCACCCTTATAACAAATGGACACCTCTCCT
>NC_037535.1:7121592-7131736 GCF_001531365.2 Cynara cardunculus var. scolymus
GATATGCCACCCTTATAACAAATGGACACCTCTCCTTGATATGCCACCCTTATTTCTTCAAAACATTTATAAAAATAATTCCAAATAGACCGCTATCATTGGAAACATTTTCAGATCAAAAACATTTATATCAAAACTCATTTTATGATAAAATAACAATTTTCATCAAGCCACAAAATATCACTTCAAATTTGATCAACAAGTCTGATCAATCAAATCCAGTCAACACTCATCCGGATAACAAGTCCGGTCAACCAAATCCATCAAGCCTCATCCGTATTAACACTTGGAATAAAATCCATTTTGTTGTCCGGATATCTAATCCGGTCAACATACCATACTTAAAATAATTGCACACTTAAATCGGATATMTAATCCGGTTAATCATACCACACACTTGCTAATCGGTTTAATACTTAGAACAATTTCAAGTTTGTCCGGATAACAAATCCGGACACTAGTCCGTTCAACTCTCATCCGGTTTAAATATAAACCGTTCAACACTCAACCGGTTTAACCAACTCCGGACAACAAACCGTTCACGGCTTGTCCGGTTTATACTAATCCGGTCACTAAACCGATTAAAGCTTAACCAGTTTAAAAAACAATCCGGACAATACCCCGTACAAGGCTTGTCCGGTTTACACCCTTATCCGGTCAAGCTTTGTCCGGATAACACTTAGAACAAAATAAACATGCTCTCTTYAAATAAGAATAATACGAAGCATATTGTAATTGAAACCARTAGGATTTTAATACAAAAAGGTTTAGAAACCACTCACCTTATAAAGCTTTTGAAACCAAAACTCTAGAAATTGATTCTCTTTTGAAGCTTGACACTTGAAATCAACTTGAAGACTCCTCCTTTTGCTAAACCGGACAACACTCACTCTAGAGCTCTCAACTTCTCAAAATGGCAGCAAGCCAAATGAGAGGTTAAGCCTCTTTATATAGCTTCCAAAAAGGGGAGTGGGCTACCTAAACAAGCCACGTGTTTGCATGATAGACCATCTCATGCACACCTATGCATATACTTTACCAACACATACATGCCTACATACACGTGTATACCTATAAGCACATATTATATGCATATAATAACCCCACACCCACATGCACACTCATGCACATATATATAAATACAAATAAATATGTATACTCCTTCATCCAATTAAATGCACATTTTCGCACACCAGCACGTATCAAACATATCAGTTTATCACGTTATCACGCAATCATTTTATCAAATAATCACATATTACATACCTTGGGTAATAACCAAGATCCGGTTATTACACATACTCTTCCAAATTTTTAGTGAGAGTATCTTGAACAATTTTCATTTGTGTAAGTGCCTCATCTGCTGAATAAATGAAACTAAAAGAGAACTCAACCAACTTCATCTTATATCTAGGATCCAAAACAACACCAATAGTAATCAACAGATTACAAGTACCCCAATATTTGTCAAATTTCTTTTTCATCTTAAGAGCCATATCTCTCATGTATTTACTCTCATCTAAAGACAAATAATCTAATGCTTCTTTAATCCCATACAACTCACCAAGCGAAAATGTTTCGAAACACCTGAAGTCTTCTTTCTTTTCCTTTTAGCATATGGAGTAGATTCTTCATTGTTGACTATGTTGGCCTTTTCTCTACCACCATCAATGGCTGTGCAACGTCGTCTCCATCATTCGATCCGATGACAACCACTTCAGGAGTACTTTCCATTCTTGATGTGTTTGCACTTGATTCAATTTCGGTTGATTCAAGTTCTTGAGGCGATTGCATTCGATCTAAAAAGAAATCATCATGAAAAAATATGGACCGCTACAAGAGACATCAGACATCTACAAAATAAAAAAAGGAAAAAAAATTTAAATAATCAAAACAATAATTTAAATTAACTTTATAAAACCAACAAAAATTTAGAAAAAACAATAGGAGGGGCCCGATTCAACCATCCGTTACTAACCCAAGTGTTTCATCAATTCAACAAAAAATCGATGAATTTATTAACAAGTAAAAATGGGGTAGATCAGAAATTGAATACAAAAAGATAAGAGAATCAATCTCTCGATCACAAATTCAGTTGTATTCTATATGAATTACAGTTAAGGTGATGAGATTTGAGAAAAAGTTGGTGCATGCATATAATGGAGGTGGGACTACATAAATCCTTATGAATAGGGGAAGACTGATAACTGTGGGTGGGGTGGGTAGAAGTCTAACTAGTGTGCACCTTCACATATATAAAATTTTAAGCTAATGGGTACTAGGAGTGGAGGAGTATCTTCCCTACAAGCCAAAGATCTTGTATCAGGTGTTAGTTTTGCTTCTTGTGGCACTAGGTATAATTCATTAACACCCAAACTATAGGTATGTGTCCATATCTTGCTTTTAGTTGAACTTTTTCCTTCCTGCCATTCCTTTATTTTCTTATTAGATAGCTGTCTTTAGCGTATCCCCAATTGGTTGTACTCCGGTGGTGAGAACGTTAACGGGAGGTGTATTTAGAAAGTGCTAAGACAAGGAAACTAATGCAACACAATTGTTCAACAACATGCTAAAACAAAAGCTCCAAGTTCTTGCAAGCAGTCTTCCCCAATCCAAGAAAATAACGCAACACAATTGTTCAACAACATGGTATCAAGGTATACTTTGAGCCAGTGAGTCCAGAGTATAAACACATATTAAAAAATAATGAGAAATTACATACGTAAATGTAATGGGCGCGACACAACGATTCATACCTGTCTTTAGAACAGAAGGCTATGAATTCAGGCATCGTATGAGATTCTAAGAACACATTCAACTAGGAAAAAACATTGGCTATCGAGGACTAAATAAAGACTGTCCAATACTAAATAAAGACTGTCCAATAAAAAACATTGGCTATCGAACACATTTTAAGCTCCAGAATCTCTTCAAAATACTCGTTGATAATGATCCTTTAAGGTAGCAAAGTTGAGAGAACGTACCTAGATAGAGACTGTGCCCCCTTCTGCCCTTCATGATTGGCGATTGATCTCCAAGAGCTGCACTACACATGTCCCTTTCTACTTCTGCCCTTCACGACCAATCGACCACTCGACAATACGTGAAACTTGACCTAGACGATGTGAGTTAGAAGACAAACAACCCAGCAAAACCCTCTTACAAAAGTCTCAAAATTAAAAGACCAAAATCCTCTTAAAAGGCCAATACTTAAAAGGCTTTTTAAAACTTGAATTAAAACTATATAAATAAAAGTTATATATTAAAATTAATATATAAACGATTATAAACGAACGAATATAAATGAACATAAATGAACGAACGTTCATGAACATAAATGAACGAACGTTCATGAACATAAATGAACGAACGAGACTTTTGTTCATGTTCGTTCGTTTAACTAAACGAACAAAATTTTTTGTTCATGTTCGTTCATTTATTAAATAAATGAACATAAACGAACTTTCAGCCGTACGGTTCATGAACGGTTCGCTGAACGTTCGGTTCGTTTACAGCCCTACTGATGATAATCGAAAATTAGCGATGATCACATCTACATTAATCATTATGTTTTTCATTATGTGATTTTGCTGTGATAATAATGTGACAATTATTTGATAACGGTCAACGTATTATATGTATTTGATTTTATAGATAAAAATGTCACCAAAATTACAGATAAATATGAAATTACATGATTATCCTGAATCAATTACTTTATTTTCTTTTAATTTTAGTTATAAATTAAATAATTTGGAGGTCCATAAATGTTCTTACGTTCTCGTAAAACAGGGATGAGTGTTCTCGTTTGAACCTCCACCTATATATATATATTTTATATGTTATATACACACACACATTAAGACTTGGGATCATGTGACACAAAGTTGTTTTCGCGAGACACGGTTTTTACACTTGAAACTTCACAAAGAAATGTTGTGAAGGTAAAAAAACCGAATCTTCACAGCAAAAATACTGTGAAGGTTACCTTCACAGTGTTTTGCTGTGAAGTTTTAAGTGTAAAAATCGCATCCCACGAAAACAAACTTGTCTCACTTAAACCCAACTTTTTATATTAAAAATTATAAAATATTCCTTTAATTGATTATAGTATTGATTATATTTCAAATAATTTAATCTAAGAAAATGAGTAATGCATTTTTTATTATAAAAAGAAAATGGATAAACTTTTGAAAATGAGCAGATTAGTGATTTAATTGAAAATTTTTAAATTCCCCCTCCCCCTCAATTTTCTTAGGTTCTTTAAATTAGTCCTCATCTTATCTCTAATTATATATATATATATATATTTAAATTAGTCGTCATCTTATCTCTAATTATATATATATATATATATATGCTCGTCTTCTTTTGTTAATAGTCTAACTAGTACAAACTTAACTAACCATATAACTAGGGTATTTTTGTCTCTTTTACATATTGATATCACATTTTTTAATTATCTCATTTACTTCCTTGTTTCACTTATGAACTTTGGTAATTTTTTTTGGAACAACCAATGTTCATACACGAAACAACATTATGAACTTAAAAAAAAATCATTGTTTCACCTATAAACTTCTTGGTTTCACCTGTTATCAAATCGTCGATAAAAAAATAAACAACTCATATGAGTTTGTAAAATTAATACTATTTATTTGGTTAATAAATGATTGCCCCGACACACACACACATATATATGTATATCTATATATATATATAGAGATTGAGAGAACGAGAAGGGGGGGAGAGTTGGTTCAAACGAAAGCAATGACCAAATAAGAGAACACGAGATTGACCAAATCAAATGTGATTTTACACTAAAATCATTGTGATTCACGCGACTTTGGCAGACTTGAGGTCGCATGCCAAGTCACCCACTCACCTTTGCATTGACCGTGCTCCATAATTGCATGTGATTTTGTCATTTTTTATTATTTGATTATGTTCACATTTGATACTTTCTCTTTCTTTCTCTTTCTCTTCTCTCTCTCTCTCTCTCCCTCCCTATATATATATATATATATATATATATATATATATATAGAGAGAGAGAGAGACGAGTTCAAACGAGAACAATAACCAAATAAGAAAACACGAGAATGGCCAAATCATATGTACGTTATTTTAAACTAAAGTCATTGTGATTCACATGACTTTGGCTGCAAGCTGAGGTCGTGGGCCAAGTCGCCTACTCACCCTTGCATTGACTATGTTTCGTAATCACATATGATTTAGTTGTTTTCTTATTTTGACCACGTTCTCATTTGATTCTCTCTTTCTCTCTCTCTCTCTCTATATATATATATATATATATATATAGACCATATTCTCGTTTGATCCTCACAATAACAGAACATGATAATGACCAAATAATATGTTATGAAATACAATAAATGTAAAGATATACGGGCGATTTGGCTTTTGACCTAAGTCCCGGCCAAGGTCACATATAAACACATGTTATTTTACACGTGGGTTTAGTGGAAAATCACATATAATTTATTAGTTATCGTGCCCTCTTATTTGGTTTCTCATTTGAACCCGACTCTCTCTATACATATATATATATACATATATATACATATATATATATACATATATATACATATATATTATATATGTATATATATATATATATATAAAGATAAAGAGAAAGAGGATAATATACTTACAGAGAGGTGATTGGCGAGAAGGAGGGAGAGTATGTGCAACGGCGAGAAGAAAGGAGAGTATATGCAACAGAGCAACGAAGATTTTTTTTAAGCAAGGGATATAATATGAAGTACTGGAAAGGAATATGAGGAGTAAAAATTAACTTAGGAAAATAGAAAGAGAGGGAATTAGCAACTCATGAATTGTTATTTCACAAAGGGTTGCATAAATTTTCTTGATACTTTTACAAGCAAGCTTAAGGCCGGTATATATAGGCCTTGAAATGATTATTTACAATGACTTCTATCTCTAAATTATTACATCCGACAAAATTCAGGGCTAAAATTTCAAAAGAAGATAAGCATCTACAAATATTCAACAAGATAAGAATCTATTATTATTACAATGCTAATATTTTCAAAAAGCATGTCTTCTTTTTCAAAGATGTCAGAAGTCTTATTTGCTTTAGAAATCCCTGTGTGTGCTTGGTATTGATTGTGGTGATCCATGATTAGACAGTGAATCTATATCATCTTCTCTGTTGTTGATGTCTTGGACACTGATATAATCTCTTTCGCCAATAAATGGTAAAAACATATCCCAATGTAAATGTGACCAGATCTGTATGTAATGTCCTTCAGCTAGGAGTTTGTACTCAGTCCATTTGAACCTGTATGGAAGAGGTGGTGTCGCTTGTTTTTTTCTTTATCCATGATTCAAGGCTGTCTGTTGCACCTTCTTCAAGTCTTTTTAGAATGCTACTTTCTAGATTTAGCTGCTTTGTGCATGCTAACTCTTTGAAGTATTTTTGCTCTATTTCTCTGTGGCTTATAAAAATTCTTTTTCTTGCAGGTCTGTATGTTGAACTGGTTGCTTCTGGGAAAGAAGAAAATATTTTGCATCCTACCAATGGAGCATCAGTGTAGGATGAAATATTTCCTGCTTTGAGGACTAACTTTTCTCCAAGTTTATTAAGAAGATTTTCTGTACGATTGCTGAAGTTGAATTCTAAGTAGTCTATCAAACCATGATGATAAAAACTCAAAATTTCATCATTTGTCATTTTTGTTTGTTTAAGGTTAATCTGTAGTCGAAGAGTTTCTGAGAGTATTCAAGAGGCAGAGTGTGCTAGGCTTTGTACAACTGTAACTCCTGGATATTGATTTTCTTGAAAATAAATGTCTATTATTTTTCTCTGTAATGTGTAAAGGATCACATGAAATTCCCTTAAAACCTTGGTAGAAATTATGTTTTCCAATTCAGACACTATGTCCAGAATTGGTTTCATTGTTTGCTTCCATGGAATATCAAGGATTCTTGCCTTAAAACTGTTGTAATCTCTATATAAAACTGTTTTCGATTCTTTTTCCTCGAGTTGTTTTTGTAACTGTAAGATTTTTTCTTCGAGGATTAAGTTCTTTTGTTTAAGAATCGAATTGTCTATCTGGATTTGTATAGACTGTTGATTTTTCCCAGATTGAACAAGTTGTTTCTGTAGGTTTGAAATAGTCTCTTCCTGAGCCTTAATCATCTGTTCAGGATGAGTTTTTGCTATTTCTGAAAAGGTTTTGACTTCTTCGGGTTCGATATGAAAATTATTTAACCCGAAGTTGTCTCTTGCTGCTTTTAATGCATCAGCAAAACTGTAGTATCCCTTATAAATGGGTTGTGGACATTGGATGAATTTTTCTACTGTTTCCCATTTATTAAAAATACCAGTTTTGGCACCCCTCAAAATTACATAGTGAGAAAAACGTTTGTTTTGTGTTTTGGGGGTGTTCTGACTTTGTTAAGTAAAATAAATGCTTAAAGCATTTAAGACTTGCACTTTAAAAGTAGATGCCTGTGGCAATGTTTGAATATGCCATAGGTTATCTAGCAAACACTATTGTTCTTCTGTTAGTCCCATGCCAACAATAGGTCTAAATTTTTTATTCATATCATAACATTTTTGCAATGCATAGTTACCAAATGTTATAACAGAATATGTTCTTTGTTGAGAAATATGTATGTTATTTGAAGAACGAGTATTATAATGTGAACTAGCTTATGGTTTTATGGTTTGACTACAGGATTGTGTAGACTGTGAAGGTATCATGATATTGAAACCTTGTAAAAGCTGTGGTTGTTGTAGATAGCTGTGAATTTTTCTGTTTGTGTGTTGATGGTTGACTGCATCAATTTTTCTCTATTCATTATCTTCTTTTCTTCTTCTGATGAAGTGCTCATAGAAGATATTCTCCTTTTGTGTAGGCTGTATCAATTTTCTTTTTCCTTTATCTTTTTTATCCATCTGCATTGAGTATATTAACAAGTAAATCTAGCTAAACCTGTTGAAATAATTCTAATCCAAAAACTATATGTCTCAACAGAGTCCTTTAACGATCTTATCTTTTCTAACACATTTTCATAAAATCTAGATTTCAGTTCTTCTGGATTGTATGGTTGGGCTAAAATGTATGGATGTGCAAATTTTTGAATATTATTGTTTTCTAATTCTTTGATGTTTTCTTGTGCTATTTTTATTTCTTTGTAACAAATTTCTAATCTTTTCCAATTTTGTTTAAGAAGATGTTTTCTTATTTGATTATCTTTATTACAATTAATTTGAATTTTGTTACTCATGATTTAAATAGCTTATTAAGATTTCTTGATAGCATATCTGCTATCCCATTGTTTTTTCCTTTAATATGTTCAAAATTTATTTTATATCCACATCCTTGTATAATATTCTGTAAATTAATCCATCTTGTTCTATTAACTTTCTTGCTTTGATCATTTTTTATGAAGCGAACTATAGCTTCACAGTCTGTCCTAACTGTAAATTCATTTTGTAAAAATATTTTAAATTTCTCTAAAGCATTTATTAAAGCTTGTATTTCAAAATCCAAGCTTGTCTAATTCATGCCTGTCTTATTAAAATTTCCACTGGCATATGAACAAATCTTTTCTTTATCTTTAGGGCTATATTTATCAGGTTTACAAAGAAGCACGACTCCCCATCCTTCTTTACAACCATCAACCTCTATAATTATATAATCTGTAACCAATGGTAATTCTAGTGGTTTAATATTTTTAACTGCATCTTTTATTGTTTTTACCAATTTTAAATCTTCTTGGTTAAAATGTTTTTGACCATTTTTAGTAGTTTTACTGTATAAAGGTCCAACCAATTTTGAAAGATTAGGAATGAATTTACGGGCATAATTTATTAATCCCAAGAACGCTTGTATTTGCTTAAGATTTTCAAATTTTTTTGGAAAATCTAAATTTTTTGTAGAAATGTGTGATTGTAGTTCTATCTTTTCATTGCCTATTTCTAAACCAAGAAAAGATATCTTTCTTTTGAATAATTCCATTTTTCTTTTAGAAACTACTATACTGTTCTTTTTAATTTCTTCAAAGATCTTCTGTAAGTGTGTAACACCCCGTAACACATATTTCATACAGAAGAAATACATGATATTATCCCATTCAGGTCCCTTAGTACAAGAATCTAATATAACCAAATACAAGGTCCAAAAATTCAAGTACTAATTAATCAAAAACTGTACATCAAGACAGATCTTCATGCAGAAATGTATATAGGAAAATATTACATTTTTCCTTTTCCCTTACCATCCGCACCTCCTGCAACACATAGTTAAAATCACAAAAACGAGGGTTAGACCGAAAGGTCTAGTGAGTTACCCTTTTATGTTATTGCAGGGTGAAAATCACCAAAATCTTTATGAAAAAACAACATTTCATATATATATATATATATCAAATATATGAACAAATAGGAACATAATACCAAATCCTTTTCACTTTTTAAAGCAAAGCTTTCAGCTATTCAAATCTCACACTTTTGAACCAATCAGGTTTCACATAATGCCACTTTTAAACCTTTTCTAATCAAACAAGGTTTATATAAAATTTCAGGCCAAACTTGATATTTTCTTCTCAATAACATCCAGACTATGATTTCCAATAAGAACCTTGATCCTAAATCTTTAAATCACAGAGATATAAAGATTTCAGACCATGGTAGTCTTAAGGGATATAACAGAAAGAGTTATATCATACAATACACATACAAATGCCACCCTTATATCCAAATGTACACCTCTCCTTGATATGCCACCCTTATCCCATGGTACACCTCTCCTTGATATGCTACCCATATTTCCTCATCAAAACATTTCACAAAAATAATTCCAAATAGACCGCAACCATTGAACTTATTATCAATTCAAACTCATTTATATCAAATCCTCATTTTATGATAAAATAACAATTTCTAACATTTAAACACAAGGCACAACTCAAATCCGGTCAACCTAGGCTTGGCCAGACTTCATCTCCGGTCAAGTCTTGGCCGGTTTACCAAATCATCCGGACAACTTATCGCCCAAGACTTGTCCGATTTAACACTTGGAATAAATTTCAACACATTTGTCCGGATAACAAGTCCGGACAATACATCGCCTAAAGCTTAACCGATTTA
>NC_037535.1:7131836-7135815 GCF_001531365.2 Cynara cardunculus var. scolymus
GCCCTTGAAAACACATAATTCCTTTGTCATTTGGTTCCAAGGTTGAAATCATCTTACCCAATCTTTCTGATTTGATAAAATCTTCTTTCATAGCTTCCTTATGACATCTCAAAATTTCTTTATGAATATCAGGGACTAAACTTATTCCCATTGCCACCGTTTTAATAGTCCCGTTCCTTTCTTTTCTACTTAAAGCGTCAGCTACCACGTTGGCTTTTCCTGGGTGGTAAAGGATTTCACAGTCATAATCATTAACAAGTTCAATCCACCGATGATGCCGCACATTTAAATCTTTCTGGTTGAATAAATATTGTAGACTCTTGTGATCTGTGTAAAGCTGGCACTTTGTTCCTAGAAGATAATGTCTCAAAATTTTTAGAGCGAATACTACCGCAGCTAACTCCATATCATGAGTCGGATACTGCTTCTCATGATCCTTCATTTGTCTTGATGCATAAGAAATCACTTTTCCTCTCTGCATCAGAACGCATCCTAATCCTAACTTTGAAGCATCGTTGTACACTACAAAGTCTTCGGATCCATCTGGTAGAGTTAACACCGGCGCACTACAAAGGTGATCCTTTAACAGTTGGAAAGTTTCTTGTTGTTCTTTTTCCCACTGAAACTTGACATTCTTTCGAGTCAATTTGGTTAATGGCATGGCTATTTTAGAAAAGTCCTGAATAAACTTACGGTAGTAACCTACCAAACCCAAAAAGCTACGGATTTCAGACGGATTCTTTGAAACTTCCCATTTTTCAACTGCTTCTATTTTTACTGGATCTACTTGTACTCCGGCTTCTGAGGTAACGTGGCCCAAGAATTGAACTTCTCTTAACCAGAACTCACACTTGGACAATTTGGCATACAACTTTTCTTTCTTCAATAATTCCAGTATCAAACAAAGATGTTTTGCATGTTCTTCTTCAGTCTTAGAGTATATAAGAATATCATCGATAAATACAATAACGAATTTATCAAGATATTCCTTACATACCCCATTCATCAAATCCATAAAGGCTGCAGGCGCATTAGTTAAACCGAATGGCATAACTAAGAATTTGTGATGCCCGTACATTGTTCTAAATGCTGTTGTGGCAACATCTTCTTCCCTGACTTTAAGTTGATGATACCCTGACCTCAAATCGATTTTAGAGAAATAACTTGCTCCTACTAGTTGATCAAACAAGTCATCAATCCTTGGCAGAGGATACTTGTTTTTGATGGTCAATTTATTCAATTCTCGGTAGTCTATACACATTCGCATAGATCCATCTTTCTTTTTGACAAACAAGACCGGAGCACCCCAAGGTGAAGTGCTGGGTCTAATGAATCCTTTATCAGTCAGATCCTTCAACTGAGTAACCAACTCTTTTAATTCCGAATGAGCTAAACGGTATGGCGCCTTTTCTACTAGTGCAGTCGTTGGTATTAAATCAATTTGGAACTCAATGACTCTATCTGATGGTAATCCAGATAATTCCTCTGGAAAAACTTCTGGGTATTCATTAATGATTGGAATCAATTTCTGTTTCCCTTTTTCTTTCTTTGCATCAATAACATATGCTAAACACCCCTGACATCCCTTCCGAATAGATCTTTGGGCTTTCAACACAGATAATAAACTAGTATGATGATTCTGACGGTCACCATAAATAATAATTGTTCCTTGATCTGGCAGAGTAATTCTGATCATCTTTTTGTTACAAACAATACTGGCATGATACTCTGCTAACCAGTCCATACCCACCACTACATCAAACTCTTTCGTTGGCATAGGAAACAGTCGAATCGGTAACTCACACCCCTCAATAATAATAGTACAATTATTGAATACTTTAGTAACAGATTCCTAACTATTAGCAGTGTCAACTACTAATTTGTCATTAAGTAGCACAGAATTCAGACATGCAGATTGAGCAAATGATGGAGATACAAATGAAAATTTTGCACCAGAA
The DNA here is from genome assembly GCF_001531365.2 of Cynara cardunculus var. scolymus. Lineage (NCBI taxonomy): Eukaryota > Viridiplantae > Streptophyta > Magnoliopsida > Asterales > Asteraceae > Cynara > Cynara cardunculus. Next base: position 7,133,795 of record NC_037535.1, read on the forward strand.
TCAAATAACACCTTAGCACGTATAGAATTCAGAAGAAAAGTACCTGTTACTACATCTGGGGTTGTTTCTACCTCGTTCTTTGTCATTTGGAATGATCTACCCCTGGCTCCACTCTGGCCTCCCCTCGGTGCACTAGACCTTCCACAGTTACTGGGAGTATTTCCTCCCATTGTCAGACGAGGAGCTCTCAATTATGGACAATTTGGTCGAATGTGATTAGGTGAATTGCACTGAAAACATCTTTTGGGTGTAATGCAGTCCTTTGACAAATGCCCTGTCTCTCCACAACGATAACATCTCTTTGGTTCAAAGGGACAACTTCCCTGGTGTATCTGTTGACTGCAGGCAGGTTTTAACAGAAGGTAACTGAGAAACACAATTATCTGATTTAATAAATTTAGGTCTTCGAAAACTAACTGAAGACCCTTCCCACTTTTTTTTCTCAACAAATTTCTCTTCACCCTGTCGATTCTTATTTCTTTCAGTAACTTCAGCAGCATTAACGGCTAAAGAGAAAGTTTCAAGGTTCATAGCAATCACAAACTCTCGAATAGAAGGTTTCAGACCCCAAATATATCTTTCTACTTTTCGGGATTCTGAAGATACATAATGCTCAGCAAATCAGGAAAACTCAATAAATTTCTCGGTATAATCCCGCACAGATCTGCTCCCTTGCTCTAGCTTAAAAAAAATCTTCCTCTATTTGTCTTACTGCTGTCGTAGGACATATATGTGTTTTAAAATTCTTCCCAAGACATTGTTTGTAGTATATTCGGTTGTGCCGAGGACTCCACATCCCACCAATATAAGGCATTAGATTTGAGCATAGATACTGTRAATCTAACCWTATCTTCTTCAGAACACCTACTAGTGTTAAATACTGATTCAATCTCTTTTATCCAGCACACTGCTTTAACTGGATCTCTCTCTCCTAAAAAGGTTGGAGGTTTACATGAGAAACATCTTTATATCTCCTCCCCGATTATTGCTGCCTGCTAAAGGAGCTGGAGGATTAATTCCAACTCGCTCAGTTTCTATTCTAGCTGGCAGTCCCATAATAGATGTCAGAGTTTCCCGCAACTTCCCCATTTCCTCTGCCAACATATCTCTGGTTATATATTCTGGGTGTGGCACCGACCTTTCCTGAACATTCCCAAAGTGGGATTCCTCATGTTCAGAATGTATTTCGGTCCGACCCCTTCCCTGAGACTGACTTCTTCCTCTACCTCGTCCCTTGGTCTTCCCCGACCTCTATTTCTGGACGTGCTAGTTGGAAGATTAACAGGTGACTCTTCCCTTTCTTCAGGCTCTGAACGAGCCGTTCTTTCGGATCTTCTAGTTCGGCTAGACATTTGTAGAGTTTAGTATTAATAATCACGTATTCACATTCCCAAATATAATGAAGTATTCAAGTTCAGATGTGTACCTACAAATTCATAATTACACTGGCCATATGTAACTAAAATTTACCTTACACACTGTTCTTTCAATCCGTCATATTTATTTCCAATGGTGCTAACTATGTCCGGGACCCTTAATATGCAAATGACAGTTTAAGTCTAGGTATCATGCTTTGAATACCTAAATCTCTTAAACTAAGACTCTGATACCACTTATGTAACGCCCCCAAACACCATATTTGCATATATTACATATTTCATTACATAGAAATATAGTTTACATTATAAGGTCCCACTAGTACAAGGATTACTATATGTACAAAATCTACATATAAAAATTTCCAAAACAAATCATGTAATATTACATGTAATGCAACATATATCTTCAAAAGCAGACAACAGATTAGAAAAATAATCACATTTTCCCTTTCGCTTTAGTATCCCCGGACCCCGCTATTCCTGCATTGCATAATTTAAAACAGAAAATGAGGGTTAGACCAGATGGGTCTAGTGAGTAAATCCCTTCCTTGCAAATGCAGGGTGATGAACACCAAAATATGATAATGTAATTTCGCTTAGAAATATTCTGCAGTACAAATAAATGATGCAGTTCACAATATC
>NC_037535.1:7135966-7136570 GCF_001531365.2 Cynara cardunculus var. scolymus
AATTCATCAGGTCACAAAGAAATGATGACTCAAAGTTATTAAATCCAATTAGTAATAATAATWAGAGTTATAATAGTATCCACATATGACAATGCCACCCTTATTCCATGTACACCTCTCCTTGATATGCCACCCTTATTCCTCCATCAAAACAGGGCTACTTATCAGAACAGACATAAGTCACCACGTCTGAAAGTACCCATTCCCAGTTCCAAACCAGAACAAACAAAAGTCACCACGTCTGGGGGAACTATTACTTAAAACAAGTTTCATACCAAAACATACTTACGTCACCACGCTTGGTAGAAACAATTTGCAAAATCCACTTCCATACCAAAACAGACTTATGTCACCATGCTTGGTAGGAAGATTTCCAAAAATATAGTTTCGTACCAAAACAGACTTACGTCACCATGCTTGGTAGAAACATTTCCCAAAAATCTCGTTCCAATACCAAAACARACTTAYGTCACCACGCTTGGTAGGAACATATCTTTATATTTAAAAAGATATAAAATACCCATTTTATAATCTATAATTAAACCCAATAATAGACATTTTAAACCATATAAAAAGTCTAAAATATAAAACTTATAAAAAATTT
>NC_037535.1:7137060-7146652 GCF_001531365.2 Cynara cardunculus var. scolymus
CCCAACCCTTGACCGATTTAAAAATAATCCGGACAAGCTTTGTCCGATTTAAACTTAATCCGGTCACCCTTTGTCCGGATAAAACCCTTAAACAAATACATAATTTTTTTTTCAATAATAATCAACATTCAAATAAAACTAGTAACAAATTTTATGTAAAAAGGTTTAGAAATCACTCACCTTAAATCTTTTGAACCAAACACTTGAAATCAACTTGATCTTGAAATCAGCCACTTGCAATCCGGTTAATTCTTCTTCTTTTAAATCGCTCAACTTTTAAAAATGACAAGAAGAAGAGAAATGGAGGCTAAGCCCTCCTTTTATAACTTTCTAAAACTGGAAGGTCGGCTAAACAGCCCCCCTTCCCATGTATTCCCACTTCATGCATACCCATGACATACATTCATACATACACCCACAATATGCATGTATGCTTATGTATACATACCATATTATTTATATGCATTTCATTTAGACTTACCACATATACATAATCTCATACATGCATCTACATTATGCACATAATTTTTACACATTAGCATGATCAAATATAACAATTTATCATGTGAAATCATTTATTCAGATAATCACGTATTARTTACCTTGGGTGATAACCAAGATCCGGTTATCACAAAATATTTCCTCAAATGTAATATCTCGAATGTTGGGAGATACAAACCATATAGTTTTGGGCCTTTGATCATTATGTTTTGATGAATTGTCGTATATGTATCTATTCATGTTATAGGCGACACACACTGTTAAATGTTAGAAAATATGACTTTTCAACTTATGTGACCAACATTGGCTTTGTTAAAATAGCCAATTGCTTTACGAGGCCTTTTGGCATGGTTTTAATTCAAATGGGATTTGGGGACATTGTGCGGTTTTAATAGCTCAATATGAAGTTTTAGGTGTATAACACAATTATTTCATATTCGTTATATATTATATGCTTTGAGTGTGTCAGTTATTCAATTGGATTCATGTAAGTTTAGACTGTAATGCATTGGATCTATAGGCATGTGAGTCGTTCATATTTATATTTGAGGAGCCTTGATGTCCTTGTTTTGAGACCAAGTGTAAAGGTCGTGGCCTAGTGGAGCTGGCACTAAGTCATCGGGGATATATTGCGATGAATTCGTGTAGAGTCAGGCCCCAGAACCATGGGATTGTAGGTATAACTCTATGGTGTAAAATAGGCATAAGGCCAGGGTAGTATGGAGATGAATTTGTATGGGTCGGACTCCGGGAGCTTTGGTATTACAGTGAAAGCGTTAGATATCGGGACCGTGATCTTAGGGTGCTACTCAATAACGTTGAATCATGGCTTACTTTGTGTTATGCCACAGTAGACTGAATTGAGTCTCCCTCATCGCCTAAAGGTGTTGCTTGGATATTGAGTTTATCTGTACTTTTGGTGATTTTGGGGTATATTTTAATATCTTATTTCAGACGTTTTACGAGTTAAATCTTCACTTATTTCAAAAGTAAGTTTAAATGACAGTTTGATCTTAAAGTAATATTTCATTGTTAAATCTCATTTTGGAAACAGTGGGTTTTGTGAATAATTCCTTTAACTTAAATAAGGAATTTTTGGGTTAAAGGGGAAGCCTTTGGGTTATATTATTTTTATGTTTATGAGATAAACTGTTGTAACTCACTAGACGTTTAGCTTTACTATTTTTCTTTTTTCTTTAGACCTATTCATGTTATAGGTGACACACACTACTAAATGTCGGAAAATATGACTTTTAGGCTTATGTGACCTACATTGGCTTTGTTAAAATAGTCAAGTGTTTTACGAAGCCTTTTGGCTTGGTTTTAATTCAGATGGGATTTGGGGACATTGTTGATTGCCCAATTTTAATAGCTCAATATGAAGTTTTAGATGTATAATACAATTATTTCACGTGTATACAATAACTCTTCAGTGTTCGTACATCAATATGATATTCATCATTAATATAAATTTTTACCATAACATTCATCATGAATATTTATATATTCACGTGTATACAACTTCTTTTAGATGTTATTCATCATGAATATACATACGATATATAATCATATATATTATTCATCATTAGTATTTATGTACGATCACATGTATACAACTCTCTAGTATTCATATTAGTATTACATTTATCATAAATATTATTTTTCACCATAATATTCACCATGAATATATTATAGTTTCAACTCTATATACTCTAGGTTTTTTCTTTATTGGGTTCTTGATTGATCTCTATGAGTTCCTGATTGTCTAGATAGGTTCTTGATTCATTTCGATAAAAACTGAGAGTGGTAAGTTATGGTTTTACAAAAACCCTAAACACTAAACAAACACACAATAAACCTATCGATAGGTTCTCAGTTGGTCTCGAAGATGATATGTTATGATTTTACACACAACCGCACACCAAGTCAGTAGATTGATTCTTGATTAGCCTCGATTGGTCTCAATGGAATCTCAATTAGTCTCGATTGGTCTTGATCGACCCGATGGGTCTCGATCAGTCTCAATGAGTTCTTCATTGGTCTCAATAGGTTTTTCATTTGTCTCGATAAAAGCTGAAAGTGGTAGACTATGTTTTACACACACAAACAGATAATAAATCAATTGATAGGTTCTCGATGAAAAATGACGGTGGTAGGTTATTGTTTTAACACATATAAACACGTACCAAGTCAATGAATGGATTTTTGATTGGTCTCGATGGGTTCTTGATCAGTCTTGATGGGTTCTCGATCGGTCTCTGTAGGTTTTCACTTGGTCTCGATGAGTGTTAGGTTATGATGACGAAAAACGTGGTTCATGTTGCGTACTTACAATATTGAAGAAAGTGTTGAAGAAGGTGATGTCGAGTTACAGACTTACGATGTCGAGCTACGGACTTACGATGTCGAGCTGTTGTAAATACCTTAACGTACATGAATATCTATAATGAATATAACACATATATAACATTTTACGTAAAAAAACGAAAAGAAAAAAAACTATATCGAGATCCAGTAGCAGAGGGAGGATATGAGTTTAGGAGGATCATCAATTATAAATAAAATAAATTAAAAAAAAGTAAATATTAATTTTTTTTAAAATAGTAAAAACAACGATATTATATTCTTGAAACACCAATCTATAAAGTTTCAACAGTAAAGTTGACATGTTTCTTTTTGTTTTATACAACTTATATCTAATGTCTTTTTTGCCTCAACAAAATCATAAGTGTTAAATGTTATCAGAATTATTCTTATCCAGCATAGATGATGGATAACGGATTGATTTTCTCTTTATTCAATACTTATCCATGACTATTAAATGTTATACTCATTAATTAATATATAAAAAAATAAAATAAAAAAAATACCTACCAGGATAGGAGGGGGTTTGCAGTTAATATTAATTTAGGTTTTCTTTTACTCCATAAATTATTTATTAATACAAAATTATTATATCAAAAATTATTTATTAATACAAAATTATTATATCAAAAGAAATTAAAATTTGAGAGATAGCAACTGCTAACTCTTGTGATTACATGGTTTCCTCATTGTTGAGATGAATGTCATATTAAAAGAAATACAATTCTTATTTTTTTATGTAATTTGTTTGAATAATATAGTAGTAATTTTTAAGATAATTAAGTTTAAGAATTAAGGGGGTAAATGTTTTTAATTAAAAAAATAAAAGTAAAATTAATATAATTAAACGTGATTTTATAATCGATTTTTTTTTACCCCTAATCACCTTAATAATAATTTTAATTAAATAGTCTATTTAATATGAGTTGGATTAAATAGAGATGAAATCTCAAGATTTTTCCCTTGATTTATACTGAAATGTTAAGATTTGTCCCTTGATTTACAATAAGAAATTGGTTTTTATTTGAACTTTCTTCTCTCTCTCTCTCTCTCTACATATATATATATATACAAGGTTGGGTGTCCGTTGAAAATCGTAAAAAGAGATATCCACCATTGGATCATTCCTAATTATGACTTCCATTCTCATACAATCCTTCGGCATGGTTGGGTTCTAGTGAAAAGGAGAGTTAAAGTGTGAAGTGTAAGAAGGGATCTCCATCCTTGAATGCACATTAGAATGAGATGCACTAGATCAATCCCCATATCAAGCGTGATTCATGTGTGAGTTTGAGATTAAAGGTGATTAAGAGTCCATATCTCTTCTTATGGTTCTCATCTCTACTCTTCTTCTCACATGATTATTTGTCTATATAAAGATGCATTATTCTCTTACAAACAATAAATTAATTTATCACAAGAAGAAAAAAAATAAGAGACGACCAAGAAACTTCACTCAAAACTTAAAAGCATTAACATCCTCCTATAGACAAGATTCTGGATTTCTAGCACCGGTTCAAAAGCATCAGTTACAGTTTTAACACATTATTAATAATACTGTCCATAAAGAAATATGTAATATGCAATAAGAAAACCTGAAGCAATAGTTAATATATTAAAAAAAAAAAAAAAACGAACCGGTATAGGGGGCTAATTACAAAAGGACCAGTTCAAGCATGCTAGAGATCGAGTCTGCTTTGAAAGCGACTGGTTAATCAGTTTGTCCATCTATAGCTCTATATGTAGGACTAATAACACAATGGAGGTGCACAGGCTAGACTTTGAATGTTCAACTCTTCGTTCACAAATAGGCTTGAGTTTGTTTTTAAAGTTTTATTTCACTGTCCTCCTTAACTTGTACTGAGAAAAATGTCTCGAACATATATTATTTCATTTTTGTTATAGTTTCTCCTTGATATCCTCGGATTTAAACTTTGGAGACACAAAATTTGAAAACAAAGAAAGAGGAGTGATTTCACTTTGGAATGTTTCACGAAAATAGAAATATCATAATTAAATTCATAATATCTTCAATTAAAGTGTTGCAATATTTTTCTAGTGTAATATTTGGTGTATGGTCAATACAAAGGGGTATGATTGTCTTTTTTGGTTGATATATATATATATATATATATATATATATATATGTAAAAAGTATGAATTACATAAAAAAAGATTTAGTAACATGGATATTGAAAAACATTATAAAAGCTATAAATTGAATGTTGTTTTACCCTTTTAGGAAAAAACCCTAACTGAAATTGGTGAAGCAACATTTATGACACAAACATCACAAGTGAAATGTTGGAGATAAAATTGTGTTTCAACCTAAAATTGTTTTGTGGGATAGGGGTAGATTGGGAATATTTTGCCATTATTTCATAACATTATCATCCAAACTTCCTTTACCTTTGTTTGGTTTGTTTAGTGAAGGTGATATGGAATATTGTGTTTTAAATTAAAAATAAATTCTAGAAAAAAAAATTAAATTTTATTATAGTTTTAACGTTTTGTTCGCCTGTCGTATCATATCATACTTTTTAGGGTTGCGCCGTTTAATAAACATCATCATGATTAAGATGCTATTACCAACGTACCACCGAATATTTGCATTTTTGCAATGGAAGATTTAAAACATACTTATATTATTTACAACTTGATACTGGATATATAGGGGCGGGTTCAAGAAAAAAAACACGGGAAAAGAAAACTCACTAGAAATATGTCAAATTTGCACAAGCTTAACATAGTCTTAAGCAAAGAAATAAATAAAATGAAAGTGAGCCTAATGTTTTAAATTTATTAGGATTTTATTTTGGTTCACATCCATAAATTTTAATTTTAGAGTATGTTTTGAACTTGGTTCATGTCGTATGCCTTTTTTACAAAATTGATTCTTATGGAAAAACAGCTGGTGGTATGCATTTAACAATCATTTGATTCTTATGGAAAATAGTTGTTGAATGGTTTAGTGCAATATGATTAAGTGATCAGAATGATTAAGAGATTTTTATGATATACTGTAAAATGAAATATAATTGTTTGGTAATTGTTTACAATAAAATTATGGCGCTTAATGGTTATGGCAAACATAGGGTGAAAAATCATTCAGATGGTTTTAGAACCATTAATAGGCAGATTTGTTTTTTGCCAAACGAGATTTACTTCTTAACGATTCAGATGTTGCCTCTTAATGGAACTATTAAGAGGTAAACAAACAACTCCCTACTTTGAATCACCTTGTTTCATCTTCATCATGTTGCAATATTCATCATCCCCACATTGAATTTCAATCTTAAATAATTGTGACTCTTTGAATTGACAAATAGCTCAAAATCCAGTAAGGTCAATAACAAAAAAATCGGTCGCTATTTCGTCGGACCGATGAATAGCTCGAAATTCAATTTTCTTCTTTGTCTACATATTCAAATAAGCAAGATCCACTCCTTGATCTTCCAAAATCTTACACAATGTAAAGTACTTGCAACAATTTTTTATCTAAATTGTAGCATTAGACCCATCAAAATTGGGAAAATCAAGTTTTGGTACATATCCTAGATTTATATTAACAAAACTAAATCCATTATTACCGCTACTTCCTGGTGACACTGTTGATCTCATATCTGACATCATTTATATCATTTTGTCGAATTTCTTGCTTTGATCGTCAAATCTTCTATTATGATCTTCAATTCGTTGTGAAGGTTTACCTTCACAGTATTTTGTTATACAGGTTTATTGTTATTTATTTGGTCTCACGAGTCTCACTGAAACAGTGTGGTCTCACATGACTCTCTCTCTCTCTCTCTCTCTCTCTATATATATATATATATATATATATATACACATATGTGGGGTTGAGTTCATGTGAGACCAAGGGTTTATCGTGAGACCCGTAAGACCAATTTATGTTCATTGATCAACTTTAAAAGCTAAAGATCTAATTGTCTAAAGTTGTATGGTGGCAATTTTGTGCTTATTGAGAAGTCTCGTGGCAATTTTGTGATTATGTATGTTCAGATTGTAGATCTAATCCAAGGGTTAAGAATTGATCTTACGTGTCTCAAGAAAATCCCTTGATCTCACATGATCTCAAGCCTATACATGTGTGTGTATAACTATATATATAATTTTGGGATCATGTGAGACCAACCTGTTTTTATGAGACCCATAAGACCACCTAATCAACACTAAACCTTCATAACAATCTTTTTGCTGTGAAGGTTCGGTGTATTTGTGTACCTTCACAGTATTTTGTTGTGAAGATTCAGTGTTATTTTGTAGTCTCACGAAAACAGACTAGTCTCACGCAAACCCAACCCTCTCTATCTATCTCTCTCTCTCTCTCTCTCTCTCTATATATATATATATATATATAGAGAGAGAGAGAGAGAGAGACGAAGGATTGATGTGAGAAAGAGAGTTAGAGCGAGGAGCATAAGAAAGGATCTCCACCCTTGATCATCTTTAATTTCAAACCCACCCATGAAACGCGTTTGATACAGAAATTGATCTGGTGCATCTCGGTGCATCTCGTCTTGATGCACCTCATCCTAATGTGCATGCAAGGGTGGTGATATGTTCCTTCGCTTCTCACTTAACTCTCCTTCTCAGCGGAACTCAAATATATATATATATATATATAGAGAGAGAGAGAGAGAGAGAGAGAGAGGGAGAGGGGAGGTTCATATGAGAATGGTAACTAAATAAGAAGATAAGAAAATAATTTTGGGCAAATCATTTGTGTGAATCATGCGTTCAATAAAATTTTACTAAAAATCGTCCAAAAGGGCATATGTGTCATTTGTTGCATATGGATATCCACAATTAATCAACGTTTTTTTTCTCGAAAAAGAGTCGTTAATTTTCGTCAAAATATCATATGTAATATTGATCATAGTAAACTTAAGTGGAAAAGAAATGTAAATTATTTACAACATTACATGTGATATTTATAAATTATGAATTACATTTTGAAGTATATGTGATTCTTATACATATTAAATGTGTTCTCCTACGCATGACATCTGATTTTGTTTTCACTATTTATTTATATTTTAATGTTTAATTTGAATCACTGTTTGACATACTTTAAACCACATGTAATTAGAAAAATATTTTGAAAGGATAAAAAAATTAATTGTGAATCACATATGATTTAACCAAAATTATAATTTTTAATATATTGCCTTAAATAATAAAAATTCTTTGCATAGAAAATTAAATATGCTTATTTTTGCAAATAAAAAATTAAATCACATTAATATCACAAATACGTAAAAATGTAATCTTAAAAAGGTGTCTTAAATAACTTTTATAGAAGTACTTTTATGCCCTTAGAGGAGCGTTCAAATAAAAACTTGCCCCATTTGTGTAAACCGTGTAAACCAATCTCATCCATCCATTTTCTTGATCAATGGCTAAGATTAGTTTACTTTATTTTAGGAAATTAAAAATTAAAAAATAATAAATATTTATTTTATTTCAATACTAAGGGCAAAATTGGTAAACAAAATTAATATTTTGTAACTCCTTTCCAGATTCATTTAATAACAAAAAAAAATCAATTTTTAATATTATAATATATTAAAATCTTAGATCTTTCCATTCATATGAATATGTTTCATCATCATGAAACGAGTGCATGTACATGTACAATATTAATAAAATAAGCAAATAAACCATTTTATAATGAAACATTCTCATATGAACATTAATTGCATAAAGAATAAAATATATTATGCACCCGTTTCATTATAATGAAATCTTTTCATTATGCATACTAATATATTATGCACTCGTTTCATCATTATGAAACCTTTTCATATGAACATTATTATATTATGAACCGTTTCATTATACCAACCTTAAATCAAGAATTCATTCCATAACAAGCTATAATCTTAACAAAATTTTCCAGATTCATTGAATAACAAAAAAAATCAATTTTTAATATTATAATATATTAAAATCTTTAAATCTTTCCATTCATATGAATATGTTTCATCATCATGAAACGAGTACATGAACATATACAATATTAATAAAATAAGCAAATAAAACATTTTATAATGAAACCTTCTCATATGAACATTAATTGCTTAAAGAATAAAATATATTATGCACCTGTTTCATTATAATGAAACATTTTCATTATGCATACTAATATATTATGCACCCATTTCATCATTATGAAACCTTTTCATATGAACATTATTATAATATTATACACCGGTTTCATTATACCAACCTCAAATCAAGAATTCATTCCATAACAAGCTATAATCTTAACAAAACTTTCCAGATTCATTGAATAACAAAAAAAAATTAATTTTTAATATTATAATATATTAAAATCTTTAAATCTTTCCATTTATATAATTTCCATTAATAAATTTCCTTATTTATCAAAAAAATTATGAAAATGATCGAAATACCCTTATTGATTAAATTTAATTAAAAAATAATGGAATTTTCCTATTGGTCGATTTTGGTTTACACGGTTTTTTAGAATGACATGGTTTTCATTTGAACCTGCCCCTATGCCCTTATATATATATATATATATATATATATATATATAGGGTTGGGTTCACGTGAGACCAGCCTGTTTTAGTGAGACCCGTGAGACCACATTTTTACACGTAACATTCACAGCAAAAGCACTGTGAAGGTTTAAAAAAAGTCGAACCTTCACAGCAAAAACACTGTGAAGGTTTTAAAAAGT
>NC_037535.1:7146916-7157153 GCF_001531365.2 Cynara cardunculus var. scolymus
TATATATATATATATATATATATATATATATATATATATATATATATATATATATATATATTTGGAATTATTTATTTAAAATATTATTTAATGAATTGTGTGGTCCATATTATTTCTCTTATCTTCTAATTTGGTTATTGTTCTCGTATAAATCTGATTGACCATGGATAAGTTGGGACCGAAGTCTATATATATTGGGTTGGGTTCCAGTGAGGAGAAAAATTAAGGTGAGAAACGTAAGAAATGATCTTCACTCTTAGACGCAAATTAGGATGAGATGTACTGGATCAATCCCCGTATCAATTGCAATTCATGGGTGAGTTTGAGGTTAAAGATAATCAAGGGTCCAGATCCCTTCTTACGCTTCTCATCTTAACTTTCCTTCTCACACGATCGTTCGTCTATCTTGGATTTCGTCTCTCTCATAAGGATCTGTTTATTTTGCAGGATTGTTCTTGAATGATTCAGATTTCATGGAGGGATTTAAATTTGAAGGGATTTGGATTGAAATCAATGGTGTGTTTGGTTTCTAGGATTTAAAATAGAATTGGATTCCATTATTATAAATAATTTATACAAAAAATTATAAATAATTAAATTACATTTTTATTAATCGATTATTATAAAATAATATGTTTTTAACATTTTTTAAAATCTTATTTCATACAATCCTACGATATCCCAAGCACCCCTAAGGATTTCAAAATCCTATGTTTATAAGATTTCAATTAAATCCTAGGATTTCAAATACGAACAATACAACAAACCAAACATAGGATTGAAATGAATTTAAAATGTAAATCCCTCCAAAGTAAATTCATTCTTGCAAACCAAATGGATCTTAAGGTTATTACAGTTTTATGTTAAATTCAATTAAATAAAGAATAAATTAATTAATTTTTATTTGATTTTATTCTTTCATTTTTTTTTTTCACTTTTTCTTTAACCACCTTCATCTCCATCTTCACCTTCAAGAACATCAACCTTTATACTCAAGAACATCAAGAACTATTACATGATTATTAAGAACATAAATAGCAATTTGATTAAAAAATTATATGATAACATCTCAGAACCATATTTGCATATAACCATGTATTTTATATAACAAAAAATACAAATTTACACATTTGGTCTTGATATCTACAAAAGCTACATTAAAAAAGTAGCTACCAAATTTTTTCACGCAATCTCAGTACAAAACTTGTATACATAACAAGTATTCAAGTACAAAATATATCATATCATCCCAAAAAGCAATCATATAATCTTCATAATGTCCCCTTCCTCTTATCATCTGATTGTGTCCGACCTGTAATGCACATTTTGAAACATCAATATGAGGGTTATATCTTAAGGTCTAGTGAGAAATCTCTTTGATCACTATTATAGGGTGAAAAATCACCAAGACACTTTTATAAACCCATATTTGTATAAATAACAAATAAACAATATTTTACCGAAACAAACTTCTTTTATTGTATCAATAAGATAAGATATCACCCACTTATCGAGTCAAACAACCAAATAAACCCTTTGTAACATAACATATAAACTTATCACACCATATTAGATAAAACTATAATTTTCTCGCATCACCTTGTGTGAGACAACCCTATTTTCTCGCAACACACTGGTCCTGGATCCCATCTCATCGCATCACACTGGTCCTGGATCCCATCTCATCGCATCATATTGGGTGAGACAACCCTATTTCCTGCAACACACTGGTGCGAGTATCTCATCTTATCGCATCACCTTGGTGTGTTAAACTCAACTTATCGCATCAACAAGTTGCAATAAGTCCATCTTGTCACTTCACAAGGGTGCGATAAACATGCTCCTCACATCACAAGCTGCGATAAAAGCAAGTCATTAAATCAATAAAATGCGATAACCCAAGTTATTTCATCACAAAGATGCGACAACTTCAAGTCATCGCATCATAAGGATGCGACGACAATAACATATGATAAAAATCCAATTTTCACATTCATTTGATTTTGCCACCCTTATAATCATGATACAACTCTCCTGATTATGTCACCCTTATATCCAAAATACACCTTTTCTGATTATGTCATCCTTATTCCAAAATATACCTCTCCTGATTATATCAACCTTATTCCAATCATTTGACATTAACATATCAAAATACAAAATTATGCTAATAATAACATAAACACAGTTCAAAACTTCCCACATAAAGAACCATACAATCATATTTATAACACAGAAAAGGAAAGTTTATAACATAAAACTCACCTTAAGATTTCACAAGAATAAGACAAATAACAATAAGTATTCAAATTAAATTCACAGAATCAACTTTTATTTTGTTCTTCCCTTCGTTCTGTTTCTCGACTTAGAAACACATACATAAGTTTCTAACAACTTTTTACTTTCTTAGTTGCTTTTCCCATATCCCCATGAAATAAGAACATTTATCTCAAAATAATACTCTTTTAAAATAATGAGGCAGTATATATATATATATATAGGGGCACGTTCAAATGAAAACCGTGCATTTTTAAGAAACCGTGTACACCAATTTCGACTAATAGGAAAATTCCATTTTTTTCTAATTAAAATTAATCAATAAGGGTATTTCAGTCATTTACAATACTTACTATTAAATATGGAAGTTATTAATAAATCTTAATTAAGGAAACATAATAAAGGAAATTGTATAAATGGTAACATTTAAATATTTAATTATATTATAATATTAAAAATTTGAATATCATATATTGTAATCTTTAAGAATCAGCAAACGGGTCTTGATGAAACAATTGAAGTGTATAATGAAATCATCAAATCGTAGATGAACAAAAAAAAATCCAGAAATGAAACAGGTTTCATGAACGTGAAACAGGTTTCATGAACGTGAAACTGGTTCATGTTACAAATAAATTATGTGAACCGAAACATTTTCATGGTGAACCCGTTGTATTGATTGTGTAGTTGATCCATTTAGTTAGTGAAGAGGAAAATGAAACCGGTGCATTTTGTATTTGATGCGTCATGAACTAAATGCATGATGAAACAAGGAAATGATTTTAATCTGCTACAGAATCTTGAAGATTGTAACATGCTCCAGAATCTTGAAGATTGTAAGGCTTAAAGAAATGAATCCATCAAATCAGTGGTGAAATAAGAAAATTACTATACATGAAATGGGTTTCATGAAAGTGAAACTGGTTCATGGCGTTCTTGAGCATGACTATTGAAACGATTTTATAATGTATTTGGTTTGTCATGAAATAATTGAATGATGAAACGGGTACATGAAAAAACTGCTCCAGAATCTTGAAGATTGTAATATGCTTTAGAATATTTAAGATTGCAAGACTTAAAGGAATTAATGCATCAAACCAGGAACGAAAGGAAGAAAATAATTTTGCATGAAAAAATATTCATGAAAGTAAACTAATCTTGGAAGAAAATAATTTTGCATTAAAAAAGATTCATGAAAGATCGAGTAGGATGTTACCAAATATTAAATTTTGTTTATCATTTATGCCCTTACTGTTGAAATAAAATAAATTTTTAATATATATTTTTATCTGATTTCCTAAAATAAAGTAAACTAATTTTGGCTATTGATCAAGAAAATAGATGAATGAGATTGGTTTACACGGTTTACACGAATGGGGCCGGTTTTTATTTGAACGCTCCTATATATATATATATATATATATATATATATATATATATTAAGCACATTAACACATCAAACCCCTCTTTTTACCACCCTTATTAAAAAAAACAATCCTGAACTTTTTAACCGATAACATGATTATCACATTATCCTCTCCTCAAAATAATTTCGTCCCAGAATTCATTTAATCAAATAACTGGGGATATTTAGATTCATCTCCGACTCTAGTTCTCAAGTAGCTTCTTAACCCTTATGAAAACGTCATTGTACTTTCACAAGACTGATTTCTTTATTCCTCAATACCTTTGTTTTCTAGTCAGGACAAACCTCTAGGGTTTCCATGAAGTTTAACTTATTATTAATCTGCACCTCAGGTAGCGGTACGACCATATTCGGATCAGCCAAACACTTTTGCAGGTTTGAGACATAGAAAGTGTTGTGAATAGCATCGAGTTTTTCAGGAAGCTCTATGAACAACCCAATATACCTTCGACCGAGTTTATCTCTTTTCCTAAATCGCACAATACCCTTCCACGGAGAAACCTTCAACATCACGAAATTTCCAACCAGAAACTGAATTGGTTTTCGACGTCTATCGACGTAACTCTTTTGTCAGTCTTGAGCTATTTTTATTCGTTCTCGCATTTAATCTATCTTTTCAGTTATTATCTGAACAATCTCTGGACCAGCCAACTATTTTTCCCCCACCTCATTCCAACACAACGATGTTCTGCACTTTCTGCCATACAAAACCTCATACGGTGCCGCTTGGATGGTGGAATGATAACTGTTATTATAAACAAATTCAATCAAAAGCATTTTCCCAAGATCCCCCAAAGTCGACAATACAAGCTCTCAACATGTCTTCAAGGGTCTGAATTGTTCTTTCACTCTGGCCATCTGTCTATGGGTGATATGTCGTACTTAATCTGATTTGAGATCTCATGGCTCTTTGAAAGCTCTCCCAAAACTTCGAGGTAAACCGGCTGTCCCTATCCGAGAAAATTGACAAGAGAAAACGTGTCGAGTCATCATTTCTTCGATATAAATTTTCGCAAGCCTTTTTAAATGATAATTCTCTTTTATTGGTAGAAAGTGTGCCGATTTTGTAAAACGATTTACTATAACCCATATGGAATCATACCCCTCTGGAGTTTGCGGAAAACTAATGATAAAATCCATCATGATATGATTCCATTTCCACATAGGAATTTCCAAAGACTGCAAATTTCTATATGGTGGTTGATGTTTAATCTTTTCTTGTAGACACGTCAAACATCGCTCCACATATTTTGCAATATCCTTCTTCAGTCCCGACCACCAATAGAATGGTTTTAAATCTTTATATATCTTATTGGTACCTGGATGTATTGAATATCACGATATGTAACTTTCATTGAGAATTAGTTCACGGTTATTCCCAAAACGTGGCACCCAGATTTTATTTTGGAAACATAGAATTCCTCTATCGTTCTTTGTCAAGGTTAATAATATTCCTCCAACTCTTTCAACTTTGAAATTCTCTTCCTTAACTGTTTCACTTTGACATCTCAAAATCTTGTTAAGAATGTTAATGATTAAGTTTGCTCTCAATGCAGTGGCTTTGATCGTTCCACTCTTTTCTTTCCGGTTAAGTGCATGAGCCACTATGTTTGCCTTCCCGGGGTGATAAAGAATTTCTCAATCATAATCATTCACCAGTTCGATCCATCATCTTAACCACATATTCAATTCCTTCTGGTTAAACAAATGTTGAAGACTTTTATGATCAGTGTAAATCTGACATTTGGTCCCTAATAAATAATGCCTCCATATCTTCAATGCAAAAACGACGACCGCAAGCTCCATATCGTGTGTAGGATATTGTTTCTCGTGATCTTTCAACTCTCTGGAAGCATATGCGATAACTTTTCCCTTCTGTATCAATACACATCCCAGACCCAATTTTGAAGCATCACTGTAAACCACAAAATCTTCCGACCTATCTTGGTAGCAATAATACCGTGGCACTGCATAATCAATCTTTTAGCAGTTGGAAGACTTTAATTTGATCATCTCCCCATTCATACTTAACACTCTTTTTCGTCAGCTTAGTCAAAGGTGCAGCAATACGTGAAAAGTCTTGAATAAATTTTCTATAGTAACCTGTCAAACCCAAAAAATTACGGATTTCGGTAGGTGTTCTTGATACCTCTCATTTTTCAATGGTCTCAATCTTTGCAGAATCTACCTTTATTTCTGCTTCATAAACAATATGACCCAAAAATTGAACTCCCTCAACCAAAATTCACACTTGGACAACTTTACATACAATTTCTTCTTCTTTAAAAGTTTGTGAATTAGACGAAGATGTTTAACATGCTCAGCTTCTGATTGTGAGTATATAAGAATATCATCGATAAATACTATAATAAATTTATCAAGATATTCATTACATACCTTATTCATCAAATCCATGAACGCTGCTGAAGCATTAGTCAGTCTGAACGGCATGACCAGAAAGTCATGAGCCCGTATGTAGTTCGGAATGTAGTTTCAACAATATCTTCGTCTCTGACTTTTAACTGATGATATTCTGACCGTAAATCAATTTTGGAGAAGTAACTGACCCCAACTAATTGATCAAATAAATCATCAATTCCTGGCAAAGGATATTTTTTCTTTATTGTCAGTTTATTCAGTTCTTGATAGTTAGTACACATTCTCATCGTCCCGTCTTTCTTTTTAACAGATGACATGGGAGCACCCCAAGGAGATATACTCGGTCTGATTTGCCCTTGTCAAGCAATTCTTTCAGCTAGGTCATTAACTTCTTCAATTCAGATGGTGCCAAACGGTATGGTGCTCTGGCCACTGGTGCTACCCCGGGAGTTAGATCAATTCTGAACTTGACAGATGATCAGGTGGTAAACTAGTTAATTCATCCGAAAATACCTCGGGATATTCACAAACGACTGGGATGGATTGTTTACCTTTTTCTTTCTGCGTATTGACCATATAAGCCAGAAAACTTTGACATCCCTTTTGAATACACTTGCGGCTTTCATAACAGATATCAGGCTGGTGTGATGATCTCGCCAATCACCATAAATCAAAATTGGCCTTTTTCCCCGGTAGATCAATGTATTTCATTTTTCTATTACGTACAATGTTGGTTTGATTCTCTACCAACCAATCCATACCCACCACAACATCAAATTCTCTTATCGGCATCGGGAATAAATGAATTAGTAACATACACCCCTTGACCTCTATTTGGAAGTTATTAAATACACGAGTAACAGATACTTGACTATTGTTAGCAGTATCAACTACTAAGGCATAGTCAAGGGGCACATAATTCATGTATAAACACCCTACAAATAAAGGTGATACAAATGAATAATTGGCACCTGAATCAAATAACACATTTGCATATATTGGGTTTATAAGAAATGTACCTGTTACCACATCAGGAGTTTTCTCTGCCTCTCCCTTTGACATTTGAAAATAATATTCCCTCGCCCTACCAGATTCACACCTCCTAATGTTGAATCCCCCACGCGTACTTGGAGTATTCCCACCCTGGGTCAATCTCGGAGTCTTTAGCTAAGGGAAATTCGGCTTAATATGATCAGGAGAATTATAATGATAACATCATTGGGGCATCCGGTAATTTTTGAATAAGTGCCCCGGTTCCCCATATCGGTAACATTTTCTTTGCTCAAGATTACAGTCACATTGGCGAACACGGTGACATCTTTGACAGTGTCTTTCACTAAATCGTTGAACCGGACGATTCTCTATTTTTTGTAAATTTTGGTCTTCTAAACTCAGTTGAAGACCTTTCCCACTTTCTCTTTTCAACTACCTTCTCTTCCCCTGTCGATTTTTTTCCTTCAGTTGTTTCGGCCGCGGCTACTGCCAACGGGAAAGTAGTGGGACTCATCGTAATTACAAATTCTCTGATCGAAGGCTTTAATCCCCAAATATACCTCTCGACTTTTCGAGACACGGATGAAATGTAATGTTCGGATGAAATGTAATATTCGGAAAAATGGGAGTGTTCAATGAATTTCTCTGTATAATCCCTTACTGTTTGATTGCCTTGTTTTAACTTCAAGAATTCTTTTTCCAATTGTCTTACTGTATTGTTCCTTGAACCGGTCAACAAACTCCATGCAAGGCATAGTTTACAAAATATTGCATTTTGCGAAAGATTCAACATTCCATCAATATAAAGCATTAGACTTAAGCATCGATACGGAAAATCTGACCATATCGTAAGAACACCTACTTGTATTGAATACTGATTCTATTTCCTTCAACCAACACATTTCTTTTATTGGATCTCTTTCTCCAGAGAAAGTTAGGGTTTACACGTTAAAAACATCTTGATGTCACCCCCTCTTGTGTTAGCAAATTGGACTTTCGGGTTAATTTCGACTCGTTGTGTTTCCATCCTGGTCGGTACTCCCAGAATGGAAGTCAAACTATTTCTCAAATTACTCATTTCTTCCGCTAACATATCTCGAGTAACATACTCAGGATGTTGATTTGGTTCTTCATTAAGATTCTTTGGAATAGATTCACCTTGATCAGAATGAACTTCAGGATGACTACTTTTGCTTCTTCCGCATCCCCTTCCTCAGCCCCTGCCACGGCCTCTTCCTCTACCTCTACCCACTGGTAGATTTTCAAGAACATTCTCATCTAAACTTTCTCTCTCGTCTGGGATTATAAGTGTGATCCTTTCAGACCTTCTGGAGTGACTTGCCATAAAAAAAATCACATAATTTAAGATTCACATAATCACATTCCCAAATATAATAAGGTATTCAAGCACAAATATTTACCTGTAAACCCACGATTACATTGGCTACTTGTGATTTGAATTTACCTTACATATTGTTCTTTTAACCTATCATATTTATTTCAAAGGTTCTACATATGTTGGGAACCTTTAATATGCAAATAATACAGTTTAGGCATCATGCTGAATACTTAAATCTTTTATACTCAGACTCTGATACCAAACTTGTAACACCTCAGAATCATATTTGCATATAACCATGCATTTCATATATATATATATATATACACACACACACATATATATATATATATATATCAGAAAATACAAATTTACACATTTGGTCTGATTTCTACAAAAGCTACATTACAAAAGTAGCTACCAAATTTTTCCACGTAATCTCAGTACAAAACTTTGTACATAATAAGTATTCAAGTATAAAAGATATCATATCATCCCAAAAGGCAATCATATAATATTCATAATTTCCCCTTGCCCCTTATCATCTTATTGTGTTCGATCTGTAATACACATTTTAAAACACCAAAATGAGGGTTAGACCTTGAGGTTTAGTCTTTGATTATTATTACAGGGTGAAAAATTACCAAAACACATTTATAAACTCATATTTGTATAAATAACAAATAAACAATATATTATCAAAACAAACTTCTTTTGTTGTATCAATAAGATAAGATATCATCCATTTATCGAGTCAAACAATTAAACCATTTTTAACATAACACAAAAACTTATCACGTCATATAGATAAAACTACAAATTTTCTCGCATCACCTTAGGTGAGACAACCTCATTTTCTCGTAACACACTGGTGCGGGATCCCATCTCATTGCATCACACTGGTGCGATAAACACATATTGGATGAGACAACCACATTTCCTCGCAATACACTATTGCGAGTACCCTATCTCATCGCATCATCTTGGTGCGATAAACTCAACTTGTTGCATCAATAAGATGCGATCAGTCCATCTTGTCGCATCCTTGTGATGCGACAAACATGTCATTCGCATCATAAGGATGCGATAAAAGCAAGTTATCGCATCACATAGATGCGACAACTTCAAGTCATCGCATCACACAAATGCGCAACTTCAAGTCATCGCATCACACAAATGTGCAACTTCAAGTCATCGCATAGATAAGATGCGATAACCCAAGTTATCACATCACGTAGATGCGGCAACTTCAAGTCATCACATAGATAGGATGCGATAACCCAAGTTAACGCATCACACAGATGTGATAACTTCAAGTCATCGTATCATAAGGATGTGACAACAATAACATATGATAAAAATCCAGCTTTCACATTCATTTGATTTTGCCACCCTTTATAACCATGATGTACCTCTCCTCATTATGCCACCCTTATATCCAAAATAAAGCTCTTTTGATTATGACATCTTTATTCCAATCATTTGATATTAACATATCAAAATACAAAATCATGCTACTAATAGCATAAACACAGTTTAAAAACTCCCCACGTAAAGAACCATACGATTCTATTTTTAACACAGAAAAGGAAAGTTTATAACATAAAACTCACCTTAAGATTTCACAGAGATGGAAGGCAAACAACAGTAAGTATTTAGATTAAATTCACATAACTTAAAAACACACACATAAGTGTTTTTATCAACTTTTTACTTTCTTACTTGCTTTTCCTATATCCCCATGAGATAAAAACAATTATCTCAAAATAATACTCTTTTAAAATTGTGAGTCAGTGGATATATATATATATATATATATATAT